>NC_048305.1:57526562-57610967 GCF_013100865.1 Trachemys scripta elegans
GTGGCACCTTAGAGACTAACAAATTTATTAGAGCATAAGCTTTCGTGGGCTACTGCCCACTTCTTCGCCCACGAAAGCTTATGCTCTAATAAATTTGTTAGTCTCTAAGGTGCCACAAGTACTCCTGTTCTTTTTGCGGATACAGACTAACACGGCTGCAACTCTGAAACCTAATACAGTAGGAAACTAAATGCAGGTAAATCTCACTCTCAGAGATGTTCCAATAAGCTTCTTTTATAGACTAGACTCCTTCCTACTCTGGGTCCAGCAATAACTCACCCCCACCCCCATACTTACTGTCCTTTGTTCCAGTTTCTTTCAGGCATCTCTTTGGTGGTGGAGAGGCTACTTTTGAGACAGCTGAAGACAAAATGTAGGGGTTTCAAGGGCCTTATATAGTCTTTCTCTTGTGAGTGAAAACCCCTTTGTTCTTCTGTGTAAAATCTCCTCAACAAGATGGAGTTTGCAGTCACCTGGGCAAGTCACATCTATGAATGATTCAGCTTTTTGCAGGCTGACGCCATTGTTTACATGTTAGTTTGAATGTTCCCAGGAAAGCTCAGATGTGGATTGGCATCTCCCAAAGTCCATTGTCAGTTAAGTGTTTCTTGATAGGACTATTTTCAGTAAGTGCCTATTCTCAAGAAGCTGACCAAATGCTTTCCTGAGGCTACTTGGAATCAAACAAGTACATAGCCAATATTCATAACTTCAAATACAAAAATTATACACACATATAGACAGCATAATCATAATCAGCGAACTACAACCTTCCTATAGACACCACACTTGGCCTCCTCTGTATAAGAACTGGTGCAACCATAGGACCCTGATTGCAACAATGATCTATATGTTCACAGTTCATGTCAATAACATCATATCCTCCTCCTGAACTTACTGCCACAGTCTTGGACACTGTCCATGGCGGAGGGAGTACATGTAAAATCCCCGTTTGTCTTCAGTCACACACCCTTCCAGTACCTTTAAACCCTATGATGTTATTCATAGGTGTCCTAGCAAAGTTATGTGTTCCTGGTCTCTGGGTGCCTGAAAACATGTTGGGGTGCAGTATTGCTAACAGTATGCAGATAGCAACATCGGTTAAAGTGTAGGAGCAGGGCCGCCCGGGGGGGGGGGCAAGTGGGGCAATTTGCCCCAGTCCCCCAGGAGAGTTTTTCGGGGCCCCTGGAGCGGGGTCCTTCACTTGCTCCGGAGCCCCCGGAAAACTCTCGTGGGGCCCGGGACCCCGGAGCTTCTTCCGCTCCGGGTCTTCGGCGGCAATTCGGCGGCAGGGGGTCCTTCCGCTCCCTAGGCCCCCTGAATCCTCTGGACGGCCCTGTGTAGAAGTCTTGGCATTTAGCCACCAATGCCATGAGGTGGTGTGCCTCAGTTTCCCCTGCCACATAGCAGCGTAGGCCTGTTATGCTTTTGCTGCTGTGCTAAGCTTCCAGCCTGTTTACGTATAAGCTGAAAAGCAACATGCTTGTGGGACTGTCTTGTCACCATCACTAGCATGTACAAAAGTTTTTTCCACAAATCAGGTATGTTCCACATCTTTAAAGGGTTTACCACTGGCAGGGCTGGCTCCAGGCACCAGCTAAAGAAGCAGATGCTTGGGGCGGCCAATACCAAGGGGCGACACATCTGGGTCTTTGGCGGAAATTTGGTGGCAAGTCCCTCAGTCCCTCTTTTCCTCTTTGAGCTGCCACTGAAGTGCCACTGAAGAGGAAGAGAGGGACTGAAGGACCCACCGCTGAACTGCCACCGAAGAGTGGAGCGGCGCGATTGTGCTGCCGTGGCTTTTTTTTTTTTTGGCCGCTTGAGGCGGTACAAAACCTGGAGCCGGCCCTGACCACTGATATTAACTTCCTTGTCTTGACCCATAGATGAAGTAGCAAAAGACCACAAGATTAACAGTAAATCTATGGTGGACAGGCTTCGTTTAGTGTCAAGTTGGCTTGTTTAGTGTCTATTGCATTTCCCAATTCCTTTGTGTACCATGGTAGGTGTTCTGATACAGATTCTTCTGCCTCTTTGTAGAAGGCTTTCAATTCAGGTATGTATTTGACGCTTTGGCAGGGAAAGGGTGCACTGCAACCATGCCTGCCCTCAGCCCCTCCTTCTGGAATTTCTTTGTGTTGGACCCCACCCCCTTGTGAAGCTTCCCAAATGCAAAGTTTTTCTCCCCCCAGCCTTGAAGAGACCGTGTTATCTTTAACAAGGGGAGCAGGAATAACATTTTTTGATGGAGTGCTTTGGATTGGTAAGAGTCTCTCGGTTACCCCCACTCTCTGCTCCCAACAGGCCAGATGGGTGGAGTCTCCCCTCCAGGAAATCTGACTCCCAGTTTTCCCTTAAAACCTGATCCACAGGAGAAGGGTCTGGCATTTTAGATGCAGATTTTTTACCCTTCTCCTGGGAAAAAGCCTCCCTACAAAAGGTGCGCAGACCTTCCAGTCCCCCCTCACCTTCCGTCTGGACTTCCCTCTCTGGAATCCCCTGTGGATCAGACACTCCTGTGTCCCTCAAAAAGGAAGGTGACCCTGGTCCAGCTGTGGGCTCACAGCTAGCAGCTATGACAGACCCTTCACTGGCCAGCAAAATTCCCCCCCCCCCCCCCCCCATTGGACTTGCTTCTAGCAAGAGTCCTTGGGGTCCGTTCCCACCACAGCAGTCATCAGGACCCCAACTTCCATCTTCCGGGCACATGTCTCTGTGCACCCCAAGGCAGGGCCCGTCCCCTGCTGACTTGCAACTTCCTGGCAGTCAGCATCTGGGATGGCCTCCCTGTTACAAGGTGGAACATTTCCCTCCCCCAGGGAGATAACAGGACAGGAGCTGGCTCTATCCAGCCCCTCATGCAGCGACTTGCCTTGAGCCTCAGGGCTACAGGAACTGGTTACAACCATTCCTGCCCCCAAAGCTGCATTCTTCACTGCTACAGATGAATTTAAGAGATACTCTCCTATTCCCCCAGCAGCCCATGTGACTCCACCCTCGCCTCCAGGGCTTTCAGCACAAGATTCCTTCTTGCTGCTAACCAACCCTGGGACAGATTCTGCCACATCAAATAAATCATTCCCCAGCAGAAACGGTGCAAAATTGTGTGCCACTGTTGCAACAGTCAGCTCAGCCTGCAAATCACCAGTTTCCATGTGCACCTTAGCTAAAGATGCAAGGACTTTGTAACCTCCCACCAGTTCTAATTCTGCCATTTTCCCTGGCAAGTTGCAACAAATCCTTCTTTATGGATCAGGTCCCTTCTGACCACAGAAATCTCTGCACCAGTGTCCCTCCATCCTTGGAGTACTTTCCCATTAAGTTTAACAGCATGCATATGCTCACTGCTTGGTTGTGTAAAAGCAACCTTTACAAATCTTGTGTGGAAAGAGGCTGCAGCCTGGGATACCCCTGTGCTCTGAGAAACAGCAGCTTTATGTGTTACCTGCTGCCTGTTTCCACTCAGACAAGGACATTTATTCCTCAGGTGCTCAGTGGACTTACAATTGTAGCACTTCTTGGGATTCTCTGCTTGTACAGGGGATTTGGGATCAGTAACAGGGGAATAGGAAAGTGAACGCCCAGCCTCCTTTTTCCCAGGGGTAAAATGGTGAGTCTGCTTTCCACCAACCATGTACCCCTCTGCCAGTGGTTTATGTTTAATTGCAGCTTGTGACTGCTCGAAAGCATCTGCAAACTCAGCCTATCCACCCACTGCATCCACCTTTTTGTCCCACAAATACTGTTTTACATCGTCACTGCACATATTCAGGAATTCTTCCCGAGTAACCAAATCACACATTCCTTCAAAGCTTGTAATGCCTTTTCCCCTCACCCACTTGACTAACAAATCTCTCATTTCATTTACATAAGCCACATTACTCAATCCAGATCCCCTCTTAAAACTCCTGAATTTAACTCTGTAAATTTCAGATGTAATCTGAAACTGTTTCAAAACCAGTTCCTTAAATTTACCATAGTTTGAAGCATCATCAATAGACATCTTGTTGAATATGTCTAGAGCTCTTCCAGTCAATTTTGCCATTAGCATAGTCATTTTTTGAGCATCAGAAATTGCATTGAGAGTGCACAGTCTCTCAATGGTGATGAAATATTCGGCAATATCACTGGATTCATCATACTGCGGACATAGTTACTCCTATTTGTGGATTTTTGGGGACGTGGAGCCAGATGCTGAAGGGTTCTGTCTCTTCCACTCCATAAGAGTCAATTCATGCTTCTGGGCCTGTATTTCTCTGTCTTTTAACTCCAAGGCTACCCGCCTCTCTCTTTCCTTCTCCTGCTGAACATCTTGCTGTGCTAGCCTCTGGGCTTCAATCTCTTTGTCTTTTAACTCCAGGGCTAACCTCTGGGTTTCCATGACTCTTTTGTGAACAGCTTCTTCCCTGGCTGCCTCTGCTTCCATAGCCCTTCTGTGTGCAATCTCCTGGGCAAGTCACATGTCTAGGAATGATTCAGCTTTTTGCAGGCCGACACCATTGTTTACATGTTAGTTTGAACGTCCCCATGAAAGCTCAGATGTGGATTGGAATCTCTCAAAATCCATTGTCAGTTAAATGTTTCTTGACTGGGCACTTACTGAGAATAGTCCTTTCTGAAGAAGCTGACCAAATGCTTCCCTGAAGCTACTTAGAATCAAACAAGTACTTAGCCAATATTCTTAACTTTGAGTACAAAAATGATACACACATGTAGACAGCATAATCATAACCAGCAAACTACAACCTTCCCATAGACACCCCACTTGGATTCCGCTGTATAAGAACTAGTGCAACCACAGGACCCTGGTTGCAACAATGATCTATACCAGGGCGGGCAAACTTTTTGGCCTGAGGGCCGCATCAGGTTTCAGAAATTGTATGGAGGGCCGATTGGGGGAGGGGGTCATGGGCCGGGTCCCACCCCCTATCTATGTGCCCCTCCCCCGCCCCATCCACCATCACCCCTCTCCCTGTCCCCTGACTGCCCCCGGAACCCCTGCCCCTGACTGCCCCCCGCTGCCCCATGCAACCCCTCCTCTCATTCCTGATGGCCCCCCTGGGACCCTTGCCCCATCCAACCACCCCTTCTCCCTGTCCCCTGACCGCCCCCGGAATCCCTACCCCTGACTGCCCCCCGCCACCCTGTCCAACTCCTCCTATCATTCCTGACTGCCCCGCCCTGGGACCCCTGCCCCATTCAATCCCCCTGTTCCCCACTCTCTGACCGTCCCGACCCCTATCCACACCCCTTCCCCCTGACCACCACCCTGAACTCCCCTGTCCTCTATCCACGACCCCCTGTTCCCTGCCCCCTTACCACACTGCCTGGAGCACCAGTGGCTGGCAGCGTTATAGCCGTGCCGCCCAGCTGCAGCCAGCCACACTGTTGCCATCGCGCAGCTCAGAGTTCCGGGTCAGGCCAGGCTCTGCAGCTGCGCTGCCCCAGAAGCTCACAGCCCTGCCGCCCAGAGCATTGCGCTGGCGGCAGAGTGAGCTGAGGCTGCAGGGGAGGGGAAACAGCAGGGGAGAGGCCAGGGATAGCCCCCTGGGCCAGGAGCTCAGGGGCCGGGCAGGAGGGTCCCGTGGGCAGGATGTGGCCTGCAGGCTGTAGTTTGCCCACCTCTGATCTATACGGTCACAGTTTATGGCAATAACATCACAATAGTATTTTTCAATTCACATCATACAAGTACTGTAGTGCAATCTCTTTACTGAAAGTATAACTTTCAAATGTAGATTTTTTTGTTACATAACTGCACTCAAAAACAAAACAATATAAAACTTTAACACCTACAAGTCTACTCAGTCCTACTTCTTGTTCAATCAATTGCTAAGACAAACAAGTTTGTTTACATTTACAGGAGATACTGCTGACTGCTTCTTATTTACAATGTCACCTGAAAGTGAGAATAGGCATTCACATGGCACTTTTGTAGCCGGCGTTGCAAGGTATTTACATGACAGATATGGTAAACATTCATATGTCCCTTCATGTTTCGGCCACCATTCCAGAGGACATGCTTCAATGCTGATGATGCTCGTTAAAAAAATAATTCTTTAATTAAATTTCTGACTGAACTCCTAGGGAGAAAATTGTATGTCTCCTGTTCTGTTTTACCCTCATTCTGCCATATATTTCATGTTATAGCAGTCTCGGACGATAACCCAGCACATGTTCATTTTAAGAACACTTTCACAACAGATTTGACAAAATGCAAAGAAGATACCAATGTGAGATTTCTAAGGCTAGATACTGCACTCGACCCAGGGTTTAAGAATCGGAAGTGCCTTCCAAAATCTGAAAGGGACGAGGTGTGAAGAATGCTTTCAGATGTCTTAAAAGAGCAACGCTCCAGTTCGGAAACTGCAGAACCCGAACCACCAAAAAAAGAAAATCAACCTTCTGCTGGTGGCATCTGACTCAGATGATGAGAATGAACATGCGTCAGTCCACTCTGCTTTGGATCGTTACTGAGCAGAATCCGTCATTATCATGGACGCATGTATTCTGGAATGGTGGTTGAAGGATGAAGGAACATAGGAATCTTTAGTGCATCTGGCACGTAAATATTTCCCGTAAATTGTAACCAAACTTGCTTATCTGAGTAATTGACTGAAGTAGGACTGAGTGGACTTGTAGTTTCTAAAATTTTACATTGTTTTATTTTTGAATGCAGTTATTTGTATACATAATTCTACATTTGTAAGTTCAACTTTCATATAAAGAGATTGCACTACAGTACTTGTATTAGGTGAATTGAAATATACTATTTCTTTTGTTTTTTATAGTACAAACATTTGTAATAAAAATAAATATAAAGTGAGCACTGTACACTGTATTCTGTGTTGTAATTGAAATCAATATATTTGAAAATGTAGACAAACATCCAAAAATATTTAAATAAATGGTATTCTATTATTGTTTAACAGTGCAATTAATCGTGATTATTTTTTAATTGCTTGACAGCCCTAGAAAATAGTGTATGACTATGAGTTAATATTAATAAATATTAGTTTGTATTTACAGCACCTCCAAAGAGCAAATTGACTCGTAGGCAATCTTGGGCCTGAACGCCTCAGAATAAAGTCAAAGGCAAAACTTTGAGGATTAGGATCAGGTTTCATAGCAGTGTGTCCTGACCTGTATTAGATTCAGTCTGTATCTCTCATAAACTTGCAGAAACTTTTGATTGCATTTTTTGTAGTTTCTTTTGTATGATATCCATTCATATGGTCTAATGAAAATGTGATTAATTAGAATCTTTGATATTACTACTATTAATCTAGCATTCCTGTACTACCTCAGATGGCCTTTATGTGCTGTTTATATGGTGCTTATATCATGCCACTGTTAATAAATGCCGCTTATCTATATTAATCATACAGGAATGATTAGCTGGAATTACAATAGGGTACAAAGCTTCCACATAAAAATCCACTAACAAAATATAAGTCTGTCTATAAAACTTGCAAGTGAAATGACCTCAGTGACTCCTACAATATATTAAAACCTGCCTGACAGTACTCAACAGTGAAAGGCAGGTGAAATCTTAAATCTTTCTGAATTAGGCCTACAAAGATTAGTCAACAGTGCAATCATGCATTTAGAAGTTAGGCATTTTTTTTTAAAGTCTTCTCTGTCTCCTGACATAATATGTAAATTGTGACAATTGTGCCTGGAATTTTAATGACTGAACTAATCCAGTAATTTTAGTCAGTTCATTAGATTTCTTTGACTTTGCCCTGGTTTTAATAATATTCAGTGAGTATTTATAAGATTGATTTATGCTGCTTTTAACTAAGTGAACATTTTCATATATATTCTCTTTTTTATCACTTTGCTTGCTTGTTTGCTTGTTTCATATTTCTAGGCAATAGAGCAAGATTTGCTTGCATATGAAGTGCTTTCCTTTTTAAACAGGAGAAAGGGATGTCTGCTTAACAGACTTGAACTTTTTCTTATTGCACTTATTCAGTTTCCTCTCTCTCTCTCTCTCTGAACCTTCAGATAATTGATTCTTAGGCCATGCTGTTGCTCCTCCAGGGAAGTTGCCTCTATTGAAAAACATAATAAGAAATCAACATTGGTAATCAAATTACATTATTTAGCAAACCTGATGATATTTGTTTCAGCTGGCAATTGCTCCTGAAAATGGACCCAATTCATTATACAGTGTGTGCACATGTAATTGAAGTCTCATACCTTTTCTGCATGAGAATGATCGCTAAATAATGTGTCCCGCTCTCCTTAATTATGGAAAAAAGCTTGACTCTCAACTCAGCTAATTACTGGAATTTCTATTAGACTGAAAATAGTCACATGAGAAGCAGATGTGGTCCAAGAGATGCACACTTGAAATAGGTGTATAAACTTTCACATTAGAATGATCGCTTCTATCTAGATGATATTTTTCATACTAATAGTAAACCAATCATAATTAAATAATAACTTTGATAGAATTGTTTAAATTAAATGGAGAACAAAGAAAGCGGATAAAAATCCAGCTATATTTCTGGTAACCCTGTACGTTACAAGATGCAGCATCTTGTTATCCCTTTTGACCTAAGAAGTAAACCTGCCAGACCCTGCACATTGGCTGTTTCCATTAGGAGGAGAGATGTTGCTGGAGGAGATGTTGATGGAGTCAGGCATTTCTTTGATACAATCCTGTTTATTTATACAGCATGTACCAAGTCCTGTTTCCCTGAGCATCTTAGGAATCAAACAGCAGGAGGCAGTTTCTTTGCTCATGGTTCCAAGCCTCTTTCCAGCCAGCACTCTACTCAAAAATCTCCCTCTCTTTGCTTTCTCTCAGGGCCACAGATCCAGTGCTTCTTTTGCTGTCTTCTTGCTAATTGTGTTCTCAGATTGGTATTCAGGATAATTTGTGGGTTTTTCGTGGTGATATGAAAGGCTAAATCTGCTATGAATTGGTTAACTTATTGTACAAATATTTATGATTTTAATTAATAATGCCTCTGTAGTTATGGTTCTTAAGACAGGAGAGAGAAATCTGCATTAGGCTTCCTGCAAAAGGCCTACTTCTGTTTGCATGGTAATGAAATAATACCAAATGTGTTAAAAGTGGGATGAATGGGCTAATGAGATTCTACGCAAACCATCTAAAGCAACATCCTGGTCTGACCCCTTAGATCAAAGGATGTGTTTAAAGTGAGGAAAGACTTATTTTTATTATTATTTAAGATGCACCCAGGTATCAATGTAAAATTAAAACATGAAAAGATTTGAGGACTTTTAGCTTAAGCCAATACAAGGAAAGAAATTAATTTGTCCATATAGAGCAGTAAATAATAACCTCAGAAAACTGGTTGTAGCAAGATGATGAGAAATGTATTATTGTGATACTGGGTCTCTCGTTTCTAATCTGTCTACCACTAGATAATCTTGATACTAATACACCTCTACCTCGATATAACGCTGTCCTTGGGAGCCAAAAAATCTTACTGCATTATAGGTGAAAACGCGTTATATCAAACTTGCTTTGAACCACCGGAGTGCGCAACCCTGCCCCCCCCGGAACACTGCTTTACCGCATTATATCCGAATTCGTGTTATATCGGGTCGCGTTATATCGGGGTAGAGGTGTATAGAGCCTCAAGAATGAAGTCATCCAGCAGTGGTATACTGAGCTGAATAAAACCCATCCTCTCCACACCTAAAGAGAAGACACTATCTCTATGGGTTCTCTAGTTGCACTTATATACCCTAGCTGGGGAAGAGATGTCATACAGAAAGAAGGCAACTTTGCCAGACTGAAGAGAATTGTAAAAGGTTCGGATTAAGGTAAACAATATGTTGTAATTATAGTGCCAGTCTAGAGTTGCTTTCTTCAGGTACATATAGGCAAGTTTGTCTTTATCAACAATGTCTAATTTTATGTCTTTTAAAAAAATATTCCTCTAAAATTTTCATTTAATGAGGTTTCTTTGATTTGGAGCCTTTTTCCAGCAATTGCTTTACTGCTCATGTGGAAATAATTAAATTCTATGGCCTCTGATGGGAGATAGAAAAAGTAGTAGGCACCCACTACAGACAGAAAGAAGGTCGTGGTCTTCCTTCCTAAACAGTGTCTCAGAAGCATTAGGAAGGGCCATTGCAGACATAGGGAAGCCAAATGACTGGTAAGGTTCTGTTTCAATGGAGTGTTCATCCAGCATCACTGGGCAAAAGTGATATAGTAACTTGGGTTTGGTATGGAGGAAAAGCATCTGTGGAGTTGGTGGTCAGGGGACACTATTATACCTTTCTCACTTGAGATGTTGCTTCTGTTAATGTGGACAAAACTCAACTGTTGCAGGCTAATAACCATTTCAGGGATATGACTTCACTGAGGGAAAGAACAGAAAATTGATAGAAAGTGCCGCTGACTAAATTGTGCTCACAGCATTTGATGTCATGAGGATCATTCCACGTGTCTCAGCAATATACATAAAATAAATCATGCTGGAATAACAGACATATAAGTGTCCTGGACAGATCCATGAAGTCAAGATCTGGAGCCTGAGGAGAAAAGAAATGCATTGAAGTTACTGCTGAAAGTTATTTTTTTTCTTTCCCATTTTGCCAGACATCTTGAGCATAAAAGAGAAACATTTTTACTCAGAAACCTTCCCTCCCACAGAAAATCTTTCTTACTACACTTGGAAAATAAAATACTTATCTATTTTCTCTCCAGTGCTCAAGTCATTCTGAATAGTTTTTCTTCAGCCAGTACCCTGAGTGTAATGGTGCCTGTCTTACACTCCGACAAACTCTCCTGGAATGTAACAATGAGATCACAGACCACATAGGAATTGCTAGTGAGGATGATGAAGGCTTTTTCTGAGGGGAACCTTCTTCCCTCACCTGCACATGTGGCTCCCACTTTTTTGGTCGTATGGGTTGGAAAAGTCTCACAGTTGACTTTGGGTCAACTGGAATCTATCTGCATGCTTTTCAAAGGGTGTATGCTTATGCATGTAGAAATAATAAAATGTAAATAAAAATAAATATTAATCTATCTACTCTCTATCTGCAGGAATGCTAACTAATATGTGATCACATAAGAGGAATAATAAAGTTTATAATTCTTACCTTAGTTTATGTATGGAGAGTTAATGAAGGACAAAATAAAATTTAATCAGCATAAAAACAAGTTTGAACAATGTTGGGGGTAGAAAATACTCTTAGAACCTGCATAACTCCTCAAGTTGCTGGCCATGTACCAGTTGGCTGAATCTCCAATCAGTCAACAAAGCCAGGTACAAAAGGAGATATTTTACTTTGTTATGCTGATGAGATGTGCTGTTATAAAACTCTGAACAGGTATAGATCCTTCTGAACCCCAAAGTGCTCTTTATATTTATATGGACAGGTTCTCCCATGGAATTCAGATATTTGCAAAACACTGGATAGTTTTTATGAAGAAATCTCAGGCTCTACTGATTGCACATAATTTATTGAAAGAGACAAGTGGTAATACTACTTGCAAAGATCTGCCCCCATAGAAAAGGACAGAGAGTTGAGGTGGAGGTGAGTTACACTTAAGTTCTAATTCCTGCTCTGCCACTGACTTGGTACATGGTGTTAGGAAAATCGATCTAACTCTGTGCCTAAGTTTTCCATCAATATGTAGGGTTAATACTCACTTACCTCACCCAGGAATTGTGAGCTGCCTTATGTTAAAGTCTGAAAGCACTGAGACTTTCATATGGAAATGTCATAGAAGGAAGGAACAATGAGGAATAATTATTTAATGCATAACACTTTGATTATCTAAAACACTGCATAAGTGGTATTAACTGTCAGAGTAACTAATGGTGTGTGGTTCAAGAAGCATTACTATAGATTTAACCCAGTGGGCTAGTAATTGAGGACAAATATGTATAACATCACACCACTGCAAATTCAACACCCCCAGAAAAAAGAAATTTTGATTCCTTGATTCTCTTTTGATTCTTATATTTTACCAATCCTGGTGGTATCAGACCTCCTTCCAGAGCTTAAAACCAGACTTAGATTATCAAAGTTAACGATGGGAGTAAGTTACATCATTGGCTATTCAGTTTTTGTATTGTACTTGTAAATATATAAGTTATTTTATGGAAAGCACAACTAAAGCAGTGTTTTGCATTTGGATCTGAAAGTGTGGTAAGATTTGTGAGCTTTCTTCATTCTGCCAGGAATGAATTCCATGGCTGAGGGCCAGCTGTGATGGACAGCATAGCGGGCTGAACAAGATGACCTCTTGATGTCCCTTCCAGCCCTACATTTCCATGAGTCTATGAAAATAACACTTTGCTGCATGGGCTTGAGCTCTCTGTAACACTCTCACAGCAAGCTGTTTCCTCTTTGAATTTGCTGATGATACTTAGAGTGTATTTGATTAGATGATATCCTGTTCTGTAAGTGAAACAATAGCTCTTTGCACTGAGTGGTGCTGTATTATTTTACAGACTGCAGGCTGGATTGAAGAGGTGGTTAAGCAACTATAATAGCTCTTTGCAAAGAATTTTTGCCACGGAGGAGAAGAAAAATGTTCTCTTAGCCTGAAACATAGCCTCAGCATAGACTTGTCATAATTCTTGGCATTTAAATCTGTCTCAGCCCAAGGTTTCTGTCATTGACTCTACATTTACCACCCTCTTCTCTTCATCTGCCTCAAGTCATCCAAGAGCCGTCCAGATGTGTGTGTGATATGTAGAGAAAAGGGCCAATCCATAACCATTGTGTTGAGGTGATGGCAAGTGTGTGGTCATAGCGACTCACCGGCTCTGCAGCATCTTGTTTTGTTGGTAATCTGTCATCATTATGGAGTACACTTTGGAATTTGGTGGGATCCATGAGCTTTCAGGACTTGACATGATAGAATGACTTTGCTGTTGCCTAGAGACATAGAGAGAATTCTGGCCGCTGCTTTTCTCAGGTGGTGTTCTGCACAAGTTAGGGGCAGGCTAGTGTTGTTCACTACATCCATATGTAATCCAAAGATCCACTCCAAAGTGGATACATGTGGATCTTAGTGTGGACCAAATTCTGTTGGTGAAAGAGACAAGCTTTTGAGCTTACACAGACCTCTTCTTCCGGTCTGGGAAAGGTAGTAACTTTGGTCAAATGAAAGATATTACCTCACCTACCTTGTCTCATTAGTTAGATAAGGCTTTCTTCTTATTTTCAACAGCTCTACCCAAGAGTTTACAGTGTGTTCTACCACCATTTATGAGTCAATTTGTCTCTTTGATATACATCTTTTTTTAATCCTCTCACAAGGTCCTTTTGTTTCTTCTTTCCCAAGGGAACTATAATATTAAAAACGTGAAACTGCGATCAGAATGAATTAAAGTTTTACTGTTTCCCATATGAAGAATTAATTTCTTACATTTCTTGTTCTTGTTACAACCTTTGTCATGAGCATGAATTAACACAAAGTTTCATTGCTTAATAGTATATCCAAATTATGGCAGAAGAATGAAAGTTTGAGCTTTGTGGTATATTGTCTTCTGATTGGATTGCCCCCACTCTTATTTTCATAAAATTATAACCAAAAAGAAAACTGTAAGAAGGTGGTTTAACAGCAGAGCTGTGTAAATGTCAGGGGCTTGTGTTCTCAAGGTTTTATGAGGCCCACATTTTGAGGGAGGGAGATTTGGTTCACATTGGATTTTCACCTCCAGTGTCTTAATTGATATTCTGTTTTGGGTTATGTGGGTGGGTTTTTTTGCTTTCCTCTGAAGCATCAAAGATTGACCACACCTGGAGATGGGACACTGGACCAATGCTGTGAGGTGGTACACAGAATATCTTGCTTAGATACCTGGTTGTCCCAGGTCAGATTGGCAGGAACCTTGGAGGGGTTTCACCTTGTTCCGCAGCATGGGGTGTGGATTGCCTTCTGGGATCATTTGGACATATCTCACCTAATCCTTTCCCTACCATTGCAGGAACATTGGAACTGGTGGCACCTTGGTCTCTCCTGTTCTCTGCCTGTGGAACATAGCAGTTTAGTTAGACCAAAACATTTCAGTCCTCAGAATAGTAAAGTCATTGAGCTCAATATAAGGGTATCTGAGTGAAATTTATTGGCCCATGATATATAGGAGGTCTGACTAATGATCTAATGGTCCTTTCTGGGCTTAAACTCTATGAAATCTATGAAATTATTGGCATCTGAGCTTGACAAATCAAATTGGAACTGAACTGAAATCATTGTGTTCATCATGGATTTAGGTAAAGATTGTAAATCACTTCTTGGCAACCTCAAGCAGAAGGCTAACACAAAGCTCAGTCCAGCTTTACCCAAATGAATTATCATTTGCAAATCTGAGATGAGTTTGGGGTTGAAAATTAAATCCAAACTATGAAAATCCAGAAAAACACCTGATTTCTAATTCCAACCTTTCATACATTTTTCACATCAGATAGTTTTTTTCAGTGAGGAACATTTGAGACTGATTCACTCTGGACATAATTCACTTCACAGCAGAGCGCTTATACAATGGCATCCATTCTACTTGGACTCCCTCGTGGAGGATTTATGCCCCAATCTTGCGAACACTTATGCACATGAGTAATGCCATTGACGTCAATAGAACTACTCACCTGAGTACAGTTAAGCATGTGCCTAAGTGTCTGCAGGATTGGAGCTCAAATCAGTCGAGTTATACCAACATAATTCTGGAGAAATGCAGTGCAGAATCACTCCATTAATATTAACAGCAGCAAAAATGAATCCAAAGAGATGGAAATCAACCCTGGTGTGGAAGACTTGCTACCCAGGGTTTTCAGAACCCAAAGCAGTGGTAACTTAACTGTTTCTCTCCAGGCAGTGTCAGGAATAAATCAATGGGGACACAGCTCAATCTGTCTGATACAAACCAAGAATGCTTTCATCTAAAGCTACTTTTTTATTAGATCTCAAGTGAGCAAGTGTGCTCGCATGCACACACACACACACATACACAGTCATGTTGCTGCAGTAGGGTTTAGAGCATTTCAAAACAAGTATATTTACCCAGAGTTAAGAAATAGTTCCGAGGGATCAGTGGTCAGCCTTCCATGGGGCCCTGCATTCTGGCTAGCTGCTGGGGAATTTAGCTGTCAGATCCTTGCCCACAGAAAGCTTCCTTGGACTGCTCCAGAGCATATTCCTTCACCTAATCTTTTATAGCTAACTTCAAACAAAGCACTTAACCTATAGTGACTTCTAGTGGGTCACCAGTTCTCCTAATTTCAGCAAAACTACTCATCTCTTATCATCAAAACATTTCTAGTCATAACAAGAATGTGTCCGGGCACTTAAAACCCAGGTTGCTTTACTCTCTTCCATACTTGTTAACTTTCTATCTCATCCTCCCATTCTGATTAACAAACTGCAAGCATGCAGCTGTCTGACCTTGCCTCACAAAGGCCTAAGATTTTCCTAGCTATGTGATGTTTGGTTTTCTGCCAGCAGTGGCTGAACATACAAAATAGCTTACTGCTGTATTGTCAAGTTCTGGGGTATATGCAGGAATGTCAAATTCTGGGGTAACAGACTTGCCATTACATGACCCTCCACGCTAGTTAAGTTCTTAATGTGTGTGTGTGTGTGTTTTAAATACACAACATAAGTACTTTTATAAGCCTTCTCCCTGGAACTGATTTCAATGGTGTTACACAGGTGTAAACCTGGAGTAATGGCATTGTGAATCAGGCCCATGTATTCTATTTACCATGTGACAATATCACTCAACTGGCCACAGTTCCTTATTGTTCCTTAAGTAAATACAATATATCCTACCTTTAAAAAAAATTAAGATTTAATTATAGAATTTCTTTTTTGAGCCCCCTCTACAGCATTGTTTGGTATTAACATTCCAAATGTTAACAAACTTCAGTCAGTTTCTTACTTTACTAACTAATACTGGAATTTTTCCACTTTATTAATTCACTTTTACCTGTACTCCAATTATTTCAACTGTGTATGCCAAACTGTATGCCTTCCAAAAAGCATAGCCAATGTTATGGCTCCAGTCAAGCAACATCATAATTTTGATTAATTACATTTAAGTAGGGAGATATTAATGAATAATAAACTTTCACATGTTCCTTCCTTCAACTTGTGATGCAGAAAAACAGGCAGTTTCTGGGCATTAGTCACAAAGAATGAAACAGTTAAAACTACATGTACAGGGCGCTTCTCTATCCATTTCTAGAGAGCCATGCAACTATCACCTTTCTATTCCTTTATAGGAATTGGACTGGATTTTGGTCCAGGCTCCAGTCCTCATATGATGCTCTCGTGGTATAAAGGGGCCTCAAGAGGCCAGGGAAGAATTCCCCTTGTGTAGGGCTGACACAAGTGTCCCTAAGCTATCCTTAGGCGGTCCCCTATGTAAATGGAACCCTGAAGGTTGGGTAAGAAGAAGCATGCTTATTGCACTCAGCACTTTGGGAATTCAAGGTTGTAAATCAGTTTGCAAAAGGAAGTTGTAAAATAGAGCAGAAATAGAGCAACAGCATGGGCTACTCTATTTTATGCCAGGTGCTGTTTCAGCCCTTGCAGGAGCCCAGAATCTGGTTCGCATAAAGACATCTTTACCTCCCCTATCCATGGGCTGAACCTCCTATGCTGTGCCTCTCAGGAGGCCAGGACAGATTCCAGCCCCTCTTCTTCAGGGAAGGTAAGAGTGTTTAATGGGCACTAGAAAATAATAATGGGAAGCTATTGAATTTTTAATCACCATTGGGGACAAGTAAATAATACTCCCACTAGATGTAGCACTACTGTCTTATTAAAAAAATGGCATGTCATTTATTATGGAAATTGAAATGCTCAACAGTGTACTACTCTGAGTTGAAAATCAATTCCACCACTTAGGAAGGATGTGATTTTTAGTAGAAACCTACATTACTTCTTGTTTTGTCTCTTCCATTAAGGTGTTTATGTTAGCAAAGAATGCTGTCAATAAAATATTCCCAAATATTGGTACAGTGACTCTAGTAGGGCAGGTCCTTTATGTGAGAAGCTATTTTGGAAGGTGTAGTGTGCTATTTCCTAAGTCCTTCCTATACTGTATAAATAGTGTTTTTTTTTTTCACAGTGCTTTTGTTGGTCAGAACAACAGGGATTGATAGTAAATGAAGAACACTTACAAAATAAGGAAACTAGATGGTAATGGGAACATAAATCCTTTCATTTCTAAAAAAAGAACAGGAGTACTTGTGGCACCTTAGAGCATAAGCTTTATTAGAGCATAAGCTTTCGTGGGCTACAGCCCACTTCTTCGGAAACATAGAATGAACAGGGTAGTTCAAAGTCTGATGCTACAGGTATGATCTGCAGCCAGTTCTAGTGTATTCTCAGCAATTCATGAAATGCTATTATTAGCAGTGGAGTGTAGAGCAAACCAATATTATTAGAATGTATCTCTGAGACTGGTTAGTACCACTGAGCATTATAAAAGCTGATCTCATTGATAAGGCTGACATCTTTGGAAAAAATTATAACTTTTCCTTAACTTTGTAGGAATACAGGACAATAATTATACTGTTGATTAAGCTAAAAGCGGGAAAAGGCAGGAATAAGTCTATGGAAAGAAGATAGGAGTCTGGGCCCCTGATCAGCAAGCATTTAAGCATGTGCTTAATTTTAAACATATCTATTTAAGTCAATGAGACTTAAACATGTGCAGATGTGTAGGTACCAGAAATGATCAACAACAGAGTAAAATAAAGAAATAGTGGCTTCAGTTCAGGAATGTAATTAGCACATTCCTAAATTCATCCATCTTTATGAATGCACTTAAGCATGTGCTTAAAGTGAAGCAGAAGTTGAGGTACTATTGATTTAAAGTTAAGCAAGTACTCAAGTGGTTGTCTGAATTTGGGCCATAAAAGATGCTGGTGGTGCTCTGATGAAAGATAGCAGTGTTCCAGAATAGAATTAGAAAATCGAAAGAGAACAGACAGACAGGATGGTAGAAGCAGCACACGTGGAAAGAAACAATAGAGTAGACTGGGCTTAAAAGCAAAACTCTGTTACTTTATTTTTCAAATACAGTGAGAGTTAGTGCCTGTGGATTGACAATATTTGAGAACTAAAAAGTGGATTGTAAGATTTTTGGGACAACATTTGGGATGTTTTGAGGTCTTTTGTTTAACAAAACCAGTGTTCAGCTGCAACATTGTGTGAAACTCCTCCAAAACTAATGAAATCCTGCAAAAAATGTCAAATTCCCCTAAAATGTACTTAGTTTTCTCTTTAAAAAACTGATAATTGTCTTTCTATTTTAATTATGGGAGTAAAGGTAGGAGAATGGGGGAGCCCAGGGGAGATGCTTTTTTTTTTTTTTTTGCAATATATCAGAACATGAAGAGCAAATAAAATTCTAAAGCAGAGAGGAGGTCAGGCTCAGCTGTCATTTCCTCAGGAATGTATGAAAGAAACACCCACAGAGATCCATCAAGCCTGGAAGGGTGCCTGGAATCCTGGTGTTGGTGCTCTTATCATTATCTTGTAACATGACAAAAAAAGGTGACATGAAGGAGAATGCATCCAACAAGTACAAAGCAGACACAGACCACTGAAGGACACCAAGTGCTGTAGTTTCACTAATCATGGTATAGCATATTAAGGAACAAGAAAAGTCTCTTAGGGAAAGGACAGCAGAAAAACAGCAGCTACTCTCTGAAGTATTACTCTTATGGAAGCATTGGTTCTTTCTTTCTTCTACATCCTGATGCTCAGTTTTAATTTATTCCTCTCTCATTTTCTACAAACTGGATGTTGAGGAGTAGAATCGGAAAAACTCATTATGACTAATTATGATCCACATGAAAATCATGCTTTCAAAAGTTTGACATAACTTGAACATTACTAGATGAGAGTTCTGTTTAGTATGGACTCTGAAACAGGAGCACAGACCAAGGGAGAGAGGGAAAGGAAAAATAAGTTTTATATCTTTGTAGGGCACCCACGTGAGCCAAGCTAGATTTTAAGGGGTTCTTCTATCCTTACTGCAAAATGCAGGTGTCTCTTTATCTTGAAAATCATAGTTTGTTTTGTTTTTCAAATTTAATCATCTTCAATTCATCATGGCTTTAAATGAGAGGAAATAAAGGATTTGCAAGATCAGGCTAAGGTCCTGATCCTGAAATAAGCCCCACACAAGTGGATCCTCACTGATTTGAACTCAATAGGGCTCCGCATTGAACTCAGGGGGATCTGGGACACTCACATGAAGGTCATTGAAAACCCAAAAGTTAGTCAGAGGTTTGCAAGGGCTTGAGCTCCTCAAGGAAGGAGAACCATCTCTTCTGAAAGCAAATTTAGCAGCTACCTACCAACATTCTCTCCCCAAAACTACAGAGCAAGTGAGAGAGAGAAAAGGAATTACAGCTGCTCTTGTTTTTATTTTTCAGTGGATGATGTACTGCAGAAGCATAAACTTGAAATAGTGAACTAGCAAACAACAAGGCCAGCATAATTTTCTCCGTCAGTACTACTATAAGGCATATTTATTGCTAGTATTTTCCTTTGATTTCCTTTTGGAGGCATACCTGAATTCCTTCAAGTACAAGGTCTTCTCTTTGGGACACAATAAGTGCACGGTAGTAAGATATTCCTTGGACAGTGGCATAATTAACTATGAACTCTGACCTATTGTGCCTGCTCCTTAATTTTGCAGTGCATTAAAATAAACCTTAGATTTGGACATGCCTGGAGTTTGAGAAGTTCAGAAATGGCTCCAAACCTGGATCTGTCACAAGAATAAAGCTGTTGGACTTCAGCTATTCTTATTTAAACAGAAAAGTGCTTACTCTTTAATGCAGGCACAGAACCAACACTTACTTGCTAGCTCAATATCTTAACTTTTCCTACTTCCTCCTAGCCCCCTGCCTTATGTCTTCTTCCGATACATTGTAGCAGAGTTTCCTGAAGTGTTTTGTCTTTCTACCCTGTGCTAATGATATATCTGTACACATATTCCTGCATATTAGCCCTCTGGTAATATTAAGGTTAGCTCATTTATCCTACCAGGCATGGTTATTATAAAGCTACAGTTTTTTTAATGATAAAACCATGCATACATTATGGTTAGTATGCTAAAATTATAACTCCTATTCAGCTGTGAAGATAAAAATGCAGCACAGCATAGCTCATGCATAATATCATCCTGCTTGCTCTTTGAATATAGCTTTCAGTTTACATAAAACTACGGGTGAAATCCTGATTTCCCCCAATCGAAGTTCATGAGAATTTTATAACTGACTGGGGCCAGAATTTCACATGAGAATTCCTAACAGGAATACAAAAATTTAGACTCACCATGATTTGGGAGTAAATTAATCCCTAAAATCTGGCCTAACAAACAGATGGGACCTGTGAAGATCATGCAAAGAGCAATGACACTTCTTTTATATGATCAGAGAGTGAATTCCAGCAGCCAGCCCCAGTACGGTCACCTTCATAAGGTTCTCTCTAGTGAAGGTTCTGCATAACAAAAGTGGAGAGACCTCTCACCTTCTGAGGTGTAGTCCAGAGCAGTGAGGGATTGTGTCTCGGCCTGCCCTGTAATTCAGAGTGTCTCAAAATGCCCTGCTCCTGTAGCTCTCTTGACTGGGTGCTTTCAGCCAGCATACAAGCATGCATTGAGTGTCTGTGCATTAAGCAGCCATGGTTCAGCGCTCTGACTCCAGCAGCCTGCTTGTTACACCACGGCCACACTTTTGCCTACATCAGTCTTGGTTTCACCTGGCAAGATAGCCCCAACATCCCCAGTCTCACTTTTCTCTTAAAACCATGTGCTCTGCTATGTTCAACTCTCTCCTGGACCATTCAGAGAGATATTAAGGTTCATTTGCTCTTTTTAAAGATGCTTGCCACATTAACTGGAGTTAACATTCATTTTAAATCAAAGACAGCACTGGGTTGGTTTATATTTAAAGTAAAACAAGTGTATTAGCTAAAGGAGATGGGATTTTAAGTAAGTCCAAGTATAAAGGATAGAGTTAGAAATGGCTACAAGCAAATACAAGTGAAAAACACTTTCCAGAGCCTAAGACAACAAAACAAGCTACAGTCTTTGTTTAAGGTAGTTTTCTTACCAATCTAGCTTCCTCCAAGGTGGTTGACCAACCCCTCTAGTCAGGACCTCCCACAGAGCCCAAAGTGCTTGGTTCTTTTTGTTGTCTTAAGTCAAAGATAACTAGGGGTTCTTTGCCCCCTCTCTTATAGTTCAGAGAACCTTTGAAATGGATTGTTCTGCATGTTATTTCCCCCCTCCCCCAAATTAAAGCTTATTCAAGCCACGAGGAAGGCAACATGGAGTCTCCTGGTGAAGGAAGTTTCTTGCTGGTTTCTTCCCTTGCTGGTATTTGCTAAAATACAAACTGATCTGTTTTCTACAATCTCCTTCCTCTGCTATGATGCTGAATGGCTATCTCCTTCCCTTGTTAGCTTGATGGTTTTGTTTTCTGTCTATTAAATTGCATTCCCATTGTTTCTTAATTACCCATGATGGAGATCTTGAACATATCAGGTGAACCTGAGTCCTGATTCAAACACATGAGTACAGTTAGAGAGAACATGCTCAATTTATAATTATGCATCACATCCTTGCAAAATGTTCAGTTGCTATGGTGGTGGCTCTCTATCTTGTGTATTATGACCCCTTTTTACATACCAGGCACTTTCCCAGAATCCATCTTCTACCTAGCTGGGATCTAGTATGAACCATTCTCCAACCTATCAATATGGGAAAGGCAGAGTGGACCTCTTGGCACCTGTTTGTCGCCTCCATGTTGAGATTTGATACTGTTTGGTTTTAACTAGAGGGAGCAACCTGAACCAAAACACTTCATAGAAACAAACCCAAACTTTGGGTCACTTTACATCCAGATTTCAATTTAGGGACTAGATTCTCCCTCTCTGTTGGATGGAACTGAAATATCAGCACTGAGCATTGTCAAACTTTGGGAATTCTGGCTTGGAAACTTGTAGCTTGAAACATTGCTAGTTTTGAGTTGGTGATTTTGGCTGAGGTTTTTCTTTCAGATTTGCAGATAGTTTGGAACACCAGCTCAAAGGGAAACTAAAGAGGGAAACACTCCACATGAATCAGAAGCAAAGAAAATGTTTTCATAAACCCCTATAACGTGAAACCACCTTGTTTCTCACAGCTCTGTGAGGTTGGTTGGCAAACAGACTGTAACTGGAATGATTTTCTGTTCTCTGAAGTTCAGCAGCTGGCTTGCCAAAGATAATCCTCTCTCCCAAAGTCACTGGTTGCCAAATCATTTGCAGAGAATGGGGGAAGAGATAAGAAATTGGATCAGATTAGCAGAAACTGAAGAAGGACCTCTTCCAGCTGCTAAAGGTCTAGAATGCAAAGCATCATTTGGAGGCTACTATTAGTCTAACACATCACAGGATGGTAGGAGTGTGACCTTGTTGAATCACTTCTGGTGGACATTCAACTGCCCATTTGAGAGAATACTCTAGATAAATCAGCTCATCAAGAACTAGGTGACATAATATGAGAACTTGACTGATGTGATTAAAATATGCAGTCCAAGCAAATTTCCAAGCTGAGAGTGAAATTACCTCTCATTTCTTGGCTGGCCTTATATAACTCTCCACAACCTGTCATGCTGGTAAGCATCTAATAAGAAACCTTTGGGGATCTTTATTTTTGTTTGGTTTTTTTCAATCAGAAGTTCGGAATTAAGGGAATGGGCTGCTGACTTTTTTTTTTCTTTTTTAACAAAGAATAACATACTCAGAAGGAGCAGTGGCTGTCATGTTGGAGCGGAAACCACCAAAGAAGCATATGCTCATCTGCCTAGAGGACACATAAAAGAAGGAAATCTCAATTCATAGAAAAGGAAGATGTCAGGACTCAGGAGTTGCTTCACCAGGAGGACATCAAGGACAAGGGCTCCACATATTTGTTACTTGGCAACATCACATCAACCAAAGCAATGTTTGTGGTTTTTTGTTTACCTAAGAACATAAGAATGGCCATACTGAGTCAGACCAATGACCTATCTAGCCAGTATCCTGTCTTCCAGCAGTGGCTGGGGACAGATCCTTCAGATGAACAGAGCAGGAAATTTACTGAGTGATCTATTCCCTGTTGTCTAGTCTCAGCTTCTGGTAACCTACCCTCCACCACCTTATCTAATTCTTTTTGAACTCAGTATGAAGACATTATTTTTGTTTATTTCCAGTAAGATGATGTGCAGGAGCTGTGTTAAGAGCATACAGCTTACCCATGTTGTGCACCACAGCAGAGGAAAAAATAGTCATTTTTGCCTAAGTGCAGGATGAAGCTATGTAGGAGAGGCCTGTTACGGAATCTGTGCCGATTCATAGTGAGATGGCTTGCGACTGATAGCACTTTGCAGAACTGTTTTTAATGCGGCATCAGAAGGTTTCAGACATTCTAAATGGGGTTAAAGCAAATATAAATAACGGAAATACAAGAATGGAAATTGATACAGGCTTTGCAGTATCTGTAATTTTTGAAGAGATGTGCAATTTGAGAGACATAATACTATGGGAAATATCAGACCTGCTGGTGTCAGAAATGCACATCTTGCTCTCAGAATAGGTAATTAGTACAGTGACTCATAAGGGCTTGTGAAAGTATGCTGCATTCTGCATGTGAAATAGAGAAGAGACGGAGTAATCGTAATCTAGCAGGAAAACATCCTTTATTTTTGACATAGCAACAACAGAGTGCAAAAAGATATATCCTGTGTCTCCTAGGTATAGCCCTGCCTAGATGCTCTATTGTTTGAAATGGGAATACATGAATGTACACTAGGGAACTTTTAGTACACACCAGCAGGGTCCACACGGGCCAGTTAGTGCACAACATACTAGTGAGCACTGGAATTTAGACCCCTGTAATGCGCCGTGTAGAGAAGCCCTGAAAGTAGCTGTAAGTATTGGGAACTTTGTATGAGGTCACTCAACCCCCACATAAGCAGTTAGATACTTCCGAGCAGCACATTTACATTTAATGTTCCTTTTCTTCAGTAGTGTTGTTGCCTGGGGTTGTTTACCCAAAGCTCTTGGTAACTTTACTCTTTGCAAGGTGGTGGAAGGAAATAAAACAATAGGGACACAGCACATCTGGCTGATAAATAGTTGATGCAAGCAGGCAAACAAAAGTGCTTTCACTTAAAGCTACTACTTTATTTAGTCTCTAGCACCTACTCATGTCCACAACAGGTTAGTAGAGTAACCCAATTTAACCCCATGTTAATATTTACCCAAGGTCTTGAGATCTGTAGACATCCAGTGGCCACCCTTCTGTTTGCAGGGGAATTTGAGAGGTGTCCAAGAAATGTCCGAGGTGTTCCAAGTGTCCACTGTGTCTTCCTCTTTTTACACCCAATTTGTTAGTATTACATAGCTTTGTCATTAAACACAAACAAACAAAAATGCTGAGCAGAAATTAAGTGTAGAGTTTTCCAGTCTGTGAGGCAGGGAATTTTCCATCAGTTATCGAGCTGTATTTCAATAGTTAACTATAGTTGACTATAACAGGATTCAAAAAGAACTAGATAAGTTCATGGAGGATAGGTCCATCAATGGCTATTAGCCAGGATGGGCACAGATGCAAAACAATGCTCTGAAGTGTCCCTATTTGCCAGAAGTTGGGAATGGGAAACGTGGGTTGGATCACTTGATGATTACCTATTCTGTTTATTCCCTCTGAAGCACCTGGTATTGGCCACTGTCGGCAGACAGGATACTGGGCTAGATGGACCATTGGTCTGACCCAGTATGGCCGTTCTTATCTTCTTATTGTCAGACTTCCTATCTTGTACAACTGCATGCTTCAGCAAAAAGCTCAAGTTAGGAGGGCATAGAGTCATGTTTACTCGTCATAGTCATTCACAGCTCCTGATCTGTTAGTTGTGCTAAGGTTTCAAAAAGGCCTCAATTTCGCTGCTTTCAGCAATAAGCATACCAATTGGAATTCCAGATGCAGACAGTGGTCCAGGCACTGGGTATCAAAAATCTCCCCCTCCTACAGTGTTGTTGTTCGGGGTTTGAAAATTCTAGGACCATGGTTTTGATAGGTAATCTTCTGTAAATCTATTCATGCCTTTGATTTTTTTTGTTCTTTCTTGCTATGTTAAAGGTGAATTTGAAATGATATTTTATTAAATTAAAAACTATTTAACAGTTCATGAATACACTTAAATAATACATTTTAAAACAAAGAAAAATCTTAATTTCTTTTGAAGTTCTGAAGTCTTAAAAGGATCCTCATCAAAGCAAATCTTCATGAGTTGAGATTTCCTTATCTTTCTATTTATTGTGTTCAAATTGTCTCCCAACCAAGTCTAACATTTGAGTTAAACTAAGCAAGAACATGTCTGGTGGGTTAGTTAAAATATTTGAGGTTAACTTTGATCATAGTCCCTTTCATGATGAATTCTCCCTCTAGTTCTGTGATGAAGGCGGCAGTGCAGGCTTTGTATGAAACAATATTTCATAATGGAATTTCAGTTTACCGGACTTGGTGATACAGCATGGCTTATTTTATCTTACAAGCATAATATGATGATTTTCTTAAGAACTCTGGAGACTAAAAGGTTAATTCTTATGCTGTGGAAAGTCTGGTCTTTCCCTGAAATAAATCACTGGAAGTAACTAGAAAAAGATAAGTGTAAATCAATTGTGTATTTAAGGTTACTACTTTGGCCCCAAAACTGGGCAGGAGCACAAAGCCCAGGAATTGTATTGTGTGGGAGGAAGGTTTGGAGGGTAAGAGTAAAAAAAACAAAACAAATAAAAACAACCCCCCCACACATATACTCACAAAGCTGAAAACTGAACAATTTCAGCCAAAACACCAAAGATTTCAGTTTTGGGGTGAAATTTTTCAGGTTTCAGTTGCCAAAAGCAAAACCAAATAAGTTTTTATTTTTTTTTATGAAAGCCCAAATTGTTTTAATCAAAAATGTTCATGGGAACAAAACACATTTCCTAACTAATTATGGTCTCAGACACTGATGTGATTACACTTGCAAGGGAGCTAAGTTCTTAATAGTACTCACTGCATATGTAAAGTGACTAAGTGGGGAATACTTACTATCCTATTTTGGGTTTATTGCTACTACTATTGGTTATATTTTGACCTTAACATTTAAAATTTATATGTATGTAGCCTATTATGATTGTCTAGGGTAGTCTCTCTGACTGATATGTGATTCATATTAGCTATGAGAATAACAGATATCCTTTTATATCTTGTGCATCCTGTTTTGTATATTGTCTTAGTCTGTGTGATGTTTAATAGATGTTTGTTTGTTTATTATGGAATTAAATTTGTTTGAGTCACTATCTCTGTATGTTTGCTGGCGTGAGCATAGGAATAAATTAACATTTTTAAAAAAGGTGTTGAAAAAGTTTCCTCCTTTGCTGATATGCAAGATGTGCTGTCGGATCTTGTTTCTCCCTGTATCAGCTTGAATTCACTAGCACTTAAATCTATTTAAATAATGACATCTCTCACAGGGAACAGTGAGAACTCTACTCTGTTGGTCTGTTAAATACCTTTCAGTCTACCTATAGAATCAATTTTTTTCTGTTTATTTTTAGTTTGATCAGTCTTTCATCTGTGCCTGATTCAATTTCCATGGAAGTCAATGGAACGATTCCCATTTACTTTAATGCAAGTTGCATCATGTTCTACATGGGGCCCCATTCTCCTGTAATCATACCTGTGAAAGCCCGCTGAACTTGTTGGGTTGTATGGATGTCAATGAGAGCAGTATTAGGCTCATTAATCCAATCCTAATATAGCTAAGGGCTCTTTTTGAAAGCAGGGACGTTGCCCAAGTTTGGAAGTTAAGGATATTTGGGGCATGATCTAATGCCCATTAAATTCATCTGCTCACTAAAGGATATTGCCCTAATATTTGAGTTAACAGTTACGAGTGCGTTTGATGACTACCACTCTTCACATCACAGGCTAGCAAACTGAACAGGTAACTAAATGGTGAGATTTTGTGTATCCATGGGTTAACTTTATTAAGTACCTGATACACTGCAGCTGGATGTAAATGGCTTGACATTACTAGAGTCCTTTCTGGCTGGGCTCCAGTGACGTCTTGGAGGTGTGTGTTCTGCAGCACTTTGCAATGATAAAAGAGGAACCGAAGTGCTGTGTAAAGAGGTCTGTAGTATTGGAGAGGGCAGTGCAAGCTGACCTTGTTGGGGGGGCAGCCACGTTTCATACTAACACCTGACCTTTCTCTTCCCCTCTTGGTAGGAAACTTTACACTGGAACATTTTAATTGGAGGTGCTGCTCAAGCCTGCTTTTTAAACTGAACATGCATAGAAAAATGGCAGAAGCTCAGGGTGAAAACATCTCTCAGGCTGTGCAAAAATAGACACTTCAGGATGCTGTTATGTCTGAGACATCAGAGAGGATAACAGCTACAGTATGGATCCTTTAGCACAAGAACCCAGCCAACTAGAGAAAAATTAAGCAGATCAAATAGGACCACTTCATGTTTCTTTCCATAACATAACCTCGTCCCCCACTTCCAGCTGACTCAGGGAAGTGATGACTTACCATTATCTTTGCTGCTAACTGTTCAGACAGGTTATGTATTTGTATAACAATACTAAATTCTATAGCAACTTCAATCTCAAACTAATTTGCAAACAAACCACAGACAAAAAGCAGTGCAGCATCTCTGTAGTGGAATATGGCATCCGTTTTAAACATATTTCAACAATAATTCACAACAGTTTGACTGAAAGTGAATGGAAATCCTGTACGCAAGCTGAACTTAAAGAGGCAGACTACAATTATCCAAAGTGCAATTTGGCTAGGACACCAGAGTTAATACCCACAATTCAAAGGGACTTTGAAATCCAAATTCCAGGAGATTGGAAGTAACATCCTAACTCCAAGATCTGTAAAAATCCAAATGCAATTTCCTAAACATCTGCTTAGGATAAACAGCCTTAGTTTAACATGGCACATTAGAATGTTTCTGCGGCAAAGGACATTTTAGCGTTGGTTTAGTGTAGTTTGGGGATAAAATGTTCAATAAAATATACAACATTGGAACCATCTTTATCTTTTGGCAGTTCAGATAACAGAGTGTTTTTCCTGCTATTGTTTTGGCATCAGTTTTTATTCTGTCCTTTTTGTTTTTTCTTTCTGGCAATCTATATCTCCTTCTACTTTGTCACTTGCTCTTTGACTTGCTCTTTTTGGTTTCATTCATCCTCTGAATTTAAGTTTATTTCAATCTATTTTGTCATTTGATGAAGGGGATGTGGCAGTTTGTTTTAAAGGATAAAGATGTTAAGGGGGTATGGTCATAAGGTGAAATCCAAAGCCTGGTGGAGTCTATGTATTGACTTTGATGGACTTTGATCAGTTCCACAGCCTGCAGGGTTCTAATGGTGGTAAGGATGTATAGTCTGGTTTCTCGGGGCTTGGCAGGAAATGATGGCCTTTTCCTTCTGGTCCTTATGGCAATGCTGCTTCTGTTTTGCAAACCCTGTTTCTATGCATCTCTAGATAATTAGCTCTTTCTAATAGTTACAAGGCTTGAGGTAAAGACACTAAAGACAAGCAGAATTATCAGCAGAAGAAGCAGATATCACTTCCAGTCAATTCCCCCACCATAACCATTTGTTGTTGTTGTTTTTGTTTTTTATGGTGCTATGCACACTTGCATGCTTTAAATTGGTCTGAAGCAATCTGGATTTATCTGCTCTGTAGGGGTAATCAGATGACAAGGATTTGTTGTAATTGAGGACCGATTACTTTAGATCTCAAAATCATTATTCCCCTTTATAAATATGGTGAGCCATTCAATCCAAGAAGGAATATTTTCATTTTAATTAATTGTGTGAATACGTCATTAACTTTTCTTTTAACCTCTTTTCCCTAATTAAAGATTGTGGCTTTATGGTAGAGAGGATAGATAAAGAAATACAAACAGTGTGCAATAAAGTGCAGCAAATAAAAAATACTGTAATTATTGCTGCAAAAGAGCATTTCTCTTTCAGGTTTCTTATTCATTTGGATTTCGAGATTATTATATGCTCTAGAAGAGATTACGCATTTCATTTCATTTGTAAAGGATTCTCTGTCGCTGGCAGTTTTTAAATCAAGATTGGATATGTTTCTAAAATTCAAACAGGAATTGTTTTGGGGAAGTTCAATGGTCTCTGTTATGCAAGAAGCTAGACTAGATGAACACAGGTGTCCTTTCTGGCCTAAGAATCTATTAATCATTTTAAGTCCTGGTGTTGAAGCAAAATTGTTCTGGTTCCATTCTAATGTATTAAACTATTAATTTACACTTGTGTATATTTTACATCATTAATTAGTTTAGATAATTGCAGAGAATGAAGGTGAGTATTGTCCTCTGTATATAGTATGAGTTTACCTGCGAACAAAAAAGCATATTACTGTACCTGTAGAATGTTTGGCTTGCTTGCTTGGATATAACCCATAAACTACTATCCCTAAGAAAACTATTTTTGGTCACGGAGATAGACAAGGGCAGGACAGATATTACTGGATATTAGCTCAGCATCTAAAAAGAATTGTATTTCACAGAGTAATAATAATTTCTGTAGATTCTAACTCCAACACATTCAGATACATTTATTTGTAATAACTCTGTAGTAACTCCCAAAAAGGTTGCAGATGGCATAAAAAAAACTGGAGTATATCTTAAAATGAATGGTCCAATTCCTCATTCGGTGAAAACTGGTGTAGTTTCAATGCTGATTTATGCCATTTGGGAATCTGGCTCCGTACATGCACACCCTCGTGCTTTAGCTGGTTCTAGCCAATATCTAGCAGAGGTGAAATCCTGGCTCCATTTAAGTCAGTGGGAATGCTTTCATCACCCAACCCTTACACAGGTCCTGCTCATGTGGATATCTCATGCAGGGGAATAAGGGGCTGCTCGTGAATCCTTACTCTCCAGGTAAGGCCCCGTACCAACAGCATTGTGCAGAAAATCAGATTAATTTATTTTGGATTCTCATTTTAAAACCATTTTTATAACCTTGTGGACAGTTTGCAAGTGAGTTAGTATGATATCATTGGTAATTTACTTCATATTGTAATTATTCATTCTAAGACATATGACTACTTGGCAGGACATACTGTTGTGGTTAAGACATTTTACTTTTGATGAATAATTCACAAATATAATTTTCTTCCCAAGGTTAAGGAAGAAAATGATTAATGTCTCTTCGGACATTATTCAAAGAATTTTCCAATATCACTGTAACAGTACAATAGAATTTAAAGGGACAGATCCTGAGCTGTTGTAAGTAGGTACAGCTCCTTTGAAGTTAGTCAAGCTATGAGTTACTGCAAATGAATGTGTAAATAAACATTGATATGTGTGTTAGCCATCTGCGAGTGCAAACACCCAGTTGAGGTGTGCATTTGGCATAAAGATGTATGCAAATTAAATGTGTAATCTGTATATCTGTATCTTGCTTTTTATAAATCATCCCCTTACAAGAAGATTGTGGGTGGAATCTTGGCCCCACTGAAGCTGATGACAGGACTCCCACTGAATTCAATGAGAGCAGCATTCTACTGAAGACACCTTTACAATTTCACCCTCTCTTTAATAATTTGCTCCTTGGTCACAAATACTTTCTTATATTTCCCTTTTTCTTATTTTCCACTACTACACTGAGTTTTCCCTTTCTCTGTGCAGATTATAGTTGAAAGTCCAATGCTAACCATTTTCCTCCTTCCTCTAGTTATTGTCATGTCAGGGAGTGCAAATAGCATAGCAGCTGTATTTTCACTCAATGGAAAGTGACGTGCCGTTGATTAGGATTTATTGCTAATGTGCTTTGATGAATGTTTGGAAGGCTGATATTGTTTTACTTTTTCATTTTTGGACACTTTCTATTTTGGTTTTATCATTGCCGTTTCCCTTACTGTCTGGACTCAATGTGTGATGTTAATAATGTGTCAGTCTCAGAAATTCAGAGGAAAAACTATACTTTTCCTGAAAACCAGTTAGGAAAAAATGATTTATAACACTCTTTAGAATATGCAATTACATTTTTATTGAATTGTTAGTTATCTATGGAAAAATAAGGTAAGGTGTTCAAATTTCTCTTGTTTTAAATTGTTTAACATGGAATCATAAGTTAGAGAGGGAAGAAAGCCCAATTAGGTTATCCAGCCTGTCTCCCTGTAAAAGTAGAAATGTTCCTGGTTGTGTTGTTTCTAGTTCTTTTTCTAATCTAGTTTTAAGTTTCCCAAGTGATTGGGTTTTGGGAAATTGTCACAGCCTAATGCATTTCACTGTCTAGAATATCATCTAGATATTCAACCTAAATTATTCTTTAATTAATTTCATCCCATCATTCATATCAAGTTTTACCTCTGTGCATCACATAATTCATCGTCCTTCTTGGGGCTCAATTCATCCTTGTCTTGTACCTGGTGTAGTTATTTACATCAATCAAAACAAGGTGATTTGGAAGTGCTTTACACTCACTTTGCACTGATGTGTAAATGACTATGCAAAGTGCAGTGCAATGATTAATTGAACCAGTGGGGCGAATGACCTTCACATATATGTAGACTGAGGTGATGTCTCTTCTTGGCTTAGCTGAGCTATACCCGCTTTTCTCTTTTAGGCCCTAATTTAGCAAAACACTTAAGCAGATGCTTAAATCTGAATGTGTGAGTAGTCCGATTGGCTATTGATTTCAATGGACCTTAGTTTTCCCTCCATAAGTAAGTCCTTCCAACCTGCCACCGTTTTTGTTCCTCTTCTCTTCATTCCTTCCAATTGTTCAGCCTCTCTTTGGTAACATGGTGCTTAGAACGGAATGTAGTATTCCAGGCACTGACGTATCTGCACAGAGATGTACTGTTCCCTGTTCACATGTTATCCTTTGTATATGTAGCCCAAACTGCTGCTAGCCTTTTGCAGCTAAATCACATTGTAGACTAATGTCTAACTGACTGTCCATTATCACTAGCTGGTCTCTTTCCATATTATTTCTTCTCAGGTTTCTCCCTTGTGTTGAGGATGCATGTTCAGAATTTGTTTTCACCATCTGCATTAGCTTGCATATGTCCAAATTGGATCTCATTTTGCTATTTTCTGCCCATGATTCTAATCTCTGTTTTCATGGTGTTAACAATGCATCCAAATCTAGCATCATTTGCCAGTTTCGTTAATGTGCTGTTACTCCTCCTTCCAGATCATAAAGGAAGATGTTTAAAAAAAAAAAGACTATTACTAACTTTGATTTGTGTCTTACCCCACCAGGTGCTACAGCTGTCAACACAGTACATTGATATTCATAACAACTCTTTGTTTACATGCTTTTATACAATGTTTAGTCCATATGTTCTTGCTTCTGTCCAAGCCAATTTGAATTAACTTTTCAATTAAGTTTTCATGAAACACTGTAAATTCTTCATTAAATTATATGCTTTATTAAAATAATCATCCCTGGATACAAAGAAACTTTTCAGGAAACCATTACAGTGTATAAATCAGTGTTTTTGATACAAGATATCACTTGTAAGTTTATAATGCATATTACTAGAGGCGAGTTTGAATCAAAACCCCAGATCCAAATGTCTCTGAACTTGTTAGAGCTACAGTGATCTAGGAGCTAAATTTTTCTGCTCAAGCCCATCTTTTCATAGTGGTAAAGTTAATAGAATAGTTGGGTCACATTGTAATGTGGATAAAACTCTCTTTTCAGAGACAGTCCCGTCATTTTCAAAGTCTGCAATTAAAAATCTTGACCAGCCAAATATTATAAAAATATCTCTCTGAATTTGGCTTCATGGTGCAAATCCAGTTTCTGATTTCAACAGCTGTTCATACTTGTTTCCAGTATTGTTCCTCAGCATGGGGGTCACTTGTGGAGTTCTCATGTATGGTGACCTCATTCAAATGACATCCCTTTCTTATAACGACTACAAGCTTATCTTCAAACTCTAAACCAAAAGCTCTATAGAGATGGATAAGTGTAAATAAGGTGAGATTGACTGCATCACAATTACTATTGCTAGTAAAAGAAATTACTGGGAAGTCCATTCTATATTTGTAAGTCAAAGTATGACACATAGATACAAAAGTGCGAAAATAAAGAATAGTATGGTACACGTGTAAACATATCACTTGTCAGGTAATGTATTTTATCTGGATAGCAAATTGTGCAGAGAGAGAGCCCAGCAAGAGACATGTGCCAACATGACTCTTCAGAAGAGTTGAATAACACACAACTGGTTATGGGAAGAAATGTCTTTTCTACCACTGTGGTGCAAAATCATCTAAAAAATGTCACACTTGAAGAGTGAAATGCCAAAGGGAAGAATTACATTGACAATAACTATGCAGTATTGAACACAAGTTATAAAATATACACCTTATAGTCAGGGCTGGTTGAAAATTCTGTCACTGTGTTGCAATTATTTTGTTTTGTTTTGTTTTTATTGCAAAACCTGAGATATCTTGATTCTGAAATGCCACCATGGTGCCTCATGAGAGCTCTAGTTCAAATGCATGGGCAACCATAACTAGTTTTCAGAAGTTTGAGTCAAGTCAGTGCTCTTCAATGGGATGACATACCACCAAGCAACCTTGACTCTGTATTAACATAATTTTTTGCCATTGAATTTCCTAGTTTTTTTTTTAAACAGGAAAAGATATATTGTTGGTAGGAGATAGTAGTCATTTAGGCAGTTGTACATATCCTGTCCCACAATTTGCATACTGAGCTGCCTCAGTCTGTAGCCAGCAGTGCTCATGTCATGGTGTACTCCTTGTTCACCAGCAAACTTCTGCAACCTTGTTATCCAGAATTGCCGAGAAGCCACACTTTGGCAACCCTGGCAGTGCATGTGTTTCTTTTTTCCTCAGCAGTCAAGGTACCTGTTCTGTCAGTGCCAAATCTCTGCACTAAGTGTTTTTGGAAATACCACATTAATTTGCCCTGAGAAAAGGAAGTGACCACTTGCCTCCACTCCCCGCTCCCTGGAGATAGTAAAATTTTCTCAAACCACCAGTCCAAGGCTTGTCTATCACCCATTCTCATTACCCAACCTCTCTGCAGCAGCATCCCCTCTTTCCATTCCTGTTCCCCATCACCCTCCCACACACAAAGTCCTGTGTCTCTGGCTCTTGTCTACCTGATAGAACAAAAACTTTGGTGAAACCGGCTGCTGACTATTCTGTTGTGTTCACAGTAAACCTCCCCATAAAATAAAAACATGTTCTATTATAGCAGACACAACATGTAGGAAGCAACACGAGTTATTAAATCTTTATTATAGAGGTGTACAAGGATTAATACTGGAAACATCAATGTTGGCATGTTCACCATAGGCATTGGTGTTGGCACATTCCCTCAAACTACCCACACAAGCATAATGTGGCTGCATAGATACCTTCTGAGAATTTTTTTTCCATTTGATGCATACATACTATGATCATTCCAGAATGTACATCTATGCAAGTGAAGAAGTGAACATGTTCTTAAATACCATTCACAATTTGGATTCCCCAAAGATTTAGTGGGAATCATGGGCTCCCTACGGTAAAAAAAATGACCACTGAGACCATTTTGACCCATAGCATAGCAGTAGTTTGATCTCTCGTTCTGTGGAAAAACAAAACATAAAAAAACAAAAAGCACCTAGAAACTTGTTGCAAAAAGGCTATTTTTTTTTCAGGGTTTATATCTCCGGAACCCCTGGCTGACCCCATGGTCTGCAGCCCCAAACCCCTCAGCTCTTATTATCCCACTTCTTTGGCCCCTAATCCCACTCATTTCACCCCAAGCATTCACATGTCTAATCTCCTCCCCCAATATTTTGATTATATTCCCTCCACAATAAAATTGCCCCCCATGACTCTCAAATTGTAGCAACCTCCATCCACTCAGTCCAAAACTCCTGTTGTCTTAGGTGGGGGACTTGTGACTAATTTATCCTTAGTTAGTTAACTGAAGGGTGAGTTCAGAGACATCAATCTCATGAGCTCTGTGACTTATCCAGTCATTAGTATCCCCTTAATTTAACAGTATAAGGCAGCAGAATGAACCATTTTGAGGAGGCCGGTAACTTGAGAACCCCTCAGTCAAATGTCCCCAAATCTGGATCACTAATGTTACTTTGCACCCCCTTGAGGCATGTCAAACTTCAAAGCAATCCAAGTAACTGTTTGGGTTTTAGAGCAGTTACAAGAGTGGGCTTTAAAGCATATAAAATGGTGAGAAAGGAAATCCTCTAGCTGTTTTTTCTGTATTGGCACATGCACACTGTTAAAATGTACATTTTCTTAAATACTATTCTCAGTTTGGGTCTCCCAAAGATGTAGTGGATGCAGTTCACTATCTTGTGTTAAACTCCACAAATTGAGGCCACTTTGACCTGCATCACATCAATAGTTTGATCTCTAGCTCTGTGCAAAAAAAATCACCACCTAGAAACCTTTTGAAAAATGTCTTTTTTTTTTTAGGGTGTATATCTCCCCAAACCCTAGAACAAATGATTCCAAATTTGGATCACCAACGCTACACTTCAGCCTCCTAAGATGCACCAAATTTGAAAGGTCTCCAACAAAACATATCAACATTTCTAAGTCCTCTAAAATTGATATTTTAAATAGAAGTCGTGATGCAACTTTAATTATAGTGGCACTGTTGCACCACTATAATGTATAAATAGGGCAAACTTCTGATCTTGTTTACACTGGTGCAACTTCACTGAAATCAATGATAGGGCACCAACGTAGCTGACAGTACAATTTAGACCTAGGTGTATAAATACTGTAAGATGTCCTTTTTGTAGTATTAAAACAGGTCTAACTATTTACTAAAGAACACCCCAAGACTCACTACAGATTATTTATCAAATAGTTTATGTTTTTCAAAATTGTGGAGCCTGATTCCACAGCCCTTACTCACTGGGTCCCTGATCCAACAAAAGCATTTAAGCATGTGCTTACCTTTAAGTATATGCTTAAGTCTATTCCTATTCAGCAAAGCACTCAAGCCTGTGTTTCACTTTAAGGATATAAATGAATCCCATTGACTTCATTTTCCCCAAATGTTTATGGGGGAAATTTAATTAAACATGTATTTTTCCTAGACTATTTGTTTTTGGGCAATCGGAACAACAGTTCAGAAAGGATAGCTCAATGTCAGTAGCTCTAACTGAGAGCATAACAATAGCTTGGCTTTGTCTGTTGCAGAGCAGAGCCAATAACTATCATAAACATTTTATAGAACCAAAATGTGAAAAGATCCTTTTTTTTATTGGCTGTTAACATGCTTGCCATATTTAATATTACACCAGAGAGTTTGCTTTCAGTCACAGTTCAGTCGTATATGTCTACCTTTTAACCTTGATGCAAGACTAATGGCTTCTTATAAAACTCAGTCATGGATGAGTCTTGAAAAGACATAAGAGACCATTTTTATCTTGCTGGAATCTACATCTAGGTGGATAAATTAACTGAAAACCTAATGCATCAGTGCTATAGCTCTTGATGGTCTGAAACAATCTGTAAGATGTTAAAAATCACATTGGAAACTTTAAAAAAATAGAATACCTCTAAATCCAATTTATAACCTTGGTTGTGGGTCACTAGGGTACCTTTGCTCTTGAAAGTAGTTTTTAAAACATATATTATTCTCTCCTAAATAGCCAGTTTTGCTTCATGATGTCAGCAACATAATTTGACCTCTAAATTTAACAGGCCTTTCTTATTATACTTCTAAATCACGCAGTTGTCTCTCTTCACTTATTGTCACTGAAATGCCATTTGTGGAAGGAGGAAAACCCACTTGCAACTGAAATTCATGAGCTTTATAAATCTGGTTTTTATGTTTCAGAGCTTGAAAATACAAGGAATTTATTTCTGTATGAGCTACAAAAGCCTCCAAGGGCCTGATCCAGCTCCCATTAAGGACAGTGAAAAGTCTCCTACAGACTTCTGTGGGAGTCAGATCAAGCTCTAAAAGAGAAGGGGCTATCTAGAGAGTCAGGACCTTGCAGTTCCATTTGTGGCTCTGCCACTAACCCAGGATGTGGTCTTGGGCAAATCATGTAGGGTTGGATTCTATCACCCTTCATTAATGCTGAGTTGCATCTTATTCCTGGATTAGTCGCTCTGACCAAAGACGTGGCCCTTGATCTTTCAGTTTACCCTTTTGAAAATGAGTATAACACTGAACTACAATACCATACAGCTCTAGTCCGAGATTTCCTTAATGCTGGTAAAGCATTTGGAGAGCCTTAGGTGAAAGGTGCTATATAAACTGAAAGCCAACTCATGTCCCCTTTTTATCAGTCACAACAGAAGGCCAGAGAGTGAATGAGCCATGGCCCACAATAGCTGCTCCTTCTGGAATATGATTGAAATACATTGGTGGGACAGCATGGAGAAGGTGGCAGTGCAGTTGCCTGTTCTCTCTCTATTCTACGGCTATGTAGGGAATGTCAGTCTCCAGTGCTGTCAGCTCTAACATTTTTCTTAAGCACTTGAAAGAGAATTTTAAAGTCTTTATTACAAATACTGTTAACCAAATACCTGTTGACAAAAATATGAAGATGACGAGTGTGTAAATTGCTCCCACGAGCAACTGCCCTAAATTTGTCAGTACAGAGGTGCTAGGAGGTAAGGTCAAGTACATATGGGCTTGTTCAGTCTCTGTGGGTTTTTGTGCTTGTTAATCATTATATTCTTCTGGGTAAATCTCACATTATTAGTGTCTACTTGAGCCCCAAAAGGATTTTAAAATAGCTTGAGTGAAAGGAGATAAGAGGTAGTAATTTAGGGATGGAAATCAAACTATGGCATGATAAATTTAGTGGTTTGGCATGTCTATTTTAGACTCTTAATTGTTTTCACTTTCTTTTTAAAATAATGACCTGCTATCTATTATGCAAGGATGTTTCCATGTATCTCAGTGTGAGGGACATAATTATCTAGAAGAATTAAACTGAATTGCTGATTTACAGACTAGACTGCAATCAGAATTTGATTTCATATACCATCGTTTTTAAAGAACAAACTTGTGTTTAAACTTCAGAAATTGCAATACAATGTGTCCTTGGATCAAGGAGACTTATGCTTTGTTAAGTAAGGGGCAAGTTCTGCCCTCGTTTACATGCATGAAACTTTCATTGACTATGATTGCCTAGTTTCTTGTACCCCAAGTTCTATAGAATAGATAAGCAAGGGCATAATTTGGCTCTGAAACAACAGCTATTAAAAGGGCTTAGTTGTTTGGACTTGTGGTCTGATTTAGATATTTTTAATACCGATAAGGAAATGTTGTAAAGGGGTGAAGGTTGTTTATTAGAAGTTTAAAAGAACTATGTGAACACAGACCTTTGAGGGTGGGGTAGGAATTAGAATCCCATGCACCCGTTTGGGTGGGTCTCATTAGTTCCAATTCACAGGATCAAAAGGCTTGTTGTCTCTTTATGGTAAGATATATAGAGAGAGGGACAGGAAGTCCTTTAGACCAGAGTCCTGAGCATAACCTTCCTGGCAAAATATTTAGGTAAGGTCTGTATTGACCTGTTTAGAAGTATAATTCCCACCTCAGGGTTTTGTGGCTTATGATCCAAATAAAGGCAAAGCCCAGGAACGGATGTGCTTGGGCAAGTGTTTGTTATGTATAGGGGATAGGAATTTCAAAAGTGTTCAAGATAGGCCTAACTTTGCTCCCATTAAAGTCAATGGCAGAAGATTTAGGTCAAAACTTTTGAAAATCCCACTGATGAGGTTTACAAACACCTCACTAAGGCCTAGATAGGGGAAAGATTGGGTCAGTAGTACGCCAGGAAAGTGCCACCCCATAGGCACTGCTGAGCATGCTCCTGGGAAAGGAGTAGTATGAAAAGAGCTCCAGTAGACCAGGCAGGGTGGAGGGAGAGAAGCCATTTCCGGGAGAAATGCTGCCTGGAGACAGGAGGAGAAGCAACAGCTCTTACTGAAGGGGTCCAGGTGTAAGTCTTCCCCACCCCACTTTGAGACATCACTCCAGAGGTAGGGAGAGCCACATGAGGGGGAACCAGACAATATACATCGGCACTCAGACCCGGGGGGTTTGGAGCAAAGGACTATAATCAAACAGCAGCCTTGCCTCAAACTGAGACATTGGGCGGGGTAGGAAGTGGCCCAGGGAAAGGTGAACAGGATGGGCCAAGTGTAGGCCAGCCCACATTGTCACACTTTGAGGACCCAGGTGGAGCAAGAGGGCCTGAGTCCCCCTTCCTCCTCAGATTCCCTTATGCCTAGCACTGTGGGCAGGATCAGGGGTTTATCAACCAGGAATCTGATCAAGTTGAACTCCATCCATGGGTCCTGGATATACTGCATGAAAAGAGAGATTGGGGCAGCAGGCCCTGACTAGTAGGCCTGCTGACTGAACCAGCAACCCTGCTACACCTACCATTAATTTTTTAAAAACACTCACATGGATTCAGAGTCTATAGACCCTAGGAGAGAGCTTCTGGTGGTGCAAAATCCACAAAGATTAGGGATTGGCTGGGTCAGAAACCTCCCCTTCACTGGGACTTTCAAGGTGAACTTGGCTACACCAACAAGGAGATGCAATGATTCAAGGCATTTTCTGAGCTCCCTCCATAGGTGAGTGTTATTGTGACCATGTGTGGAGCTGGCAAGACAGCCTTTATGAGGAAGGCTGTAATGGACAGTGTCACCTATGTCTGCCTAAGACAGGGTGTCAAATTTGGCCTGACATAAACCACTCTACCAGCAGCCACCCACATCTGAATAACAGAACTTCTCTCTTCCCTGTAGTCCAGTCTTTTCTTTGTGTTTGGGGAACATTGATTTAACAAAACCACAGCTTTGTAAGTGGGCTAAAAACATTTTGTTTGCACTAGTGATGGCTGGAAAACAGAAATCCTTTCCCCTGGAAAAAATCCTCACATTTTTGAAAACCCTGAGGAAAAATCCTAATTATATCACTTGCCATGGGGTGCAAGTCAACATCTGAAATAATTCCATAATCATGGCAGTTTCCTATAGATCCTCTATCTGAAATTAGCTGGCCTCAATCTGTGGAAATTCCCAAGTACCAGCTGCTTTGCCCTTGGGGATATCTCCCTGGGGTTCATGGAATTTGCACCTTTCTGTGTCTGTGGGCAAGACTTTATCTTAATGAGCTGTTTTTTGTTAAATGACTTTAGTGCATGTGAAAGGTGCCAGTCTCTTTGACATCTCTGGAGACTGAAGTCCTCCATTTTGCTATGGGACAGGAAGATCATGGGAATTAACAGTGAAGGATAGGCCTACATGCCTGCTTGTGGCTCAGAAATGGGATATTTGCCTAATAACTTTACAGCTCTTCTCCTCTGAAACTAAGTAATAGTCTAAACCTGATGGTGCAATCCCTGAAGAACCAGTCTGTGGGGAAGACTTTTTGTGTACTATATCACCTTACACATGAATTCCTTTGCCAGTATTATAGGAGCAAATGTTCATACTAGGGAAATCCAAGACCATGTCTACCCTAGCATTTATGTTGGCAAAACTTTTGTTGTTCAGGGTGTGGGGAAAAAAAACCACACACCTTTGATCGACATAAATCTTGCTGGCATAAGCGCTAGTGTGCACAGCGCTATGTGGTGGGAGACGCTTTCCCGCTGACATAGCTACTGCCGCTTGTTGAGCTGGTTTTATTATGTTGACAAGAGAACTCTCTCCTGTCGGCATAATGCAGCTACACAAGGGCTCTGACACCAGCACAGCTGTATTGGTACAGCTGTGCCGCTGTAAGTTTGTAAGTGTAGACATGGCCTAAGATCGTCTGCAAATATGTGGCTTAATTCTGCATGTACAATTATTCGTATCTCTAAATATCTAATTGGAGATCACTGTCCTGTATCTAGGCATGACTATAATTGTGTCAGTAAACAATGGTAGGCACAAAATTGTGCTTGCAATTTTGTGGATGCAAGAGGAAGTTAAACTAACGCTGCTCTCAAAATTCAGCTTTATGTATATGCAAGTTAAGTTCAGCATAGTACTCTATTACATACATATTATTGACTTGCCAGATATATTCAAAGATCCCAAGATTACCCATCATTACTTTGTAATAGTCAAAATCTAATTTAATTCTGATTTCCACTAATATTCTGGAGATATCCGTCATCTAACAGATCACCTTTTAAATGATTTTTTCTATTCTTAATTACAGACAGCATAGTCTGCCCAACTAGGAAATTGGCCAAATTAAGCTTAAACATTTCACTTTCTGGAATCTTTAATGCCAAATATATAAATGACCTCTGAATGAACCAAAGACAAGCTTGCAAACAAGATGTTTTATCAGGTAAAACCATTGATTTTAACCTTGAGCAAATAATAAAATAAGGACATTTCCCTTTATCAGCAAAGTGGAAGTCTCATCTATCACCTCTGGGTTTATGATGCTTATAAGTGAAGTGTGACAGTGATAATGTGCAAGACTTTCTGCTGTAAATCGCCTGATCTCTTAGGCATAGGGATCTTGTAGAGCACTACAGGCAGTTTTGATGGATTTCACTGGTTAGCTACATTCTCCAGTAAGCACTAGGGAGCTTCTGCAGCTGTTACTGCTTGACAGCTCCTCACTTTGTCGAGTTCTTCCTTGTGTGCAGTTAACAAAGAGATTTTGTGCAATCCCTCCAGAAACACAAGAACTCTAGTCTGACATTAGCAGATGAAACTGTCAAGCAATAAAAAGAGAGCACCCTTTATTTCAAGGAGATTTTACTGTTTATAAAGCTGACTTGACACCTGCCTTGATATGGTTTATAGGGATGATTTTATAACTCACCAAGGTCTGGTTCCCTCTCCTCACCCAAAAAACCCAGCTCAGATTTTTTGTACATAATCAAGATACAATACTTAAATCCAACAATGAAATACCTGGTGATTCCTGCTCCCTCGTCCACTGCTGAATTATACTTCTGGGAATCTGTTAAGACTTTACCAATTGTGTTAGATACTTAAAGCTAGATCCACAACTGGTATAAATCAGCATAGCTCCATGACTTCAGGATTAGACACTATCAGGCTGGGCACTGTACAAATACAGGAAAGACAATTCCTGTCCTAAAAAAACTTAGTGTAAAAGACACAAGAACAGACCAAGGGTTGAGAGGAAAGACTGTTCATCACTTAGTGCACTAGCTTAGAACTTGGGAGACCTGTGTTTGTTCCCCTGCTCTGCCACTGACTTCCTGTGTGATTTAGGCAAGTCATTTAATCTTTCTCGATCTCAGTTTCTCATCTATAAAATGGGCATAACAACATTTCCCTATCTCACAGGGGTATATAGTGAGGATACGTTCATTAAAGTTGGTGCAGTGGTTCAATACTATGGTAATAGGGGCCATATTCTTCGAATACAGAATAAGAATACAGAATAAGAATAAGTTTACTGCATTGATGACTGGCACAGACTTGTTATATATTTTGTGGCAAATATTATGCAATTGGGGATCAATAGCACTACACTAATTTACATCAGCCAAGGCACTAACCCAGGGTTAGTGGGAATGGCCAGAATTGGGAAGCTAGTAAGAATAAGGGACTAGAAATTACACAATTACAGCTTGCCACGTGCCTAACCAGGATTAGCTGTGATAGGATTTTTGTTGGCCTTATGGCATACATGAGTCCTAAGGAGGGATTTGAAGGAGGTGTCCTGGTATTTAATTGTGCCTTGCTATTATACAATGCGAACTGCCTTTAACTTTATGGGAAATAGCTACAGTGCTCATAAGTAGAGTAAAGAATGCAACATGCGTTTATGCAAGAGTTAGAGCAAGAACTAGATTGTTTTTAAACTTACTTTTTAATCTTAGTCTTAACCTTGTCGTCCCTACTTGCAACATTTTATATTAGCCAAAATCAACTGCTTCTACAAGATACTATATTTTATTAAAAATCAGAAGATACTTTCCTACATTTATTAGCGTTAGTCATAAAATTAATATTAGAAATAGCACACAAATGAGTTCCTTATCCATAAAACCATTGAAACATAACATGACATTTATTACCTGTGGTTCATAATTAGACTCACATGCTCTTGTATACCCATTTATTTCAGTCACTGCGTGCGATTATTTTGAGACAAGCTGGCTCTCTACTTACAGACTGAGGTTTTCAAATTAAATTCTTCCTCTCTCCACTCCACCACTTTTCAAAAGGTGTAATTTCAGATAGAATATTTCATCTAAAACTCTGGTTTTGCAAGGATATTCTGTTTGGGGAGAGCGTCACTGTCTATTGATTTGGATTTAATTTTTTATCTCCTACAGTTGGAGTAATTTATAGAATCCATCATTAGCACTACCTTACGGAGTTTTAATTACTGATGCATTTATCTGTAAATCCATTTGTGCACTTTCACTCTTCTAAATGTGATGAAGATCAGAATCGTATTTACTTTAAAAAAAAATAAATTTCAGATTTAGAAGTGACTAAGTCACAAAAATCAGCTCCAACTGTGACCTGCCCCAGGTTTGGGTGGGTTAATCAATCACTAATCATCATTATTTGTTTGAATCCAAGATTTTGTCTTGAAACCTGAATCCATCTAAGGGCAAATTGCACAATTTGGGATTCAGATCTGAACACCCCAAAATTTGGTGGTACATTCTTCTCTAATTAGTAATTTATATGTGTCAAAATGCTTTTTTTCCCCAAAAGACACAAAAACATAAGACTTTGGCTTTTCCTTCACTTTTTTCATTGGCTTCAATTTTTGGCAAGCCCTGTGCTCAACTGTGTTATTTAAAGCAAGTAAGACATGGTTAATTTTGCAGCTGCATCATAGTTGCACTTCTACGGGTAGCTGCTGCTGTACAACATGGCTTTATCTTTGAGTTAATTCCCATTTCTTTGACTGAATCAAGTGGCAGATGGTCTTATCCCTAAAAACACCAGGAAGTAGTTTGGAAAGTACAGGTAGAAAGTCTTGGAGCCCCATAACTCCCCACCTAAGCACCATTCCATTTACTGCTCCCAATCAATCTCCTTCCCAATGAATCCTCAAATTCACCAGTCATTGAAGAGGTAGGAGCAAAAGCTGTTGGAAAGATGGGCTCCCCCAAACCATGGTCAGGGAGAGAAGTGGGAAACTCTCCCTCTACTTTTAATGGAGTAAGGAGAGCTGTGCTCTCTATGAGTTTAATACCTGTTGGGCAGATTTTATGAGTGAACTGAGAGCACAGTTTTGCCCATTAAAAGCAAGCCAGTAGCAGTGGGTAGGATTGAAATAATCCAGCGCAATTCCACTGCAATATGATCACCCTTTACAATGCAATAGCATTCACTACCATGGTAGCTCTTTGCTTCTTAACAATAAAGAATGTGATCTCTTTTATACTTGTGTTTTAATCTGGTTTCTGATACTGCATAAAGAAGGAAACCTGCACGATATATGAAGAGAAGGATTTGTCTGCGAAGTCTGTCAGTTTCATTTCAATTTTATCTGTCACACTGATTCAGCTGCATCTAAGTAAAAGCTCTCTATATACAGAATGAGCATCAGATAGCACTGGCGATGAGCTCTGGAAGACAGAATTGAAAGGATCCAAATGTAGCTTCAAAAATAGGGAATCATATTAAAGTCCAGGATCTTGGAGTAAGAAGCATGACACCAGCAGCAAAGAGAAATTAGAAGTATAGATTTATTGATAGTGGTGGTTCACCAGCACCATTTTGCTGTCTACAGATATTTACAGTATATAAATGACTGCTCCTTTCAGAAATCAAGTACCTGCCTGATGATGATTTTGGACATCAGACTAATCTGATCAAACGTATGGCCCATTGTTTTACTTGTATACTGTATTCTAATTTTCTTCTGCTACTCCATAGGAATAGATTCATTTGACATATTAAGACCTAATATTTGTCAAAACACTAATAAAATTCCTATTTCTTATATAGCACTTTTCATCAATAGGTCTCAAAGCATTTCACAGTCTTTAATGTATTTATCCCCACAACACCCCTGTGAAGTAGGGAAGCATTATTATCCCCATTTTACTGATGGGGAACTGAGGCACAGAGAGGCTAAGTGACTTGCCTGAGGTCACACAGGAAGTCAATGGCAGAGCAGAAAATTGAACCAGGTCCTGAATGCTTACATCATATTTTAAAATGGAATTTAGGAGCTTTTGAAAATTTTACCCTAAATCTATATTCTAAACAGAATAATGTTATCTGTTGTTGACACGCAGACACAATGAGGTGACAACTCTTTAGCAGAGTTCAACAATACTAAGCAATAGTTTGGGACGGGAAGGGAAGAATAATTTTGTATCCCACTGAAATAGCAGAGGAAAGTTTTAGTGGGTAGAGTGTAACTATCCAGACGGGAATTAGATTAGGATACTGGGTATAAAACCCTACTTTTATAAAGAGCCACTCTAGCTCATGACCACAGATGGATAGGAGAACTTCAGTTTGTCTAACCTAATACATGGCACCTTCACCAATATGGCTACCTCAACCAGCATTCTCGGATATGAGTTTAAACTTGACTATCAGTGTTAAGTTCCACATACTCTATTGTATCACCAGCAAGCACTTAGGTTTTTCATGGAATCTCCCATTCAAATATGCTGACCCAGCTCACCCTTCCTTAGCTGTTGAATCTTTGATAAGATCACTGCTGGAGATGGTATTGCTAGATGATTATATGTAACATCTAGGTGTTATGGTTCAGATCCATATGCATCTGTAGTATGGCATTTTAAATTTGTTTGAACCCTTATACCATAAAAGCTGTATGGAAAATAAAACTGAACGAACACATTGCAGATTTCATGCAAACATCAAAATAGGTAACTAACCTCCTCATTTAAAAAAATGATTTGAAAGCAACCAAAAAACTGTGGCCAAATGGTACAAAAGGCACAACTATCATTTTAAGTTGATCATGAAATGGTAGTTCAAATGCAGTAAATAACTTAAAAAATAATCACAGAAATAGATGATTTCCCATGTGCATCTGTATTGTGCCTCCCAGTCAAACAATTCCATACATACATTAATCCAGCTAAACTGAGACTAGTAATTATATGGGTCTAATCCAAAACCCATCAAAAGTCTCCCATTTATTTCACTGGGCTTTGGATCAGACTCTCTTAATGAAGATTAAAAAAATAAGTTTTGAAATATTTAGGAGAAAAAAAGCACTTTGACTTTATTATATCAATTCTGAATTTATGCTATTTGCCTTTCAACTGGTCTATGTTAAGTGGAATCATCCGAGGTCTCTAATGGAGCGCTTAATGTAGACTAAATATTATCAGGCAGTATTTGAGAAGAACTTTTTGATTAAAGCAAATGAAATAAAGATCTTTTGTTGCTGCTCAGTAATATGGAATGGAGGATAAAGGATAGGGTATAGTAAAATTATAGTTGAGATAAATGAGGCTGCCAGGACATTTGAGCTCATTGTGAGGTCTTTATGAGTCCCTTAGAAAGTGTAAGGATGTTTTTACTATCTCAGGTGTAACAATCCTCTCTGCTAAATGAAATCATCTGACACAAGCTCCTTGAGTTAGATACTCTGACAGAAACAGCTTAGTATTGTATAGTACTTCCGTCTGCGACTGCATTGAAGGAAACTCTTTTTCACTGATTAAAAGCCTTGTTTACTGTCAGCTCCCCCATTAAATGTTTTCATTGTTATTCTTCATATTTGTTCCCCTGCAAGGACAGTGAACTAAAAAAAGATACCTGCTACTTGCCAATACTTAGGAGTAATCTGAGTAAATATTAGGTAATTTAACTGGGAGCTGTATTACTCTATTTGGTTTTGTAAAGAGTGAGATCTTGTGGCTGCAGCATTAGAGAAGACCAGGAATACCCTCAGAAACCAGATCTGGAGATAAGAACAGTGCAAAAACAAGAACTCATTATTAATGTAAGTGATGTAAACTTTGTATACCAAAAATAAAATCTGCCATGGTGCGCTCAATTCAGTAAGCTTTCCTAATATAAAAACAAACTAGCCAAACATTTGCTGACCAGAGATCTTAGAGTAGGAACTTTCTACAACTGCCATTTATTTCTAATACCTAAGAGGGTTGAAAGCCCTGTACTTAAAGGCCCCAATCCTCACTCATTTTAGGTCACTTCCGGGCAGGGCGATTCTATGTAAATCACCTTGGGTCCTCCCCTCTTCTGTGTATTTAAGATGAGCACCAAACTTCAGAGCCAGCAAACTCCATTAGGAACAAGGAGTCTGTTCTTCCCCCTTTCAGAAGAACAGTAACAAACTACAGCATTATCCCTCTTATCCCAAGTGATGGTTGACTGCTTGTTTCTTCTGGCTGAAGCCCACGCTGCTTCCCACAACTCCTATTGGCTGGGAACGGTGAACTGCAGCCACTGGGAGCTGCGGGCGGCCGGGCAAATGTAAACAAACTGTCTGGTGGCCCGCCAGTGGCTTACCCTGACACGCTGCAGGTTGCCCACCACTGGCCTAACTGCAGCTATGCAATGTGAACTCTATAACTCAAAGGCATAGCCTGAGAAATTCATAAAATTCCAAATGCCACAAGGTTCATGGATACTTTGAATGACATTTGAGGCTCATTGATATCCATCACTTCTGGTGTAAAACAGACTAATAGTTCTAATTATACTTTTGTTTAATAAGTTGTTTTTTGCTAAAGGCCCTCTAGCCTGGTCATCTCCGTCTTTGCTACAGTCATGTATCACTTTCATCTCTGAAGGAAGTATCTCTTGTCTGTAAACACTGTTCAAAGAATTGGTTGATTGTGCCAAATAAATAGTTTGTGTTCAGTTTATAGCTAAAGCTGGTGGCAGTGCCTGTAGTTAAGGTTGCCTAACACTTTCCATTATCAGTATACAGAGCAATGGTCAAAATAGTCAGATCCCACAGGTTTTATTATCCTGTGTTTGGGGAGGAGGAACCTCTCCTAGAAGATAGGGTGAAAATAGGAAAATGCATGTTTGCTGGAGTTTGATGACTTACAAGCTTGAGATAATGTATTGCAGCAATTTATTTTATTTTAATGGTGCAGAATGGGAAAGTGCTAAACATGTAATTTTTCAGTCATTTCACACATGCCATCAGCAGAATAATTTGAAAGGATAATGATGTACAAACCACCTGCTATCTGGCAGCTGCTTAAGTATCTATATGTGAATAGAATATGGAACAAATCGGAACATTTTAATTGCCCACTGATGTAATAGTGCCTGTTCTCTTGGAGAATGCTTGCTGTACAGTTCAGTGAAGTATAGTTGCTTTTCTTTTGAAGTAGTCCTAGAGAGACCTTTTTTTTGATAGGCAACAAATGAGGGGAATCTCCAGAGCTATTTACAATTCTTGTCAGTGATTTGGCACCAACTTAACTATTAAAAGGTGGGAAAATATGTTTGATGAGTAAAAAGTGGAGAGCTTTGGAAAATATCAGAACAGAGAAAGGCTAATAGCATGTCTTCATACGTCAAAGACAACAATAGTTTCTTTTAAGGGAAGTAAGTTAAACCAGCTCAGACATATGGTCTGATCAAGACTTCATTTTACTAAATAGCAAAACTCCCATTAACTTCACTGGAAGCAGGATTTGGACCACAACAGTACAAAGTGACAAGTGAGTTTCTCATCATCTGTAACATTTAGACAGCTGAAAATGTGGCTACAGTATGATTTCTTTTTATCGAACATCCATTTATACACATGTGCATCTATTATACATTTAATAGAGAAGGGTAGAAACCAAAAGTTGGTACTTGACACTCCAGAACTTTGGGAGAATTGTTCTTGGGATCTGGATCAAAACATAGTAGCTGTCCTGTATCTCTGTAGTGGACTAAAAGCCTGGATCTGAATGCCCCAAAAGAAAGTTTGAGATGATCTGAATTCACATATAATTTGTCTAGGGTATTTGTTTCTTACTGTTAGGTTTAGTTTTGTCTAGGTAGATGACTAACTATACCTGAAAGACTATAATACAGGAAAAGTTGATGAAGGACATTCCAAGAGCAAATAAATCTGGTTACCATCATAGGAGACTTCTTAAAAGTTTAGCATAGTCCTTATTTTGTACCTCTAATTTCTAACTACTTAAACATGTAAATTCCTACCAATGGGACTCTTTTGGTAGATATTACTGATGGATCCCAAAAAGCGTATCCACAATTTTTAAAATACAATGGGCCAGAGTCACAAGATTTAGGCCCCTAATTGCCACTTTAGGTGCCTAAATCCCATAGTCAGGTCCCAGTGGGATTCACAAAGCCCTTGCTCAGCTGCTGGTGAATCCTGTTGGCCCTACACTTGCTTGGCACCTAGATTTTTGCAGTAAAAATTCCCTAAGACACCGATGTTTTTCCCTTTCTCCACACTGCAGCTCTAGGCCAGGCATCTGAGCACCTTAGCCCCAGAGTGAGTCATGAATTGTGGGAAGATAGGCAAGTGAGGGGAGGTATGCCTGTGGGGGCCCAATCCTGCAAGTGTGCTCAGTGCTCATCTGCCAGACTGGGCTTCTATAGGTTACACAGAATGGGAGAAGATGAAGACCACTCCCTCATACCCTAGCCACTGGGTTAAAAGTTATTCACCTGGGATGTGGAAGACCCCTGCTTCCAGTCTCTCCCTCTGCCTGAGGGAGCATAGGTGCATAATTAGCATTGTGATTCCCAATGATTTCCTAGGTCCCCAGAAGTTAGATGTCATGATGCTCAATGTCACCATGCCTAAGTTACTTTTTGACTCTAGGTCATTGAGCCTTGGTATACAAGCCAGTGGTCAAGCTACTATCCATAAAAATTGAAGTGGGTTGGATATTAAATTAGTATTATTATTTGTATGATGTTAGAATTGAATTTGGGTCCAATTGTAGTAACAGCTGTACAAATCTATGAAGGAAAAGATTGTCCCTATTCCACAGAATTTACAATTTAATTGACAGTACCAAAAAATGAGTATACCCAAAACTGGAAGGAATGAGGGAGGGAGGATGAGGGCAACAGGAAAAAAGAATATGAGTTTACATAGGCCAGCTAGATGGTTTGAAGTTGATTAATTAAAAAAAAACAAAATTGAATTGCTTGCGGGGTGTGAATGTTGTGGACCTCTTGAGACATCTAGACAGACATATGTGCAGTGCTGGGTCTTGGTAAATGTTGATACTAGTGACGTAGGGAAATATACGAAGTCCTGGAGGCCAAATTTAGGCTGCTAGGTAAGAGATTAAAATCCAGGATCTCCATTCTCTGAAATGCTTCCAGTTCCAGATGCAAGGCTAGTTAGTCAGTCAAAACTGCGGGATTTCAATGTGTGGAAGAGACAATGGTATTAGGAAGAGAGATTTAGGTTTATTTGGATCTGGGGAATTTTTGGGAAAAGGAGGAGCCTATATAGGAAGAATTGGCTCCATTTAAACCACAACGGAACCAGAGTACAATCCATTTAGTTTTACATGCCAGCAGAGGAGTTTTTAAATTAAGGGCTAAGGGAAAGCTGACCGGTGTGGAGGAGCATATGGTTCAGACAGAGCTATCCCATAGGGGAGAATTTATTTAAGGGGATACTGTGTATTCTAGTAAAAAGGAGAGGATAGAAATTGATAAAATACAGACAGGAACTGAACAGAAACAGTCAAATGAAAAAAGAATCCCATTCAGTTACATCACAAGAAGGCAGGTAACTAATTATTGATATTTTATAAGTGAATGTGTGCAAATGCAAGACATCTAAATATTAAGATGTGTGAACTTGATAACCTGGTATTAAATGAAGATATTGATATAACAGACATCACTAAAACTTGGTGGAATTAGGACACTAAATGGAACATAGTAATACAAGAGTACAAAATATACAAGTAGGTTGCAATGGTGGGGGAATGGCACTATATGTGAATGAAAGCAGAGAGTCAATGAATCAAACAGTACCATAGTGTCTCCCTGGATAGAAATTCCATGTTTGAATAATAAGAGTATAACAGTAAGAATATACTACTGACCATGTGACCAGGATAGTGATGGTGATTGTGAAATGCTCATGTAGATTAGAGAGGCTACAAAAACAATGGGGGATTTCAAATATCCCCAGATTGACTGGAAATATATCACCTCAGGATGGGATGCAGAGAGAAAGTTTCTAGACACCATTAATGACTGCTTCTTAGAGGAGCTAGTCCAGGAACACAAAAGGGAAGATGCAACTCTTGATTTAGACCTAGGTGGTGCAGAGAATCTTGTCTAGGGAGTGAATATAGCTGAACTGCTCAGTAGCAGTGAACACAATGTAATTCAATTCAACATCCATGGGGGAAAGGGGGATACCAAATAAACCCACCACAGTAGCATTTAACTTCAAAAAGGCGAAACTACACAAAAATGAGGAGGCTAGTTAAGCGGAAATTAAAGGAACAGTCACAAGAGTGAAATGCCTACAAGCTGCATGGAAACTTTTAAAAATACCATAATGCAGGCTCAAACTATATCTATGCCCCTAATAATAATAAAAATCAGCAAGAGGACAAAAAAAATGCCACCAAGGCTAAACAGAGTAATAGAGGTGGTTAGAGATTAAAAAAAAATCTTTTAAAAATTAGAAGTCAAATCCTACTGAGGAAAATAGAAAGGAATTCTGGCAAGTCAAATGTAAGAGTATAATCAGGCAAGCTAAGAAGGAATGTGAAGGGCAACTAGAAAAGGACACAAAAAAAACAAATAGCATTTAAAAAAAAAGTAAATCAGAAGCAAGAAGCCTGCCAGACAACCACTGGGACCACTGAATGATCGAGGTGCTCAAGGAAGACAAGGCTGTTGAGGAGAAGATAAATGCATTGTTTGCATTAGTCTTCACTGCAGAGGATGTGAGGGAAATTCCCAGACCCAAGCCATTCTCTTTAGGTGAAGAATCTGAGAAACTGTCCCAGATTGAGGTGCGTCAGTAGAAGAGGTTTTGGAACAAACTGACAAATTAAACAGTAATAAGTCATCAGGACCAGATGGTAGTCACCCAAGAGTTCTGAAGAAACTCAAATATAAAATTACAGAACTACTAACTGTTGTATGTAACCTATCACTTAAACCAGCCTCTGTAGCAGATGACTGTTAGATAGCTCCAGAAGTGATCCTGGCAATTACAGGCCAGTAAGTATAACTTCAGTACCAGGCAAATTGGTTTAAACTAGAGTAAAGAACAGATTTATCAGACACATAGATGAACATGATATATTGGGGAAGAGTCAAAATGACTTCTGGAAAGGAAAAACATGCCTCACCAATCTCTTTGAATTCTTTGGGGGGGGGGGTCAACAAACATATGGACAAGGGTGATCCAGTGGATATAGTGCACTTCGGCTTTCAAAAACCTTTGACAAGATCCCTCACCAAAGGCTCTTACGCAAAGTAAGCGGTGATGGGATAAGAGGGAAGGTCCTCTCTTGGATCAGTAACTAGTTCTAAGATAGGAAACAAAGGATAGGAATAAATAGTCATTTTTTACAATAGAGAGGTAAATAGTGGGTCCCCCAAGGATCTGTACTGTACTGGGACAAGTGCTATTCACCATATTCATAAATGATCTGGAAAAAAGAGTAGAGTGAGGTAGCACAGTTTTCAAATGATACAAAATTACTGAAGATAGTTAAGTCTAAAGCAGACTTTTAAGAATTACAAAGGGATCTCACAAAACTGGGTGATTGACCAACAAAATGGCAGATGAAATTCAGTGTTGATAAATGCAAAGTAATGCACATTGGAAAACATAAGCCAAACTATACATCCAAAATGATGGGGACTAAGTTAGCTGTCACCACTTAGGAAAAAGATCTTGGAGTTATTGTTGATAGTTTTCTGAAAACATCTATTCAATGTGCAATTGCAGTAAAAAAAAGCTAACAATGTGAGGAACCATTAGGGATAGATAATTAGACAGAAAATGTCATAATCCCACTATATGAATCCACGGCATGCCCACACATTGAATACTGCTTGCAGTTCTGGTCACCCCACCTCAAAAAAAAAAAAAAAAAAAAAGGATTATATTAAGATATCAAAACAGATATACAGAGAAGGGCAAAAAAGATGATTGGGGTATGGAACAGCTTCCATACAAAGAGAGGTAAAAAAGACTGAGACTGTTCAGCTTAGAGAAGAGGCAACGGGGGTGGGGGTATGATAGTCTATAAAATCAAGAATGGTGTGGAGAAAGTGAACAAGAAAGTGTTATTTACTCCTTCACATAAAGCAAGACCCAGAGGTTACTCTCTGAAATTATTAGGCATCAGATTTAAAACAAACACAAGGAAGTACTACTTCACACAATGTGCTGTCAACCTGTGGAACTCATTGCCAGGGGATGTTGTGAAGGCCAAGAGTATAACTGGGCCCAAAAAAGAATTAGGTGAGTTCATGGATGACAGGTCCATCAGTGGTTATTAATCACAATGGTAAGGGTTACAACCCCATGCTCCAGGTGTCCCCAAACTTCTGACTGCCAGAAGCTGGGACTGAATGACAGGGAATGTATCACTTAATAAATTGCCCTGTTCTGCTCATTCCATTTGAAGAATCTGGTACCCGTCACTGTCAGAAGACTATATGTACCATTGGTATGACCCAGTATGGCCACTCTCATGTTTTTTTAAATATATTGGCAATAAATAACTAAGACATGTATCATAGTATCTCATTGACCATCTACCATTTCAGTAGACTGTTTCCTGAAGACATCAAGATAGAGAAGGAAAGGTCTGAAGGAGGACAGGGTAGTGGTGTTACAGTCTATCTAATTCAGGGAGGGTTCCATGAAGTACGGAAAAAAGTTCCAAGGTACTTGTAAGAGAAACTGAAAGCTGGGTGATGGAAGCTGGCATTATTGGTGAAGCAGAGTGGATGACCGCACAGTTGTAGGGAAAAGAAAAGTTGTGAAGGATCTTAAAAATGAAGACCATAAACTTGTATCTGATGCAGTAGAGAAGGGGAGCTAGTGAAGGGGGGCTGGCTGATATTGTCAGAATGAGACTGGAAAGATTGTCTTAGTAAGCATGTGTTGAATGGAGTGAGGTGGATGTCAGAAAGGACAGAGAGGAAGAATTTGCATTAGTTAAGACTGGAGATGATGAGATCCTGGCCAAGAGTTTTAATGGTATGAATAAAGAGAAAAGGTTGCATTTTAGAGATGTTATGGAGAAAGAAACAAAAGATTTGGACACAGTCTTGATGTGTAGTTACAGGTAAAGGGCAGAGTCCAAGATAACACTCAAGCTAACTAATTCACCAGTGTAGAATGAAATACAATGATTTGGCTTTATGAAATGTGCTAAAATCTCTATTGGGATTTGATCCGAAAAACAGGAATATATTGGAAAGAATTATAATTTTTCTGGATTTTCAATCTCCTGTAAATTTTGCACAATTTGGGAAACTATTAAAGGTAAAGTAAAACACAGAGCCACATGGGAAAAATAAATCCAGATGCTAAACATCTCCTTTGTAGAAAGTTAAAAAAATTGTTTAAAAAAAATAAAATATGAAACGGGGATGTTAATCTCACAAAACATTAATTTTTTAGGCATGTATTTTAATTATATGGCCAGTTATTTACAGTCTGATCCTTATTCATGTAACTCCCAGTTGACCTCGTTCATACTTTTGTTTGAGTAAGGCTTTAAGTAAGATTAACATTTCCAAAAATGTGCAATTCCTAGTTACCTAATAGCTAACTCGCTAGAGGAGAGTGAAATACAATGATCTGGCTTTTTAAAATGTGCTAAAATCACGGATGCTTCTGTTACTTGCTATATAAAACAGGGATATCTTAGAAGGAACGATAATGTAAACATTTGCCCATGGCGGATTAGCAGTGTTTGAATCAGCAGCATGGATTTGATAGTATTAACGAATTAATGTGTTAGATTTGAGTGCATTAGCTCTGCTGAACTGTGGAAAGGTTTGATAATGTCATTTTATGGACATGCAAATAGTGATGGCTTTCAAATTATGGTGTTACCAAAGTGCTTAACAGATTTGTCTACCATTTCTCATCTGTAAATTACTACATAATTTAAACATTTAATGGCTGTTAGATTACCTGTTTCCTATCAGTCTTTTAAACTACTTGTCTGTGAATGAAGAACAGAAAGCAGTATTTTCCTAGGATATAAATGCCTGACATGTAGAGTTGACTTGAATGGAATTATTTAAATCACCCTCTGTGGCCTAATATGGTGGCTTTGGCAAACATGGATAAAACAGATACTGTACCATCCACTGTATTTCAGGATTTCCACCTGCCACCTTGAGAAAGGTTACCTGTAAAGACTTGTTGTTACAGTCTTTTCCTGATAGAATGAGGTTTAATCAAAATGGGGCTGTTGTGCATTTGTGGTCTAATTAAATTAATTTTTCCCCATTAATAAGAGTGACCTTTAAAGAATATATCTCCATTTAATCCAAAGCAAGTGTTCTGTCTTGTCTAGTAAAACAGTATTTAATAGACAAAACATAGCATTTATTATGTAATTAATGGTACTTGAATAAAACCCTGAGATGGAAAGTGAAATGGCTTAAAATGTATAGAAGATAACTTAGAATACATTTAAAAATATTTCAGACTATTAACTTTACTAGACACGTCTTAGATAGAACTATACAAGTGTTAATAGCTGGTGTAAAAGGCCCCATTGCAGAAGCCCTAAAGAACATAAAGGAATGAAGCTAATAGGATTTTATAGAAATTCAGTTGGGATCTATATAAGTTTGCCCTAAAATCCTGTAGAATTTTAATAGAGAATTTTGTCTTTTCTATATAGTTGTCAAACTAACCTCTATAATTTAAGAGACCGATATGTGCGTTAGTGAATACTAAAAAAAGGCTCTACAAAATTCTCCATGGAATTTGATAGGTCTCTTCCATAATTTATATCATTTTAGCAATAATTTTTAGTACGAGCTTCAGTGCCATTTGTGAATATGGATGCTATGCTGAACCAACTCCTATGTCTCCTCATACTCTCTATGGCATAAAGTGATGCAAATCCTTCTGAGTTACTGGGAATTAAGACACCTTATGCTAGGTCTTCCTCAGGTCTCCATCAACATTATTTTAATCATCTACAGATATGTCAAATCACTGCTAGGTAATTCAAAGCAGATTTCAAAGCTGTTATCAATAGTAGCCCCAATTCCACTTCCTTTGAAGCCAATGAATGTCTTGCCGTTGACTACCCTGGGAGCAGAGTAAGACTCTATATGCAACAATGAACAAGAATAAATGTGTATAAACTGGCCATAAATAATTTGAAGATGGAAATTAGAAGAAGGTTTTCCACCGTTAGAGGAGTGAGATTCTGCAACAGCCTTTAAAAAGGAGTAGCAGGGGTGAACAACCTAAATGAATAGTTTTAAGATGGAGCTGAATATGAAAATGGGAATAGGATTGTGAGACATAGCTGCCTGCAATAGCAGAGAACTGAAGTCAGTGACCAGAAAATCTCTTCCAGGCCTGGGTTCCTATAAACTCAGATAAAAGAGAAGGCATCATTAAAATTGAAGACTTATAGGCATAAGACAGGCATGGACAAGAATGACATTTGCTTGCAGGGGTGGATTTATTTTTATACTTTGTGCAAAGCTTCTATAACAAAAGTTGGTCTCAAGTATCAGAGGGGTAGCCGTGTTAGTTTGAATCTGTAAAAAACAACATAGGGTCCTGTGGCACCTTTAAGACTAACAGAAGTATTGGGAGCATAAGCTTTTGTGGGTAAGAACCTCACTTCTTCAGATGCAAGAAGTGAGGTTCTTACCCACGAAAGCTTATGCTCCCAATACTTCTGTTAGTCTTAAAGGTGCCACAGGACCCTCTGTTGCTTTTTACAAAAGTTGGCCTCAGTTTCAAAAAAAGATTGTTTCTCTGTGTAATGGAGAATTACAAACAATTACAAACTGTTCTTCATATAATTTGTATTTTCTTCTGCTTAAATAAATATTATAAGTGGAGTATTCTCCAGTATTTCAAAAGTGAGCTATATTGAAATTCCTATTGTGACATGACATAGTATCTGATAATGTCAAGGATACATTTGTCTACAGGCTGTGGGCCTGATTCTCAGTTACATTAAGTCCCCTTTAAACCAAGAGCAGATCCTCAGCTGATGTAAATTGTCATAGCTCCAACTGATGATCTGCCTCTAGAAGTGAAAAGGGGCCGTAAAGGGAGCCCATATTGAGGATCCATTACACTAGTTTTCATGCCCACTGCCAGAGTGGTGTGAGGTGGCCTTTGTGCAAATGAAAATCAGCCCTCGTAACTTTACCTTCTGCAAACAGTTGTTTAATCAAGAGCCTAAACCAATAAACATTTCCTATTGGAAGCACTTTCCATTGTGAATAATTAAACTTAAAAAATCTCCTGGCATTGACTAAGGACATGAATACCAACAGGAACCAAGCTCCAGTCTTTGAATTTATTAGGAATCCAATTCTTATTTGGAAAAGGTAAGGTTCAGTTTAATTGTTCATCAAACCATATTTTGCTATACTATTTCAGGCTACAATTCACAGGACACCATGGCAGACATAACTACTTTGCAATGGGAATATTTATAGGACACTTTACAGAGAATACATTAGGGTGCAAGAAAAGTTCAGTAATTTAATGTTAATTGTCAGAAATTTCAGTATGTGGTAAAGCCAAAAGTCTCAATGAAAACATATGTTTGCTTCCTTTATGCTGCTTGCTTTATGTTAGCATTTTATTTTTCCCCTAAATTGTATTACCTGAGGTAATTTAAGATAAGTAAACAAAAATGGACTGAAGAATTATATGTCTAAGTTAACAATGTTTATGGGGGAGTGAGAAATATGTAATGGTAACATTGTGAATGAAAAGGCTTTCAATCATTAGAATTCAGCACTGTATACAAAAGCCTGTTTGTATGTCTGCCTCACCACCAGTCTCCATAAGGGCAAAGGACACAACCAAGTTCCCACGTATCTGTTCATTGACATACCTTGCTTAGTCGAATATTTTTGTGTTACTTAAACATTGCTTCAATTACCATTTTGAATCAAGATATCCAATTTAGGACCTCATCCAAAGCGCACTGAAGTCAATGGGAGACTTTCTATTGACTTCAGTGAGCTGTGGATCAAGTACCCCAGTTTGAAAACCATTGATTTAAAGGAATACTACCCTATTTCTATACACTATAAACCTATCCATATAGGTGTTGAAATTGGGGTCTCATAAGATCAAGTGTTCTTGAAATATTTCAAATTCCATCCTGCTTTTTTCCAGGCCAGAAATAGACGACAACAATGTATCTCATAGTTTGGGCATGACTTCCCCGTCTGTTCTCAGTTGAAACCAGGAAGTTCAGAAATGCAAGGGAAAGATTTTAAAATAAATGTTAAGTGGAACTTTTCTGCTTGGTGTGTTATCTTTCAGGGACCCTTTAGCTTGTCATGAAAGGTCTCATGGTACTTGTTGTAAGACACGGTGTAAGCTCAGGGGCCCTGGTCAAATTACAGCAGTGGGCAACAAATCCTAGTTCCTTGAATTACCCTGCAATGTCTATTGGGTATGATATTCTTCACATTGTATTGTAAGCAATTGTATGTTGTTGCTCTACACTGTTAAACAGCTGCTGCATTTCATTGAAGGCTGAAGTGATCACAGTATATGATCTGTACATTTACTTCCATAATACAATAGCACTACATGAGCAGAATGTTCATATCTTATGTTAGTGTATTATCACGTCACTCTCTTCTACCAATGACACCAGTTTCTATTATCTGTCTGTCCTCTGCTCCTGCTAGCACTGTCATGCTTTTTCTATGCTGCCCATTATGAATGGAATACCCTTCCAAAACTTGTCAGTAAAGTGTCCTCCTTCAAGTCCTCCCTCAACACCCACTTGTATCATGATTACTACAGTGAATATCCAACTAATAATGGCTAGGCAGGTAAGCAGGATGACCCAGGTAATTATAGGTCCATCAACCTGACATCAATCCCTGGCAAGATAATACAGCAGCTGATATGGGACCTGATTTATACAAAATTAAAGGAGGATAATGTAATTAATGCCAGTCAACATGAGTTTATGAAAAATAGATCTGGTCAAACTAACAATATCTTTTTTATGAGATTGTAAATTTGTTTGATAAAGGTAATAGTGTTGAAGATACTTAGACTTCTGTAAAGTGGATTACTGGGAATAGCAGAACATTTTGATTCAAAAACTAGAATGATATAAAATTAACACGACACACATTAAATGGGTTAAAAGTGGATAGGTCTCACAATGTAATTGTAAATGGGGCATCATCATTGAGGAGGTGTGTTTCCAGTGGGGACCCACAATAATTGGTTCTTGGTCCTATGCTATTTAACATTTTTATCAGTGACCTGGAAGAAAACATAAAATCGTCACTGATAAAGTTTGCAGATGACACAAAAATTGTGGAGGAAATAATGAAGACAGGTCACTGATTCAGAACAATCTGGATTGCTTGGCAAATTGGGCATGAGCAAACAATATGTTTTAGTATGGCTAAATGTATATATCTAGAGGCTGTAGGCCATAATTACAGTACTTTTATCCTAGGAAGCAATGATTCTGGAAAAGATTTGGCAATTGTGGTGGATAATCAGCTGAAAGTTCCAAGTGTTATGCTGCAGCCAAAAGAGCTAACATGATCATAGGATTCCTAAATAGGGGAATCTCTACTAAGAGCAGAGAGGTTACTTTCCCTATATTTGGCAGTGATATGACTGCTATTGGAATATTGTGTCCAGTTCTGGTGCCCACAATTCAAGGAGGATGTTGATAAATTGGAGAGGGTTCAGAGAAGAGCCATGAGCATGATTAAAAGATTAGAAAGCATGCCTTATAATGATAGACTCAAAGGGGTCAATCTATTTATCTTAAAAAGGAGAAGGTTGATTACAATCTTTAAGTATCTATATGGGGAGTAAATATCTGTGAATGGGCTCTTCAATCTAGTAAAGAAAGTTATAACACAATCCAATGGCTGGAAGTTGAAGCTAGACAAATTCATTCTGGTAATAAGGCATACATTTTTAATAGGGTAATTAACCATTTGAGCAATTTACCAAGGGTCATGGTGGGTTCTCCATCACTGACCATTTTTAAATCAAGATTGGATGATTTTCCTAAAAGATCTGCTCTAGGAATTATTTTGGGGAAGTTGTATGGCATGTGCTATATAATAGGTCAGACTAGATGATCACTCTGGTCTCTTCTGGCCTTGGAAACTATGAATCAACAGGGGTTACTGATGCCCTTAATATCAATTTGTTTATACCTTTTAATAGTCTCCAGCAAATTGTATATATATCTAGTATTATTCAACCACGTGTTGTGTGGACTCAGCAGTCTGCCCACACATACTAAGTTTCACGAGCTGTTCAGGACATTATTAAACTTTTGTCAAAACATGCTGTTTTGTGAAAGTCAAAATGTTTTGTAGATGTGTATAGATTTCAAGGAAGTTTTTGATGGGAAGGTTTGAGGTCCAGGGTGGACTCTCTACTCAGTTCCAGAGAGACCTGAAACAAAAATGTGACCAGTTTGATCAAACAGACGTTTCAGCACAATTCTATTTTGTAAAAATGTTTGAAAGGTTTTGGTTTTGTTCCTATGTGAAATGAAAACAAATTTCAAAACCTCCAGAGTTGTGAAATGGAATTGTCATTCTCTGGCCAGCTCTAGTTTCAGGTTTAGGGACCTTAGTCTGCAATGTATTTTAGTATATAAATAAATATTTTTTTTAAAAAATAGTTGTAGTGTATATTCATCCCAATAGCTATCTTTTATAAATGTCCAGCCATAAAATGCATTCACATTACATGCACATCAGATGCCGAAATGTTTACTGTAAAATGAGTAATCTCCTAAACTAATCATGTTTTCCTCCATTAAATTAACTGTAAGATATTTACTGGTGTTTTACTTATAACTCTTCATTTCTGTGATGCTATAAAACTCAAAAGAAGTAGAAGAAAAAATGCAATTCCATCCCCAGGCCTTGGAACACATGCATGCAACTACAGAGGCTGCTGATACCATGGAGATAACACATGTCAGTATAGGAGGGGAGGGAATGCCTTGCCGCTACTGTGCAATAGAACTTCTCATACTCTTTCTTCACGTGGACCACATTTTTAAAGCTGAGATAGTCTCACGTTTCTCCTCCTGTTTGGATGGACCACCTTCTTCCTCATTCACAGTCACATAACATCCCTGCCAAAATTACAGCAATTGCTTACACGAAAAAGTCATACCAGCAAACTATTTAGTGTATTTTTACCTGTCTTTTAATGCAATGTAGGGTGCTGTAATTAAGGAGGAGGATTTGACACCATGGCCCATTTTAGCAGACAATGTAAGCATATTCTTAAATCCTATAAAGAAATAAGCACATATTTAAAGTTAAGCATAGGCTAAGTGATTACCTGAAGTGGGGTGGATTGCTCAGCTGGGTCCTACATGAACATTCAAATGTCTGTGCCATACCAACAACTACTCTGCAGAGTTCAGGAAAATCTGCTGTAGAGTGATACTGCTCACTTAGGACTCAGTCCTATTAGGTGCTGAGCACTCTAGACCAGATCCAGCAAAGCATTTAAGCATGTGCTTAACTATAAGCACATGAGTAGATACAAAGAAGTCAAATAAGGAGTGACAATAGTAGACTAGGAAAAGCACCTCATTCGCTCTGACATTTCAGGTGTGTGCATATCAGTAAGAATAAGCCTAAATTAGTGAGCTCCAGGGACATCTCCAGGCTTTAATGGGTGTGTGACTGAATGCACCCCTGTATTTACATCTTACACACCATTATAATAATCTTGGTCCAAAATATGCCTTGTGAGGTATCCTTTGAAATCTAATAACTTTCTGATCAATAATATCATGGTAAAATATATATAGCAACATTATATGTAAAATTATGAATATAAGCTGAAGTTATGACTGAAATGTGTTTACCTGACAAGTCTGGGGAGGGGATAAAACAATTTCTCAAAGACAAAGGACAAGCTGATGCCTCTAGCTATGTGTCATCAAAGCTGATTGACAATCATATGTCAAGTGGTCATTCTTTGGCAACAGAGAGAGGCTGGAACAGATGGATCTGCATTTTAAGAAACATGGAACCTCTTCCACCACTAGTCTCTGTCTCCATCCTCACAACTGGAAGGAACTTCATCTAGGGGTAGCCCTCAGGAAAATGCATTTCAAAGGGTGACTGCACTATAAAACAAAGGTGCAAAACCCCTAGTATTTATTCTCGCTCTTGCTCTTTCATTTGAGAAGACAAAGGAACCATTCTTTGGACTTTTGGATGAGTTCCGACCTGAGAATTTGGTCAGCCCTGTTACTGAGAAACTGTGGAAAGAATTTCACCTTGAACCAAGTCTAGTTTAAGTTCTAGGTACTAGAAAGGATTTTTATCTTTATTTCCCTTGTAACATTTCTGACTTTTAATGTCTTATACTTATACTCACTTAAAATAACTTTGTAGTTAAAATGTTTTGTTATATTCTTTAATCAGACCAGTGTTGTCTAAACTGAACTGTGTGTGTAACTCTATTTAAGGTAGCAAAAGGTTTTACATTGTTGCCCTTTCAAGGGCAGACCTAAAATATCTGAACTGTTCAGGAGAGGGCTGGACAGTGCAGAACATGTTTTCAGGAAATTCAGGACTGGGAGTGTGTTGGGATCACCCTGCAAGTAGTAACCAAGGCTAGTGGAAGCCAGAATGTGATTGATTTGTGGCTGGCAGGCTGTAGCTATACACAGACCTGCATGTTGGAAGGCTGTTTGTGAGCAGTCCAGGTGGGAGCTATAGCAACAAAGCATTGTGAGGCACCACAGGTTGCAGGACAGGTGGTGTAATGGGGTTGTATTCACCTCTCGCAAGTACCCACTGGCCAAGTACATGTGCCTACACACTCTCTCTACCTGTTTGTGGTGGATCTTCACTGACTCAACTGTCCAGCCAAGTCATACACAGTCTGTCTCAGATAAAAGCAAAACAAACCCCTTTTGAGGTACAAGTCCAACAGGGGCCTCTCTCGGTGCCCTCTGTAATGTCTCTTTCAGCTTGTCCCTGCTCCAGAATAGAACAGTGCCCCAGGGCTCTTTCCCTGGAGGTAATGCCTTCGCCCTCTCAGGGCCTTTCTGGTCACAGCTCTTCAGCTAGCCCACTTCAGTTCAGTTCCCCTTCTGGGGTGCCTCAAAGTCCAGGCCGCTTTCCCAGTGACTGGTGGGAGGGACCCATGCCCATTCTCTACTCTTGGTCCCTGCCTAGGGACCCTATAGATAGCAGCCATCTGCAATGTCCCTTTAAATAAACTGCATTGCTACTATAATTCCCTGGGCCACTTCCTCATGGCTACTGCACATTCTTCACCCTTATTTCAGGGCCTTGACCTGGTAGAGTCCCAGAAACCAGCCAAGAGCACCATCCACTCTCCTCCATCTCTAGCAAAAAAAAAAAAAAAAAAAACAAAACTGTACTCACTCTGGCCCTGCAGCTCTTTTTATACTAGCCTGTTGGTCTCTGATTGCTGCTTCCCACACAGCCACACAAGGAAGTTTGGAGGACCTCTCTACTGCTCTTTTCTGGGGTGGAGTGTGGCAGGGCCACAAAGCTTCCAGCAGGGGGCCTCAGGGCCTAGTCCACCCCATCACAGGTGGTGACACAGCCTCTAACTGGTTTGGATTGCACCCTGGAATGTGATAGTATGTCAACATTACATTGTCAACCTGAATCTGTGTGACCTGAGGTTGTGTCTCTGTGTTTCCAAGCCCACACTTGAGCATCCACATTGTGTTGTAAACCTGGGCTTACAGTTGCGGGACTTGGGTGTATCAGCTACGCTGAAGTTCCATACAACACAATGCAGACCTTCTGACTTGGGTCTATGGCTTGAGTTGTGTCTACACTGCAAAATGAGATTCTGACCAACCCCTTAGTAGGATCATAGGACCCGGGTCTTGAGTGCTTGCTGATCTGATTCAGACTGATTTGTGTGTGAATGGAAAGGGGTCTTGGGTCAAAGCGCCGGCTTAAGGCATGTCTACATTGTGATAAAAAAATCTGCAGCACCAAGTCTCAGAACCCGGGTCAGCTGATTCAGACTCTCAGGGCTCGGGCTGTGGGACTATAGAATTAGTGTAGATGCTTGGGCGTGGGCTGAAGCCCAGGCTCTGAGACCTCCCCACACATCTCAGAGCCCAGGCTCCAGCCCAAGCCTGATAGTCTACACGGCAATTTTATAGACCCGGCAGCCCAAGTGTCCTGAGCCTGGTCAGCTGACTGTGGCCAGATACAGCCATGCCACAGTTCTTTTATCACAGTGTAGACATACCCAATGTGCCACATGCAGATGAGAATAAGTAGAGTAAGGAAATTAAGGGCACAACCCTCAGAAATGCTGAGCACCCTCAACTCCCTCTGAAGTTTTTCTCACTGAAGTCCATGGGAATTTCGGATGATCTGAACTTTGCAGGATTCAGCACTAAGACCTGACCAAAGTCCAGTGAAATCAGTGAGAGGCTTTCCATCAATGGACTTTGCATCAGATCAATACAGAGAAGGAAGTAACAATATTGACTTTAAACTGAGAAACAAGGGTAAATTGGAAAACGTGTCTGTATGAAATAATGTGTGCAAATCTCCCAGCTGCAAATATGAATCAATATGCATTTAGTAGTTTGAAAACAGAAGAAAAAAAATGTATGTACACTTTGTTTTCTACTTTGTTTCTGAATTAAAATGGTGGTTGCAGCAGCTAAACTCCACTTTTTCAAGAGCAAGGTCATGAAATCACCTTCGTCTTCCCCATGTTAAAACCCAGATTTGATTTGATTTTTTAATTTGAATATAACAATTTTCTTACTGAGAATATTATCAAGAATTCATATTTTCAGTTTTTATTAGTTTGCTTATTTATACAGCTACTTGAAGTTATCTGCATGTTATAAAATTTTCCTTTCTTTGATACTTGGCAAATTAATGGCATCCAAACAATTTGAGTTTTAATTTGATCAATATTTAATGAATTATAATTATCACTAACACTCAGACTTTTGCACTGCAATATATTACTGCATAATGGTTAATCAAGGAGAGAAACTAAAATATTATGTCTGGAAAATAGCTATCAAGTCTGTGCTAAAGAAATGAAATGGAGTCAGGTTATTAACTAAATTACAGATGTCTAATTTAATCATTTTTCTAGTTACCATTTTTAAATTTAATTCTGGAAGCATTTCCCTCATTTATATTTTTAACTATCTGTGATGTTTATTTAAATAATGCACAAAGAGCTAATGAATTCTTTAGTACCAATGTCCAAAATCTCTGCATCTTTAACAGACTAATTCTAAGCTATTCTAAGTGGGATAATGATGATAACATTTTACAGTTTAAATAGGATTTCTTATATATATGATGGAAAAGTTCAATTAATTATGCAATCGGTACTGTTTCTAGATTGCTAAAAGGGTAGCAATGTTAATGCTGTTGGAAACAGGTAATCCTTTATGGATGAACATATCAGAGGAGAGTAGTGTGAGTTCAGGAAAATGTTTTAATATTAAACATTTTTCACAAACAGAAGATTTATTTTCTTCAGTAGTGTAGGCAAATCTTCACATTTGCTAATGACAGTTTTCTTTTCAAATATACTCTGGATAGATGCAACTACTTGTGGGACTGGGGACAATAACACAAGATGAGACGATTCAACCATCTGATCTCTCTCACACACTGACACATGCATAAGCTATGGACATTTTCAGAGCAGTTGATTGTGGCAGAGATGGGATGACATCTAAAGCAAACAACAGAATTCAAATTTAGGAATGGAATTTTCAAGTTCAGATAGTAACAGTTCACATTCATTTTGTGGTGGTTTTAATACAGCGAAATTATATAGTTTTCTCTTAAAGTATTCACCATGAAAGCAGTCCAGGAATCTTCCACCTAGGGTGAACTCGAAATGTCTAGAACTATGGAATGGCATAACAATGTTGAAACATGGTGTTTCTCATCCAGTGCATTAAATGCCCCAACCAGCTGTGTGGGTGAAACCAGAGAATCACTACGCTCACAAATGAACTCACACAGAAAAATGATAAGACAAAAAAATCCTATCACCTATGAGTGAACACTTTTCACGAAACAGTCGCTCCATATCTGACTTAGTTCTTTTCCTCAAAGGAAACCTGCACACCTTCAAAAGACGAACGTAGCAGCTTAAATTCGTAAATATGCCAGACACTAAAAATCATGGTCTTAATAAAGACACTGGATATATGGCTTATTACAACAACTTATAACCCACTAACACCCCATTTTTGTCCTATGACTGCAGAGGTGTAAATGGGCCACTTCACCTTGAATTGCCCCTTAGAATATGTGTTAACTACTGATGCTAAACAATCTGTTCCACCTTGTATTTAGCTGTGATGCTCTGAGTACCTTTCCCAGACCTAAAGAAGAGCTCTGTGCAGCTCAAAAGTTTATCTCTCACCAACAGAAGTTGGTCCAATAAAAGATACTACTTCATCTACCTTGTCTTTCAGATAAATACAACAGTTTCAGCACACTGTGGAACTAAGGCTATGTCTACACTACTATGGTAAGTCGACGTACACTATGCAACTCCAGCTATATGAATAATGTAGCTGGAGTCGACATACCTTAGTTCAAGTTACCGCAGGGTCTACATGGCGGAGGGGGGATTTGTGACAGGAGAAACTCTCCTGTTGACTTCCCTTACTCTTTTCGTCGGGGGTAGAGTACAGGGGTCAACTGGAGAGTCATCTGCTGTTGATTTGGTGGGTCTTCACTAGACCCGCTAAATCGACCATCGGTGGATTGATCTCAGAGCATCGATCCCGGCTGTAGTGTAGATATAGTGTAAGAAATGGACATGAGCTTTTGCCATTCTGGGAAATATGGAAGTTGGGGCAGGAAATATCTTTTTCTTTAATGTTTGTGCAGCACCTACCACTGTGCAGTCCTGGTCCGCGATGAAGGTGCTACTACAACACTGATGATGATGATGATGATGAATGATGTTTGTTCACAGGTGCTTAACATACTTTTTGTTGTTCTCAGATGATGTCACTTACACACTCTGGGACTGATTCTCAAGTGCTCTGAGCCTTGTGCAGTCATTTGTACTGGTTGGAAGTGGGTGCAAAATGTTATCATTCTGATTTATACACACTTTGCACTCACTTTATACTAGGGTAAATGATGACACTGGGTATAGGCTGAAGGACATCTGTATTTCAGGGTCAAGTGAACTGATAAACTCAACCTAAATCAGCTAAAATTACTTATACATAGTGAAAGCCTCGTCCCACTGTAGCCTGTAGATAAGACATAGTTATGAAGTAAGGCAGTAACTCAATGAGCCTACAAGCCTCAAGACCTGTAATACAGTAACTTAGCTAAACTAAAGAAGTCAGGCTTAACATAAGCAGCTAACCAGGAATAACCCTAGACCATAAGATATCACAATTATGACTAAATTGCTTACAGGTAACCACAAGATGCCAGTTGATATCAGATCTGGATATTTTAAGTTAGGAACATTAGCAAATGTCCAACCACAAAAATACCATGGTAACTAATTGACGTATATGGTAATGAGCTTGAGGTAAAAGGCCTAGTAACTTATGGGAGAAAGGCACCCCAACATCAGTAGAATGAGGAGATATAGATAAGGAAAAGGGGCTGACAGCCCAGAGAATATGTATTAGACATAGTGGGCATCAGCATAACACTTTATAAAAACTGTATCCCTGCCTTCATGCCTTTGGAGGTGCAGGATGACAACCACTGGCGGTGATGATTATGGTGAGGATGATGATTGACACTTTAGGTTTTTGTTCCAGGGAGGGTGTGTATATGGATGCTCAGACATGGGACGTTTTAACCATCTTATAATTTCTCTCTACTTTGCTTGGTTGGAGTGTTTGTTATTCTGCTAACTGTGCTAATAAAAAAACAAGGATAGAATGCCTTTCCTAAATATAATTATATAATATATTATCACTTGTGCACAGTGCGGTCTTTGTAATAATTTTAATATTTCTGTGTCTGATCACAAAGCAGAACCCTGCCAAATCACAGAATGCTGACTGGGAATTAATACATAATCAATAGATCAGATAACATCACTGAAGTCAATTGGAGTTTTGCCAATGATTTTAGTGATTTCACCCATAATTTCCCCCTGGAATCATAAACCACTATGCCCTTCCTCCCCTTACAAGATCCAGGTTCCCCTTTGCCATTTGCTGGCATCTAGAGACTGGAGAAAGCTGACTTGCAACCAGAGCTGTGGGACTAACTGATTTTTCAGTTCACCTGCAATTCTGAAAAATTAAAAAAAAATATTTGGGGGTTTGGGTCAAACTGAAAACAAAATCGATGAATCAAAGTACAAAAAAAAAAGTTGGGTCAAATGAAACATTTTCTTTGATCAAAAACAAAGTGTTTCCTTTTGATGTTGTGTCATTTTTACAGTTTCTTAATATTTTTAAAATAAAATTGAAGGAAGTTTTTGCACAAAACTTGTTTCAAATAAAAATATTTTTCAAAAATGTCACTTTCATTTTGACTTTTTTTTCTGAATTCTTTGTTTTTTTTTTTCAACATTAACAATTTGGCAAACCTGACACAAATTCATGAAACATTGTGGGGTCACTGAATCTGCATTTTTCACACACAAAAAAAAAAAAAGAAAGTCCAAATATTTTGTCTTTGAAGCGGTTACCTTGGTTTTTCAGCAGCAGACTAATTTAACTCACAGCAACATCTTTGGTTTCCTGGATCCTAGCAACACAGACTAGCTGCCCACTAAATTTCCAGGATGATCTTCAGAGAGGGCAGTCATAGAGGAGTCGGGGTTACAGCTTTCCACCTTGCCCATTGAAGAAGGCAGCAAAGGATTTAGGGAGTTGGGGATCCCATGAGAAAGAAGGGAAAGGTTACTGACTTGGTTACTTGAAATTAGGCAAACTTGGTGTGATGGGGTGTTCACCGCACAGCAGCTCCTGAAGGGGTTAATGTTGCTAGATAGGCCAATTAACTGCCTAGGCTGCACCTGGAGGAGGCAGTGCAGGGAACAGTGAGGACTAATTAAAGGATGAAGTTCACCTGGAAAGCAACAGGCGGGGCTTGTATAAAGCCAGGTAGCTGAGGGTAGAAGGGGGCTACATGGAGGAGGTTTGCAGTCACCCTGTAAGACTGGGGAGAGAAGGGAGCTTGGCCTGGAAGGAGGGGCCCTCTGGATGAGGGTAGAGAAGGAACAAGATAGAGGCAGCCTAGGAAGCAGTCCAGAAAAACAGCAGCAAGTTGTGGGACAGTGCAGAGCTTACCCTGGGCTGAAAAGAGGGTGGGCCTGGGTTCCCCTACCAGCCACTGGGGAAATGGCATAATTGAGGGCAGTGAATTGGAAGCTTCCCTGGGATGGTTGGTATAGAGAGACCTTGGTACACACCCCTTCTTGCCCCAGAAGGGGCAATCTACATTAACCTGGCCTGAGGACCAAGCCTTGGAGAGGGAGCAGTTGAGTCCCAAGGGGGTTGTGTGTGTGTGTGTGGTGGGGGGGAGAGTGAGCACCCACATGAAGAAGAATCAGACTGACATAGCTATTCCCCAGCCTGGGCCACAAGGAGTCACTCCAGTGGTGAGTAGATCAGTCCATGGCACTTAGTTTAGTTGGATTTTGTTTTTTAATGGTAAAACTATTCTGATATTGTGTTTTGTTTTTAATTACTCTTTCATACAGCTTTACTTCCAATATCTAGATAACACAGCATATTCTACCCTGCACTTCCAAAGTCATTATCTGTCTATTATGTGCTGTATTACATTTAGTTTATTTGGATCCAATGGCTGGAGGCTGACGATGTAGGATGAAAAATTAACAGCTAGGATAATTAAAGATTAGAACAATTTACCTAGGAATGTGGTGGGGTTTCCATCACTTGAAATCTTTAAATCAAAATTGTATTCCTCTGTCGGTCTGAAAGATATATGTTCTAACTGAACCAGAAGTTATGGCTTTGATGCAGGAATTCCTGGGCGACATTGTCTGGCTTGTTATGCAGGAGTTCAGACTAGATGATCATAATGGGTCCCCTCTGATCTTAAAATTCGTGAATCATTTTCATAAAACTAATGAGACACGAGTGAACTATGGCTTGATTCTTACATTTTATTGATGTAGAGAGTGTTTCTAAAGTGGACAGGGAAAATAAATAGGAGATTCTTATGCTGTGCTACATTAGGCAAGGGATGGATAAGGAAGTGATTTTAATATGCTACTATCTTTTATTTTTCTATATTTATTTATTCCAGGGATGTATTTGATGTGTTTTATTTCTAATTAGTAGAACTTTGTCTATAAGTAAATATTGAATGCACTGTGGCATAAATGTTACCCTGAGAACTGGCAGTTATATCCAATTTATTCAGTATTTCTTCCAGACTTATCAAATGGAAATGATTCTAGCATCACAAGAATGTGTCAGGTTGAAATCTCATTCAGCCAAACTTTTGCAGTGTAGTCTGTTCCTTGTCATGGACAGTGGAGGATCAATACATTGTCAGTATCCTTCTGTATTTAGAATAATGCTTTGTGGTTAACAGGTGGTTAACCTATTAAAAATCTAATATCAAAAAATGAAGAGCATAAAGATCCCAAAGATGCTACTCCTACTATTATTACTAATAAAACAAACCTCAGTGTAATCTTCTGAGAGAAGGGCTGGTTGGAACATTTTTGCCAAAATATTCTATTAGTTTCCACAAGATTCAGAGCAGAGTTCTTCATCTCAGACCACTCTGAATCTTGAGGAGTAGGGACTTGAACCTAGGTCACCCATGCTGTGCCCTAATCACCAGCCTATACAGTAACTGACACTTAGGCTCTCCTTTTTGTAAACATGTTCTAACAGTTCTGGTTTTGTTCCAGTATGGAATGAAACCAAATTTTGAAACCTCAAAAGTTGTCATGAAACGGAATTATCCTCCCCAGCCAGCTCTAGCTAATGCCACCAAATGTAGAGTTTAATCTTACAAATTCTTAGTCACATGAATAAAGTTATTAATGTGGCTTAGTGTTTCCGAGATTGGGCCCTCAGTTTAAATATTTGTTATAAATCATGTTTAAATAATGCACTTGTATTCTTCCTATTTCCTAGATGTCATTACACTTTGTGAAATAAATGCGTAAGTTCTAATATTATTAATATATGCCCACTACAACTTCCGCAACTGACACTATTCATTACATCCCAATTAATCATCTGGAAAGAACCCAATATCCCATTTCAAGCACAGACCAATAACTCCTGGAGAAATTAAATCATCTTTCAGAAATATTTTATTTCTCAGAGCTAATAATTCAATGTAAATGGATTTTTAGACCAACCTGAGCACATTACATAACCTTTCTGTAGGGTTCTCTATCTCATGTATTAAAACTTCATACCACATTTTAAATCTGCATTTGTTGCAAAATAGATTAAAGCATTGTTTATAAGGATCACTGACTGGTACCATTTGCAAAGCTATAATAATATGCTTTGCTATTCATGGGAGAACTCAAAAGAACATCACTTACATGTCCAATAATGAAGAGACAGAGTAAAACACAAAGAGGGGAAAAATCAGGAAATTCTCACTTTCACAGTGATATTTTTCTCATCTTTTTTTCCCCCTTCTCATTCATAACATAGCAGTGACCCACTTCTCCAATATCATTTGCAATTTACTTTATTGTTGTGCTCATTGTTCAGCACAAGGATAAGGAGAATGAAAAACACTTAGTGCCCCAAAATCCTCAGTCCTGAGTAGTAGAAAGGAAAGAAGTCACATCTTATGCCTAGAATGGGAGCAAGGGAATTGTTTGAAAAGGGCTCCTTAAAGGCTGACAATGGCACACTACTGTTCTTACAGGATTTTTAGCCATTAGGATTGAGACTAGTGCACTAATCATCAGTGATGTGCAAATCTCTAAAAGTTTGGAGGGTGGGCTCACCCAGAGGCTAGAGCACTGGCCTGGGAGTCAAGAGACAGTAGTTCTATTCTTGGCTTTGCTGCCAGCATGCTGCATGACTTTCTGAAAGTCCCTTCATCTCTTTGTGCCTCTGTTCTCCTCCAATCATTTACCTGTCTTGTCTTGAAATGTTAAGCCCCTCAGGTCAGATACTGACTTTTTACCTATATGTTTAGCTAGCACAATGGAGCCCTGCTCTCTGATGGGGCCTCTGGGCACTGCTGAAAGACAAGTAGTATTTGAAGAAGCCTCAAAGTTTGGATGTTTGTTCAAATCACTTAAGTCTGGAGAATTGGGCTGGAAATCTCACAATAACACCTTTTAACATGGTACAAGTATTTAGCCCTTCTGGAAATATGAGTAGAGCTGGATAGGAATTTTCTGAGGAGACAGGGTTTTGTTGAGAAAAGCCAATACATAAAGTATGAAAGGTTTTCCAGAAACATATTGGGTAAGATGAATATTTGATGCACCATAAGAAGGATTCCAATGGACTAGGCAGGTTTCCATCAGCTCACTTTGCAAGGTGCTGGGGACCCAGAGCTTCTAGGATCCATGACTCTGGGACAGCTCTGTCATATGGACTACCCTGGACCAAGGTACTGCAGGACTCCCAGACTCCTGCCACAGCCCTGAGAACCCCCCAGTTCCTTGCTGTAGAGTTGGGAGCCCTGGAATCCCTATTTCTAGCTGGGGCTCTGCTCGAGGCACCTCAGCAAAGAGCCTGGAAGCCCTGAGAACCTGTCTTGAGCCAGGGCTCAGAGTCTAGACTCCTGGCTCACCAGCAGTGAATCTTTTCAGTGAATAGGGTGGCAGAATTGGGTGCTTAGTGCTTCCTTTTATCAAAAAGGTTGTCTGTAATCTTTTCAGAATAAAATTCTTTTTATATATATATTTTTTTATTAAAACCCAAGATGGACCTGTACTTCCAGAAAGCTCTGGCTTGTGCAGGTTCAAGGTTTTGGTTCAGGCACATCTCAAATATAAACAGTCGTTTGAACAATTCTAAGTACGTGCAGCAACGCTTGTGATGCTTTCCGGTAAATTACATTTTGAGAGGCAGAAAAATGTTGTCTGTGTATCTCACAACATTGTTGGCCTCCGATGATTGAAATAGCTGAGCATGGATGCCAAGGTGATGCAGTTAAGGGGGCAGGGCTGCACCAGGGCTATAAAGGGTCTGAGGGCATTCTGTGAAGGCAGTGCTGGAAGAGGAATTGGAGGGTGAAGCTGCAGCAAGAGCGGGAGGTCTCCTGCAATGATTCCCAAAGAAGGGAGTTGACTGCTGAGCCAGCAGGACAGAAGAGTACCTCAGGAAGGAGGGGATGTGCCCAGATTACAGCTGGGTGGCAGATTTGTTTTTGTTTGCTTTATTGGAACTTTGTGTTAATATGAAAATCAGACCCCAGGAAGGGCTGTGAGTGGATGAGCACAGCTATATGGTGTTTAAGGAGGCCTGAAGAAGGGTAAAACAGGGTCAGGCACTGCAGAGGCACGTCTGTCCACAAGGGGCATTTGGGTGGTGGCTACAGAATTAGTGAGAGTAGTTTTTTCCATCAATCTATTACCATTTCTGTTTTGAGATCAATGTTGACAAAATAAACAATGAAGCAAAATACTTATGGATCTTTCCTAAATAGTCTTAGCCCAGATGTAATTTAACCCATATGTTTCATGCAAGTGATATATTAATTATTGAGAGGGCTTAATGAATATGCTAATATGTAGAAATCAAGTGGCTTCTGCTGCCCCGTTGTGCTGTCATAAATTTTTGAAGAGGTGTCTGTAGGAGATAGTAATGGGACTGGTGCCAAGAAACCATAACGAAGACCACATACAGAGTTAAAGGGATGGGACCTGCTCTTCCAGAATAATATAAATAATTCTTTCCCCCCATGTAACCAAGGGAAGTTGTTACTATTTTTCTGTTCCAACTGTTATATTTAAAATAAGATTTGATTTGATGCTCTACTTCCAACGGAGGAAAACAATAAGTTAGAACAAGTTCATGTCAACAGTATATTTAAACTTCAGTGCTTTCCCTCTGCTGGTATGTGTAGTCAGATTACAAAAAAACATTAAATCACTGTCACTTTGCTGTCTTTAATACCCAAATGAAAGCACAAAGATGCACAGCAAAAAACAAACCGCTTTGGGTAAAGTTTCTGTTTATTAGGGTATAAATTGTGTCTTTCAACTGAGCCTTGAGAAAAGGCTGATGCATAAGAAGCTCCAGTCTAGAAATAGCCTTGTGAGGCATGAAGAACCAGAGAAGATGCTCTTTTCTCCATGATGTTTCCCCTGCTTCCCCTTGCTCAGAGAGAAGAGAGTAGTTTGCTGCTGGGTCATAACCTCATAATATCCGTATGCCAGCCCAGCTGGGTTGGCCAGCATACAGTGGAAAGCAGAATCAAGACTGCCCACTCACCACTCAATGGTGCCTCACTCCATCAGGGAGTAGCAGTGCATATGCATAGTCCTGTGCACATATCAAGGGCCTATACAGGATTGTAGTGAATAAAAAAGAGAACTTGTTTTCCTGTGCTTGGGCATATAGATGGATATGGGAGTAGATGAGGAGGCATTCTAAACCTAAATGGGAGGCATAGCTCAGTGGTGTAAGCATTGGCCCCCTAAACCAAGGGTTGTGAGTTCAATCCTTGAGGGGTCTGTTTAGCAAACTGGGGTAAAAATCTGTCTGGGGATTAGCCCTCCTTTGAGCAGGGGGTTGAACTAGATGACCTGAGGTCCCTTCTGAACCTATGATAAAGAAAAGTTATTTTAGAAGCCTTTGGATTTTATAACATACCTATGACAGCAGCAACTTCTGCCCTATGATTTATGTGACCCATGATCTTGTTATCATGACTACTCATGAATTATGCTCTTATGGGGGGGGGGAATTAAAAGTTACTAAAGTTAAAAACTGGTATTTTTTCCATGCACACACATAGCCTTAGCTTTTAAAATATGAAGATGAGTATATGCCCCACTCATGCAGTTATGCTGCATGATTACCTTCAGTGCTAGCAGCTTCTGTCCTATACTTCATAAATTGCCTTCAGTGGTGACTGGGATGTAAATTGAGGCCTAGTAGAAGGTCCAATGCTACATACAGATGAACTTCACTAAAGACTGTATTATCATGGTCTGTGAAGTCACAAGTGAGTAAACAAGCACAACAGGAAAGAAACAAAACGAGGATACTGAGTCACTTTGACAATTGCAGGCTAATTTTAATAATTTATGATTCTACTTCAGAGTCCACTAGTAAATATGCTAAACACTTGTTTGCAAAATAAGGAAGGTTGGGTATTCTGAAACCTCATTTGAATCTCTTTGCTGAGAAGAAGGGTGAGGCCAGCAATTTGTGTGTGTGAATTACGAGAGATGTGAATTCTGGCTTAGTGAAATCCTACTGTACTACTGTTCTAAGCTTCCAGGAGCATTAAGGAAAGTGAATATGTGTAGTCATCACTGGGTATCAACTTACACTGCTCTTATGTGCACTTGGAAAGAAACTGCTGATTACAGGACTGGGTTAGTTAGTGCTGCCAAACCTGCAGCAGGTTTCCCGTTCAAGGGGGCCCAGATACAAATATGCTATTTACTGTTCATGCTCCACTCCCACCTGGTCTGAAGAATTAGTTGCTCTGAGCAGAGAGAAATCCTTATGGTGATAAATGAAGACCCCCCCCCCCACCCCTCGGGCCATAGATTCTTTCTCCCTCTCTGTTAGAGCTCTTGTTGGGGCACCTCATTGGTTCCTCATTTCTCCTGTTTAAAAGGAAAACTTGATCCACTATTCCTAGTCTAAATATAGCCTTCAAAGACACAGTCACACTAGTTCTGATCATATTGCCTATTTCAGACCCTGTTTATGACCATAGAACTGAGTCCCAGCCCCACCTGATTTCCTTCCACTCCAAATTTCTAAGTCAAGCCAAAGTTGCATCTTGCAGCTTTCAGCAGGGGCCACCTAAATGAGTGAGTGGTTTTGCCAAGGATTCCAGATCAGCTTGCACCATCCTGGGTTGGATAATTCTTATAACAGCTTATTCCCTTGCATTTCAGAGTTGATGTAGTCCCAACAGAAAAGAAATCGTTGTCCCTATCTCAAAGAACTGGCTGTCCCTCAGAAAATCTCCCCTTAAGGTCCAGGTCCTGAGATTATGTAAAATGGCCTAACTCCATTGACTTCAGTACAAAGTCTTTCAGAATTTATATATTTTTAATATTAAATGGGAAGAGACTTGAAGAAAGATATTTCAAAGAGAGGTTGGCAAGGGAAATGACTGAACTTGGCAATCTGAGTTCAGGCAGCAGCTTGGAATACAAAAGATGTTACATAGCATTTGGCACAAGTGACAGTGTTTTGCTTCAAAAATGTGTGCAAGTGATGAACTGTAGAATATCGTGGTTGCCCTTGTGGGTTAAAGCAATAAAGCCCACACTTTCCTTGTCTGAAGTTTTTGCTTTGTTGTTGTTGTTGGTTGTTAAAACGTACTTTCACTTTCAAAAAGCCTTAATTCTTCTTCCTTGGGAAAACAAATTTAATTACAAACCTGTAAATAATCATATGTGAAAAATAATAGTGGCATAGTATACATCTAACCTTTCTTTTTAATGATTAATGGATACTATTTGTGTAAACTGTTTCTACACTCTGGCATGAAATGAAATTTAAATTGCAAATTTTACAGTGGTGTATTTTAACTGGTGACCCTTTCCCCAGTCACAAATAAAAGAAAACCAATTATATTTGTAATAAAGATGCTAATGCATTTCTTGTTCTTGAGGTATCTAAAGCTGTTACTGCTAGAAACTTTTCCCCTATTGATGAGCCAAGAATAATACATTATCTAAAATGCTCCAAGAAGTGAATGTATTTGAACAATAATTTTCAGCATATACTCAAGTAGCATCATGGTCAAGTGAACCCATTCTGCACCAAGTGTTACAAATATCTGTCATTCTCCTCACTCAACAAGAAAGCTCCTTCTAGGCAAGTACATTTTCCACATACTTCAGGCATCACAACCTCGCTCTAGTCAAAGGATTCTTCAGCATGTGTGATTGCTTAACCCTCAAGGTTAAGACTGAATATGATGCCTCCCAAATCCTAAATAGCTCCCTTCACTTGGATTATGTTGTGTGAAATGCTTTTGGGAGAGGCAGAGATCAGAACTTTGTGCAGAAATGAAAAACAATTGCTTGGGTATTAGCCTTCTTTGTCAAATATATTCACTCACAACAAAGGTAAAGTTTTGTCTTCCATACATTTTTTTGATTAAGGACATGCACATAATATTTTAAAGTGCACCTCTAGCCTGAAAGATAATGATGAAATGGCAACACCTTCTTATTCATCAGAACACTACTTTTGTGCAACCAGAGTCATATTTGCTGACTTAGTTGTCTAAAATAAGTCAGGGCTGTGTAATAGAATTTGCTCCTGTTAACTGTTTGGAGCCAACATAGCTATAGGGGGAGGTAGCTGAATTATTTGCATCATTATCAGAATTGTATTCACATTTGTGGTGGATTGCACAGATTCATCATTGCTCGCTGGAGAACAAGTTGCTGGGCCAAATTCTGTATTTTTTTTTCCCACCTGTGCAGCCCTGCTAGAAAAGTGGTAAAGAAGGGCAGAATTTTGGGCCTATGGATTCTCCTCTTAGGGTAGGTCTACACTTACCTCCGGTCCGGCAGTAAGCAATCGATCTTCTGAGATCGATCCTGGAAGTGCTCGCCGTCGACGCCAGTACTCCAGCTCGGCGAGAGGAGTACGCGGCATCGACGGGGGAGCCTGCCTGCCGCGTCCGGACCCACGGTAAGTTCGAACTAAGGTACTTTGAATTCAGCTACGTTATTAACATAGCTGAATTTGCATACCTTAGTTCGAAGTGGGGGGTTAGTGTGGACCAGGCCTTACTGATGATGCCTGGATTGAGATGGAATGGCAGATCACAGGATGAGTTTATGTGGCTGGCAGCTAGAAAAGAAAACAATATTGTTTTATTTGATTGTTTATTGAGCAAACTTGATCTGGCAATCCCTGAGACAGAACAAATGTGGAATCTTTGGGTGATATTTTTAGAGTTGCTTTACAGAGCAGAAAGGTGCTTTCATACTAGGTATATTAAACACCTTAACAGCACCGTTGAAAACAATGAAATAAGTGAAGCAAAGGAATTCCAATACCCCTCTCCTTCCCTTCTAAATGTAGGGCTTATCCAGAGATATCCACAAGGATATCCAGGACAGTTCATCTGAATTAACTAAAGGTATGAATTTGAAGTGGATTAGTTAAAACTCATTAAATCCATGTGTGGACGCTTTTATTAACAATCAAAGTGTCTTTAATTTGGGTGAGCACAGTTCACTTTGGAAATGAAATAAGTGAAACCAATTTAAGGTCATTTTAATTCTAAATGAGGGATAGCTCAGTGGTTTGAGCATTGGCCTGCTAAACCCAGGGTTATGAGTTCAATAATTGAGGGGGCCAGATAGGGATCTGGGGCAAAATTAGTACTTGGTCCTGCTAGTGAAGGCAGGGAGCTGGACTTAATGACCTTTCAAAGTCCCTTCTAGCTCTAGGAGATAGGATATCTCCATTAAAATAATAAAAAAAAAAGATTTAATGTACTTTAACTATTCCACTTCAAACTCTCACCTTTAGTTAATTCAGACAAACTGTCCTGGATGTCCTTGTGTAGACAAGCCCTTATTGAGTTGTTCCTAACTATGACAGGTCTCCAAGAAAAGAGAGATATTATGCAATGCAGAGATTAAATGCAATGGGGGTGAATTAAACATGGTGTGAGATCACCTTAGTTTGGTATTTCCTGGCCTTTATTGGTTGGTGTCACATCCTCAATGTTATGTAATTTAAATGTATTAATTTGTATTCCAGTAGTCCTTGGATGCCCCAAATGAGATTGTGCTAGACACTGTACACAAATATAGCAGCCCGTGGCCCATGAGACTTTGGGGGTTAATATCATTACCAACATTGGGAGCTCACAGTACACTTTTTTAAAGCACAATTCAAGGGGTCCCATTTAAAGTAAAAGATGTTTACCAGTAGTTTCCAAACTACAGCATCTCAGGTACTTCATTCTTTCCTGTTTTAAGGAAGCCAAGTCTGATGCCCTTGCTCCTTTACAGTATGCTTCCCTCTTATCTCTGATGTTCCCCAGTCCACATTCCTAAATATGTTAGGCCTGATCCTCTATTCTTCCTGCAGTGGCTGTAATCCTTTACATCAGTGCAAAATGTGTAAACAATAGCATTCTGGATTAATAGCACTTTGCGCAGTAAATGACTACCCAAGGTGATGGAGAATCAGGTATGTCATTTTGTGGTTTAGTTTCACACTGTTGCCATGGACCATGAAAGAGACTTTGATCTTGTTCTATGCTTATTGCCTCTGTGAAAGGCAATGTGGAAGGTTTTGCCTTCTTTCATTCTAGTTTCATCCTGATCAAGGCCCTACTTGTCACTTGTCTCCTAATTTCGTTTAAAGTTTTATGTGATAATATTACTAAAATACAGGACATCATTAGTAATGGTGACCAAACCACTCTGCATTCTGAATATCTGTTATCACTATGTGAAATAGACTTCTGATGGGAATAGGAGTGTTATGTGACCGACACAGTTGTACGGTTGTCATTTCCTGATAGGTCAATGGGCAGGGCCCATCTCCTCTTCAGGATCCTGTGAGGTAGGGAAGAATTATCATACCTGTTTACTAATGAGGAACTGAGGCATGAAGAGGCTAAGTGATTTGCCCAAGGTCACTGAGGAAAGCTACAGCAGAACAGGGAACTGAGCCTGGATATCGTAAGTGCCAAGCTGGTGCCCCAACCACTGAGCTATCCTTCTTCCCCTATTAAGAGAACCCTCTCCCCCCCCCAAAGCACCTATTCCTATGTAATATAGAAATCAATTGTATACTAACAAAGATGGACTATATGCCCAAATAAGACTTTTGTATCCATGATCAGGGCTGTGAAATTTGTATGTGAAGCTGGTAAAATGGAGTCTCTGATCTGTAAAGGATGAACATTTGAATTACTTCTCCTTCTTTACAGAAAGTATTCAGACCTGGCATTGCTTAAATAGTTCACTATACCATCCCACTGGAGAGGCTGAAGTTGTTAGCTTGCTGATTGCATGGTTGTGTCAATGCTAATTATAACTGACAAATAGCTTAAGTAACATTTCTAAATCTATTAAAGGACAGATCTCAACATCCACAACAATCTTCTGAAAGGCAAATGTATGTTGTGTATGAAACCCAGCCATGATCCTTCCAAGATGTGCAAACACCAACTTGCTGTTCCGTTTGATGTGGATACTGACTTTTATTTTACCCTTTAAATTCTTTAATGAACAGTCACTGGAACAAATTAACTAACGAAGTTGTGGAATATCTGTCCGGGAGGTTTTTAAAAAGAGGTTATCACCTGTAATGGATGTGCTTTGATAATGCGGTTTCAAAAATCCAGTCATCATAGTACTTGATTAAGCTCTCTTTACACTGCTGCAGCTTCATTGGCTTCAGAGGAATTACTCACATTTTATATTTGCTTAAGTGAGAGGAAGAATCAGGACCATTGCATTTATTCTGTTAGAAAACACATGCTCATTTTTACTGTTATAGTGGTGCAAACCAACCCCGATCAGATTATCATCATAAATTCAATATACATACAAATCATTATTGGCCAATTCACATGCATCTGTTTCTTAATGCTGAATTATGAATGGGGGGGAAAGGGGTCTTCTAGCCAATATTTACAAAACTTCCAGCTGATGAATTCCCATGATACATGAACACTGTCCTATGTACATGCAGTAGAATATGAAATATGACAATCGAAAGCTGGGGAAAGTTTATTCTTTGTAGTTAGTCTATATTTTATAACTAAGGGAAATTAAATTGATCTCAGTCCTCTGATCAATGCATCATTCTCCATGCACAGGGTTTTGAAGACATTTTCAATCCTGTTGTGGAATTCTTATAAAATATTCAATAAGTCAGAGTAATAATAACTTGGAGGCTTCAGGATATTTTCTTCTTGCTAGATGGAAAGTTCCTTGAGAAGATTGAAAAATATCCTCAAGCATTTTTCTTGTGAATAATAGCTGGATTTCATAAAAACCTATGTATCATGGAAAATGGCAATAAAATATAATGAGTCTTCTAGTAGCATGTTTGTCTTGTTACTGGACTAATATTCATAAACAGGTTTCAAATATATAATGGCTGTTGGGCAAATTAAAAGAGGCTCTCTTCTGTTTAGATAAGCACCGAAAAGTTGAAGGTTCAATCTAGCAATCCTTACTCATGCAAATTGTCCTACTGAAGACAATGTGTCTATTCAGGGATTGTCATTTTATTCATTTCACCATGGAGTCTGGAGGCCCCAGCTGTGATGGGTGACCCATTTTGCTATGCACCATACAAGCATATAGTAAAAGACATTCTGCACTCTGAAGAGCTCTGTATAGACAAATGGTGGGAGGGAAACAGACATGGCAAACCTTACACAGAAAAGCTGCATATAGAGCGTAGGTCTCTTCCCTATCATCCACTGACCATAAGTTTTTGCCTAGCACAATAGGACCTCTCCTGATCAAGATCTCAGAAATAGATTTCTATACAATATACATGTTAACTAATAAAATAGTTGCACATGTAAGAATTACTCATATGGGTAAAAGCATGCAGGATCAGGCCATGGCATGCTTATCTGAACCCGGATGAAGTCATCCAGAGCTGCTGAAATCATCAAATGAGTATGGAAGACCCATGGGCATAGGCTCTTGTTAGCCCACATCCAACAGTGGATTTTTCCCAGTGTATTTTGGATGCTTCTACTTCAGGTATGAAAATCAGACCCCAGATATTAAAATACCAAGATTCAGGGAAGTGGGTTGGAGGGAATTAATCAAATTCTTTCAAACCTCAAAAAAAAAAAAAACCAAAAAAAAATCTGGTTTGGGTTTCATCTGAATTTTGAGCAAAGTCTCAGGTGGCTTTTTATTTAATCCAGACTGATTTGCCAAGCCACACTCTCGCCACTTTGCAGTGTTGCTTACACAGGGATAAGGTGTTTTACTAGTATGGACTAATGTTAATGTATGTACAGTAACTCCTTTTTGCATCAGAGCACAAAATGTCTTTCTTTCACAGGAGCTGGATGTAGGCTACAGATCTTTCTGCCATGTGAGAGAGGAATGAGCAGAAGCTGCACTATTTTATGAAGTAAATCACAATGCCACACTAGTTTCTTCAATTTAGCTTTCTTTCAATAAACATGAACAGCTAAGCAAAAACAAACAAAGCCCCTATCATCATCCCACTTTCTCCTACAGACTGAGAAGAAAAGAAAAAAAAATGTTATTTCTATTTTTAAATACTTCAGAGGTACTCAGACACTACAGTGATGGGGGCAATCTAGACAGATAAACATTAATTTCACACATCAGCTAAAAGCATTTTTCAGCTCTCTTGCAGTCTCTTTGCTTTCTGCACTTTGCAAGAGTCTCAATTTTTGAGACAAAAGTCTCTCAATCTTTCATTGTGCTTTCTTTGAAGTAATGACATCTAATTAGGGCCTCCATTAAAATTCCAAATGTTAACCTGATGGCAGAAATCTTCTGGGGCTATTGTAGTCTTTCCATAAAAAATAATACCATTAGCTTTTAATGAATGTTTCACTTAGACATAGTTAGATGCATTACATAATTTTAAAAACAAGACCGAAGGCAATTGTTACAGTCTGATTACTCCTCATTTCCCTGTAGTTCATAGTTTGTTATAACAGTATAAAGAATTTATCTGAAACTACTCCAAAAAAGTGTCATTATAGATATATTGTCTTGTTCTTAAAAAAAAAAAAAAAAAAAAAAAAACAGGAACCAAAAAAACTATCATCTTAATTCTTTCCTCTCCTGAAGTGAATGAAGACAGACCAAATTATCATTTATTATTGTGATCTCAGTAGTGAAAACAAACTTGAAGGAATCTTTTGGTCTTCATTTTCAGTTGTTTAGCTGTTACCTTGGGATTCTTTCTCGTCACTTTTCAAATATATTCATCTCCTATTTTCTAAGCTGAATACTTCCCAGGGAAACCTTTTATCAGTAAGAACTAGTTTATTTCGATTTTGACAATGATAGATGCCTCATCCTACCACTTCTCTGGTTGGGTATATTTTTGCCTTGTAAATTCTTTGTGCAAGAATTTGTTTCTTTTTGTGACCACATCCCCCTTTTAAAATGCTATCTATACTTTACAGTTAGAATCTGCACAAGTAAATAATTCCTCATGGGAGACTAATAACCATTACAAAGATGTCTGCATTTATGTTTTATAAATGTTCCAAAAATTATAGGATATGGTGTTAAGGATCAAAACTGATCTGAAGTCAAAATATTGTATAATATAGAGAGGACATATTTAACTTATTAACATTATAATGCATAGTTCTGAATATGTGAATAACTGTCTTTATGAATAGTAAACTATATGGAAGGTCCTTCATTTTTAATTTTATTTTGTTTAAAATTTCCCAGGAATTTGTCAGTGTTCGTTACACCGATTTTCACCTTTTTTTTTTAATTTTGCAAAGTATTAACTTCACAATTTTCTGGATAAATGTCAGGGTACATTGGGAATGTCAGGTTCAAAGGGGGCAGGAGACCAAAGCCCACAGGTAAGTCAAGAACAGGGAGACCTGGGAGAAGATTTGGAATGGTAGGGGTCTACTACAGACAACCTAACCAGGTGGTAGAGGTGGATGTCCTTTTTTTTTTTTTTTTATTATTAAACAGCTAACATCATCCAAAGCACAGGACTTGGTGGTGATGGGGGGACTTCAACTACCTAGACGTCTTTTGGGAAAATAACACAGCAGGGCACAGATTATCCAATAAATTCTTGGAATGTATTTGAGACAATTTTTTATTTCAGAAGGTAGAGACAGCTACCAGGGGAGAGGCTGTTCTAGATTTGATTTTGACAAATAGGGAGGAACTGGTTGAGAATATGAAAGTGGAAGGCAGCTTGGGTGAAAGTGGTCATGAAATGGTAGAGTTCATTATTCTAAGGAATGGTAGGAGGGAGAACAGCAAAATAAAGACAATGAAATTCAAGAAGGCAGATTTTAGCAATCAATTTGCAAACATCTAGAAGATAATAAGGTGATAAGTAATAGTC
>NC_048305.1:57615960-57845457 GCF_013100865.1 Trachemys scripta elegans
TATCAGTTTCTTCAATGTCAACCTTAAAGGAGGTCAAAAGCAGTATAGACAAGCCCAAGAAGTAAGAGCTTCAAAGTTTGGTTCTGTACTATTTTTTGTAGGGTTTTCCTCTGAAAATTTAAAAGGAAATTATCAGGGCTTGTTGAGACAACTGTTATTTGTGTTCATTATTTGTGCCAATTTACTGGCCATATTCCTAATTAATTACTCCTTTAGGCACACATTTAGTTCCCACTAATTGCTAGTGCATGCTTTCAAGAACTGTACCCTACAGACTAGAGCTGTTTGTGGGAGGTTTTTGAAGGAGAGTAAGTAACCTCTGTCACTCCAGAGTGCTTTGAAATGAATTCCCAAGGGTTTCAATCAGTATTTTCTAATCTAGGCCAAGAGCAAACATTGTTCTTAGTATAGTTTAGCCAGCGGACAATTATTTTTTCACCCTGTGACAGATAAGGGCAACTTCCTGCAATATTTCTGAGACCTTATCGAATTAAGTGTGTGAATAGTTTATGTATCACTGTGGGACAGGGACTGTATGTACTCCACAGATGGAGGAAGTGAAAACAGTAGAGGAGGATTAAGGCACATCACTCAGATTATAACACCTTCAGAAAAAGCATCACATCCTGGAGAGGCACGTATATTCTGGTTCAAATTGGATTCTCCAGAGACCAACAGACAAAGAAAGGACTTTTGGATAAATAGCCTGTGCTTAAACTGAGTCAGGCCTTTGTTCCTGATCTGAAGACTGCTATGAACTTGTAACCACAGTGACTTCAGTTGTGGAGTATGGAGGGCTGACACCTACCAGAGCTCTATGTTGGAGTTGGGGGCAGGGTGATCTCTGGTAAGCTTTATAGCAACCATGTAGGCTCTTTTATTGTTTTATATAGTTTCTCTGTAATGCTGTTACCTTAAGAATACATGTGGTTGTTTAAATGATCATTAATGATCTGGAGGATGGCGTGGACTGCACTCTCAGCAAGTTTGCAGATGACACTAAACTGGGAGGAGTGGTAGATACTCTGGAGGGTAGGGACAGGATACAGAGGGACCTAGGCAAATTAGAGGATTGGGCCAAAAGAAACCTGATGAGGTTCAACAAGGACAAGTGCAGAGTCCTGCACTTAGGACGGAAGAATCCCATGCACTGTTACAGACTAGGGACCGAATGGCTAGGAAGCAGTTCTGCAGAAAAGCACCTAGGGGTTACAGTGGACGAGAAGCTGGATATGAGTTAATAGTGTGCCCTTGTTGCCAAGAAGGCTAACGGCATTTTGGGCTGTATAAGTAGGGGCATTGCCAGCAGATCGAGGGATGTGATCGTTCCCCTCTATTTGACATTGGTGAGGCCTCATCTGGAGTACTGTGTCCCGTTTTGGGCCCCACACTACAAGAAGGCTGTGGAAAAATTGGAAAGAGTCCAGCGGAGGGCAACAAAAATGATTAGGGGGCTGGAGCACATGACTTATGAGGAGAGGCTGAGGGAACTGGGATTGCTTAGTCTGCAGAAGAGAAGAATGAGGGGGGATTTGATAGCTGCTTTCAGCTACCTGAAAGGGGGTTCCAAAGAGGATGGATCTAGACTGTTCTCAGTGGTACCTGATGACAGAACAAGGAGTAATGGTCTCAAGTTGCAGTTGGGGAGGTTTAGGTTGGATATCAGGAAAAACTTTTTCACTAGGAAGGTGGTGAAGCACTGGAATTACCAGTGGGAGGTGGTGAAATCTCCTTCTTAGAGGTTTTTAAGGTCAGGCTTGACAAAGCCCTGGCTGGGATGATTTAGTTGGGAATTGGTCTTGCTTTGAGCAGGGGGTTGGACTAGATGACCTCCTGAGGTCCCTTCCAACCCTGATATTCTATGAAAAGGTGCTGTGTGGTAAATTGTAATTGCTGCTAATACATTGATCATACCCCTTTCAGAGAAAGCAAAGCATAGGCTCTGGCCTTTTAGGCAGACTGGCTTGCTGGAGAGATTACAATGTAAGGCAGGGAACTATGCAGCCTTAAAAAACCCAGTCAGAAGGGAGAGAGATGCAGGTCTCCACCCAGGAGCAGTGATGGCTGGGGCCTGAAAACCTTTTGCGTGGGAGCAATATGGGTGAAGTCACTCTGTATCTGTGACACACCTGAAACGAATATTTTATAAATGAAGTGATATTAAAATACCAAGATTGGGCTACATGGAAATTACCTGTTTAAATAACCCTTTGATGGAGAATGGATACCCCTTTGCATAGACTAAGAGTGGTCTGATCTTTTTTTTAATGAAACCTGCAGTTTCAAAGCAGGTGCAAGGTAGTATTAGCTACTGCTTATGGGCAAGACTACTGTTTGCCTTTGCATGGTTAATCAGGGATAAAGAATGGGTTAATCACCCTGATGCAAGCTGCCCTTCTGTTTTGTCACTTATTCTTCCAAGAAGTATATTTTTGTTCTGAAATAAACTTTTTCTCCCAATGTTCCTTAGGACTCCTGTTAAGTCACTGCCTTGGCCTCTATTCTTTCATTTTAATTTCTTCTTCATGCACAAAGTACATTATCAAAATTGATCAGACACTTAGTTTGCATTCTTACTTCTGTAATATTTCAGGGACACTATGTATATCTGATTAATGGATTTTGTAAACATCAGTTATATTGAACCAGATACAATGCTATTAAGGAATTTGATGGGCCTTGTAGTGGGGTGGTCACCCGGCTCCTGTCCTGAAGGGCTTAAAACAGCCCTGGGAGAGGGCTGTGGAGGGGGGAAAAGCTAGGCTGACTGGGGGAAGCAGCAACAGCTGGGGCCACACCCCAATCAGGCCACAGTTGGCCCTATAAGAGGGCTGAGGGCCAGAGGCTGCAACACAGAGAGACTCTCTCTAGCTTTTGAGAGAGAAGGACCAGGCTGCCTAGGAGCTGTGAAGGGTACCTGAGATGGAGCAGTGCTGGAGAAGGGCAGAGGGAGCTGGGGAGCTCCAGCTTAGCACAACCCCAGGCAGCAGGCCTAGTTAAGGGCCCACAAAAGGTACTGGGGCTGCAGAGGGGCAGCCTAGAGGTAGGCAGAGGCAGCTAGTCCAACCCCACCCCCCCCCTTGCTGATGATGAGTGGCTTACAGACTACCATCTGCCCCAGTGAGCGGAGGCTAAATGGAGACTGCAGTAGCCACTGAGGCAAGGTGGGGATAGGGGGTATTGTGGTGGGCAGAACCCCTGAGCAAGGGGCACCAGGGTCTGGGAAGGACATGGGGCCAGCAGCAGGTGAGGCACTGGCCTACGCTCTGGGCTGGAAGAGCTAATTCCTGAGATGACCAGCAGGAGGCGCTGCACTGGTGAGTCATCGCCCCACCACAGCCTGGATAAAGGATTCTTTTTGGAATTCTCTGAATTAGCCCATTCCCAAGTTTTCCAGGCACTCAGGGTGGTCTACTGGTAAAAAATATGGGCTGAGAGTTGACACCAGGGTCCTCTTTGTAATACTCTGTCTACAGCCTGTATACTTCTTTCTCCTTATGTTGCTCTTGAAGGCCACCATGCTACACATGATGTGAGAGAGAGTGAGGTAGTGGAGAAGTCTGGAGTACAGGGGGTAGTTGCAGGGATGGTGCCAGGCTCTTCCTGGTGGGTGGTCTGAGGTGGGCCAGATAGAAAATTGGGAGAGCCTTACCCCCTCACTGGCGCCCCCTCTGTGGCCAGGTCAGAGGCTGGAAACTGGATGTGGGCAGTGTGGGATGCTGACTACTCACAGCTAGTAAGAGCTGCCTAGGCTGGGGGACCTGACTCAAGGGCTGGAAGAGCCCTCAGGGAGCAGCAACCACAAGGAAAGGGTAGAGGAGCTTGGACTAGATTGGTTCAGCCTCGACCACTGTGGGGAGCCCCAGACACCCACCTGCCCTGGGTGATGCACTCTGGTGGGTGGGGCACAGGCCGTGGGCTGCTCTCAGGCCCCCTGGCCCTGTGCCCAAGCTTACTTCTCCTCTGCTGCTGGAGCTGAGTGCCCAGCCAGCAGATGCTGCTGTCTCTGCTCTGCCTTCAGAGCTGGGTGGCTGGAGAGTGGCAGCTGCTATGCATCAGCTAAGGCAAATTTTAGGGTGGCTATAGCCCCTGGAAGTCTCAGTGCCACCCCTGGGTAGCTGATATGGCCAGCAGGAGGTGCCGCTCTGGTGCGTGAACTCTCACATCAAGAGTTTTCGTGTACTTGAGTGTAGCATATGAAACCCGGAACAATTCCAACTGTTGGGCAGTCTGATTAATCCTGCCTGTCTCAGGTCAGAATGGAACCACAGTCTAGTGTGTTTCACTGCAAGGAATTATCCATCTGTTTTATTAATAGGATTTGTGTTAATTTGTCCACTCTACTGGAGCATGGGAAAAGAGAAACCTAGTACTGTCATTGTTCTTTTCACTCAGCTTTGCTTACTGAGATTTTAGGTGTCTGAGGAACTGTGAACAAACCCCTGTGATACATGTATGGCTATAAGAGAAACAGCAAAGCTTTCAGCCACATTTAAACAAGGTTTGATTAGACCCTTGTTCATGATATTATTTTTGGATATTAACTATCCCAATTTCCATCTTATTCTATGTGTTTTGGGGGTTTAGGTAACTTAGAAAGTGGTGATGAGGCCAGTTACACTTGGATTCTACAGATTTGATACCTAAAACTCTATTTAGACTTTGGTTTGAAACCAAGTGTACTGATAATGGCTCATGACCGTCTAGGCATCTTCTGCTCTACTCCATGGTGATTAGGCCTCAACTGGAATATTGTGTCCAGTTCTGGGTGCCATATTTCAGGAAAGATGTGGACAAATAGGAGAGAGTCCAGAGGAGAGCAACAAAAATTGTTAAAGGTTTAGAAAACATGACTGATGAGGGAAGATTGGAAAAAAATTGGGTGTATTTAGTCTGGAGAAGAGAAGAGAAGACAGAGAGGAGACATAACAGTTTTCAAGTACATAAAAGGGTGTTACAAGGAGGAGGGGGAAAAATTGTTGTTAATTTCTGAGGATAGGACAAGAAGCAATGGGCTTAAATTACAGCAAGGGAAGATTAGGTTGGATATTAGGAAAATCTTCCTAACTGGCAGGGTGGTTAAGCACTGGAACAAATTTCCTAGGAAGGTTGTGGAATCTCAAACATTGGAGGTTTTTAAGAACAAGTTAGACAAACACATGTCAGGAATGGTCTAGTTATTATGTATTCCTGATTGAGTGCAGGGAACTGGGCTAGATGACCTCTCGAGATCCTACACCAGGGATCGTCAACCTTTGGCACACGGCTCACCAGGGTAAGCACCCTGGTGGGCCGGGCCAGTTTGTTTACCTGCCGTGTCCACAGGTTCGGCCGATCGTGGCTCCCACTGGCCGCGGTTCATCGCTCCAGGCCAATGGAGGCTGCAGGAAGCGGCGGCCAGCACATGCCTAGGTTCGCACTGCTTCCTGCAGCCCCCTTTGGCTTGGAGCAGCGAACCGTGGCCAGTGGGGGCCGCGATCGGCTGAACCTGTGGACATGGCAGCTAAACAAACCGGCCCGCCAAGGTGCTTACCCTGGCGAGCTGTGTGCCAAAGGTTGCCGATCCCTGTCCTACACCTCTATGATTCTGTGCTGACTTTGTTAGCTGTCAGCACTTTTTGATGCCATTGACAATGAGGCATTAGTAATGTTTTCTATGAGATCTTGCAAGTGTGGTGGAGAGTTCTTTTTAAAGATTCCAGATAGTAGTGCTGGACAATCACTCAACCTCCCTGATGTCTCCACTAGCAAGGTTTTTTGTTTTTTTGTTTTTTATCTTGTCACCCTCTCCTGGGTACAGATAGTACTTGATCATCCATTCATTGATGGTTTCTTTTGCATTTCTTTTGTGGATGGCCAAGATGTTGTAACATTTTCTCTTTAATCCAGACCTCATAACAGTCATCTACTTCTGATCATGAAGTTCTCTGTTTAGGTCTACTCTTGAATACCACCTGAGGTCAACTGCAAAAGAATGCAGTGTCTGCCTTCTTAGTTGAGCAAACTATTATGCATACATCTGACCTGTGCTCAAATCTCTGCACTGGCTGCTGCTTCTGGCCAAGGTGTAATTTAACACGTTCATGACCATCTTTATGAGCTTCAATGGTGCAGGATCTGACTGACTCACACTTCATATCCTGCGTGACAGATTATTTGGAATACTCTTGCTGTTAAACTCCACAGCAGTGGTGGCAGAGGACCCTGATCTTTTGATGTTCATTCCCTCACTGAACATATTTGTATCAGGGGAAACTAAGGCAGGGAGCACCTACAGATGACACTTGGCCAGTGACAGTTCCTCTTTTACATTCTGCTAACTAAAGCCATGATCATGCACTCCCTTGTAAATGTGCTTATGTTTATGGACATGACTAGTTCTATTGACTTCAGTAGGACTACTCATTTTTGCAAAGTTAAGCATATATAGAACTTTTATAAAGTTAATCATGTATATTGCAATATTGGACATAAAAATATAATCCATTTTTAAATTTTGTTTAAATTCTGTTGGTTTGAGAGTTTCCACCCAAACAATATGATCCTGTGAGAGAAACTGCAGATCCTAAATTCCCCTGGATTTCAGTACCTTGCAGAATTCGACTGTTTGGCTCACTATAGATATGAATTCTTAGTACTGAGTAATAAGCCCTCTAATCCAGACGTTTATGATGGAAATACTGATACAATATTTGTACTAGCACCATGATTGTCACAATATGTAAAGTAATGTCACTTTGAACTTTTGTAGTGCCTTCCATTCCAAGATATTGCATTTGGTCAATTTTTATTATGCCCATTTTACAGATGGTTAAATAGAAGAACAGATAAGCTTTGTTCAGCCACTTAACTTACACAGGAAATTAGTGGCAGGGGCAAGACTAAACCCAGCTATCCTGTGTTTCAGTTCCCTAATCTGAACACTAGGAAAAAACTCCACAGACCAAAAATAATGGGTCAGTTATCTGTGTGCAAAGAAGTAAATAGACACTAAATAAGCATTTTGTCCCAGAGAGAAATTGTGTGTGGCAATTTCATAATAAGAGCTTAACAAAGATTGAAATGTCTATCCCATGAGCAATTTTGATAGCTTGGCATTTCTTTTCATCCTGAACTGGGACGAAAAGTCAAAAAATTTTGGAACTTTCCCTTTTGTGAAAAATATTGAATTAGAACATATTAAAACATTTCATTTTGGATAGGCACGACACTGAACCATGTCTGCCTGAACTGCTGTGGTCCCTCGTGGGATTTGTAGTTTATGCCACAGGCCCCCTTCTCCTCTGTGGGCTGGGCTCCCTTGCTGGACTGTATATATCATGATGTACTGTGACTGTGTTGGTACTCTGGTGCATTGAGAGGTGTAGTTGAGCCTGGCCCATAGATGATGATGATGGAGGCATGAGACATCCAAACTACAACTCCCATGAGGCACTGCAGCAGCTCAGTGAGACAACATCAAAAATGTGCTGAAACAAAACATTTCAGTGTGGTGTGGCATGACCTGACCTGAAACACAATTTTTTTTTAATGTTCCTGATGGAAAATCAAAAAGCTTTAACAAAATCAAAATTTTCCTGCAGGAACTATTTTTGTTTGGTGGGAGGGAGGGCGGTTGTGGAAACCACATTTTCTGTTTGGGAAAAAAAACCTTTTGGTGGAACATTGCCAACTAGCTCTACTTACAAGGAAATGTCTTGATTAAATCAAATACTTACCAAGCATGATCCATATGTCTGCCATAGCCATTAAGAAACTATTCCACTGGTGTAAAGAAGGTAGCTAGGTGTGTCATGTGTCATGTTCTTCATTAGGGTTACACTATTGGCTTCTGGCATGATTTGTCCTTATTACTAACAGGGTGGATTTTCATTCACATTCTGGAAAAGAATTTTGGATGTTTCTTTAGTTGGTATTTATCCTAAATATTTTGTCCAGTATAAAACCTGGAGAATTTTTTTCTGCAAAATGACTATATATCAAAATTCAGACATTGCCAAAGAAGGGTGCCGTACATTTATGACCTTGTGTGATTAGTGATCTCTGGATATAATCTTAAGGTATTTAATGGACTATAATTATCTGCAGTGTATAGTTACTGCCTTTCCTGAGATTGATTTAAAATTGCCTCAGGAGGCAAGCGCTCTTTAATTATCTGATAAGAGCTAAACTTAATACTCTGACTGGAAACTTCTTGGAAACACTGAAATAAATATAGTACAGGACAAAACTTACTCTTGGCCAGCTTCAGAAATGAAATCTGTTCTCACAGGTTAGCTCCACTGTTACAGATAAAAGAAGAAAGGGAAAAGGGCTTACAACTGTTTTCAAGATACCAGGCTAATTTAGCAAACATAGCAGAAGGGGAGCTTGGTTGGCGTCATGCCCTTTGCTATACATGTTCTTATATGTGTGCACAGAGAGGATGATGGCATGGGAAAGTAGCCTGGGAAATCCTCTTAGTCACTGCCCAATAAGATTTACAATACAATAAACAAGCTGATTGGTAAATGGGTTAAACAGCAGCATAGAATAATTCAATAATCCTTTCCCCGGCTCAAGAGAATGCACATTCTGTACCACCTCCAGGGGTGGTAGAAGGGAGTGGTCTCTGCTTGTACTGTTTCTTTATCTGGCTGGTGCAATGCTATTTTTCAGACCCCATCATACCCATCACCTTTAAGCATTTAATCTGCCCTGCTCTGGAGTGTTTTAAAGAAACCTGCTGTATGTGGCAAGTTCTAGCCCAGAACTGAGAATGCAGCTGCTTTCAAACCTTCTTTGTAAATTAAACTTTGACTATGTTTTACACAATTTCAGAAATTACCTTGGCCCCTATGACCTACCATAGAAGTTTAAGATTGATTGATGAATTTTTGCTGTCAGTGCTTGGAATTCATCTTTCCAGGTCAGGCAGTAGGACTCTTTCTTTAATGTATTTGTTACCATCTAGGCTTGGAGGTATTTGAGCATTAAATGGGGCATTATTCCAAGGAATAGCAGATTGTATTTGTTCTTAAGAACATCAGGGCACCTAGATACTATGAAGTTAGGGGCAATATAAATCTCGAAGTGAGTGGATGGATGGATGGCCTTCTAGTTAAGCCACTAGTCTAGGAATCAGAAGACTAATGGAGATGGTTGAATTGTTAACAATGATTCAGAAAAGGCAAAACGTTCAAAATTTGTCTTAATCATCTTCATGTGATTCAAAAATTAGCTTCTTTCCAAATGAAGTACTTTCTAATACTTTCTAACAGCCTCTTTAATTATATTAAATATCTTCTAGGAATAACTGGTTTTTAAATTAGCAGGCCTAGATAACTTGCACACAAGAGTCCCAAAGGAGTTGGCTGAGGAGAACTCTAGCACACTAATTGTTACTAAATCTTGGAATAGAAGGGAAATTCCAGAAGATTGGAAGAGTCCTCATGTTGTGCCAACATTGAAAAAAGGTAAGCCAGAAGACCCAGGTAATTATAGCAAGTTGGCATGACATCATTCCCAGGCAAAATAATGGAAAAGCTGGTATGGGATTCAATTAATAAAGAATTAATAGATGGGACTATAATGTAATTAATGCCAGTCCACATGGTTTTATGGAAGTAGATCCTCCAAAGCTGACCTCATTTGTTGAGGAGATTTCAAGTTGGTTGATAAAGGTAACTGTATAGATGTAATTTACTTAAGTTTAAGGTATTTGACTTAATACTGCATGACATTCTAATTTTATACAATTTCAATAGAGCACATATTAAATGGATTGAGAACAGGCTAACCACCAGATCTCAAAAAGGTTTTGTTACAGGGGAGTCATCAAATGGTTTTTTTTCTAGTGGAGTTCTGTACTGGAGATCAGTACTAGATCCAAGGCTATTCAACACTTCTGTATAGAATTAAACATAAAATCACTGCTGATAAAAGATACAGATGGCATCAAAATTGCCATGAGGACAAGGCAGTCACACAGATCTGGATCACTTGGTAAACTGGGTCCATTCAAACAAATACAGCCAAATGTAAGGTCTTGCTTCTAGAAATAAGGAATGCAGATCTTGCCTATGGCATGGGGGACTGCATCCTGGAAAACAGTTACTCTGAAAAAGGATATAGGAGTCAGAGTGGAAAAGCAAATCAACATGAGTTTCCCAGGGTGATGCTGTGGCCCAACATGATCCTTGGATGTATAAACACTGGAGTAGGGAGATGATTTTTTACCTCTATATATGGTTATAGTGAAACCAGTATTGGAATTCTGCCTACAATTGAGGTGTCAACATTTTTAAAAGGATATTGGAAACTTAGAGTACAGTAAGAAGTCCCAGAAATGTTTTGAGGGCTGAAGAAAAAATGCCTAACAGTGAAAGACTAAGGGCTAGCCCCAGCACTCTAAAACAACCACCTCCACAAGGGGGCGTAGCTACCAGCGCTGGGAGCGTGGCTCCCAGTGCTGGTGCACTGTCTACACTAGCACTTTACAGCACTGAAACTTGCTGCGCTCAGGTGGGTGTTTTTTCACACCCCTGAGTGAAAAAGTTGCAGCACTGTAAATTGCCAGTGTAGACCAGCCCTTAGAGCTCCATCTATTGGGAGAAAATGTCCTTTAAAATCTGTGGAGCCACCAAACCCATCTCACCAGAGGAGATGGTGCAGGAAAACCCAGTGAATAGAATCTTGGAGATCTCATTACACCCTAGTCCCTTCCCAGGGTAGGTGGTGAACTGGCTCTGAAGGTGGAAGAGTGGTTACATGTACTTTATCCTGTATTAAATGCACAGATGGACACATGAATTTATTTCGGCCTAGATTTTATTGGTAAGCATCAATTTCACTGTACACACAAACCAATGAAGAAAATGTTTCCATTGATAATCTAAGTTTTCAGATAGGCAAAGTAATAAAAATGCTGCTTGAGAACTTATTAGATTTAAGGATATTTACTTTGTCTATTTTGACATGTGATGTTGACAATTTGTGTTTTAATGGTTATAAAGCTTAACTTTTTGAATCTCAATGTCTATCATTAAGTAACTGGTGTCTGATTCCACCATAAATTCCTGCAACTGTGAAAATTCAAATTGATAAAAATAGAAAAGTACTTAAAATAAACATCTTTTTCAATCTGTTAAGCTTTGAAATTATATACAAAAATCTAATTCTAAGTATACTAAGAAGAGTTGCCAGAGCTGGCTGTAGCTAACTTATTAGATAGTATGAAGGCAAATGTCACTTTCTTTCTGTTCACAAACAGTGAATCATGAGGCAGCTATTTAAGGAATTTAACATTTTTTAGACTCTACACAAGATTAGTGTCCTCCAGAAATCTCTCTACTTACAGGAACATCCTACATTCTTGTGTGTGTAAATAAAAACAACTTCTTTCAATCAGGTACATTAGCTCCCCTGGCATGGCTGGCTCTCTAAGCAATGCACTTGGAATATATCTACACTGCAGAGTAAGCCCAGGGTTTAAACTCAGGCTCAAGCCTAACACTTGTTCTGTCTACACAAATCATACTGTCCCAAGACCCTACGGGGGAGGAGGAGATAAAGGGTCTGAGCCTGACTCAAGCCAGGACGCAAGGTTCAAGTGCTATTGCTTTGCAGGGTAGACTCATGCCCTGGGAATCCATCAAAGTATTCCACAATTCCACAGGCTGACTTTGTTTGTCCTCGGGCAGTCAAGTTTGGTGGACAGTTTTCCAATATCGCCTTTTGGGTGGGCACAAGGAAGTCTGGGATATGGGTGGTTGGACTCAGGTCCACATAATGCAGTATCGCGGCTGGAGCACCAAGGATCAACAATTCCTAACTTGGGGTCACAAAAGAATATAGACACTCAGTCTGTAAGTTAACAAACCCAAAGTCTGCTAACTTGAGTTCTCTTAACCCTGAGCTTACATTGGGGTATGTCTACATTGCAGTAAAATACCCTCGGCTGGCCTAAGTCAGCTGAGTAGAACAGGGATTTCAAATTTGCCATGTAGACATTCAGGCTTGGGATGGAGCCTGTTCTCTGAGATCCCACAAGGGGGGAGGGTCTCAGCACCTGGGCTCCAGCCCAAGTCTGAACATTTACACTACAATTTTACAGCCCTGCAGCCTGAGCCCCAGGATCCTGAGTCAGCTGATGTGGGCCAGCCACAGTATGTAATTGCAATGCACCTTACCCTTAAGAGCAGGCACAAAGTGGCTGCAGGGCCTATCCAAATACAGCAGGCTGCTTCAGAAAAGAAATGCTTTCTTCTTTCCCCTGGGAAACCCAGACTAAAAAGCTTTCTAAAAAAACAACTTCCCCCCACACTGGCCAAAATGTGGGTATTTTCTTATAAAACACGAACAAAGTTAAAATTAGGAACTTTGCACATTGAAGAGTGAGTGCTGTGGAAAGATTTGGCACCAATGATTGGATTCTAACATCTGTTGAACAGCACCCTATTCCAGAAGTAGTCCCAGTGATGTAAGGTGCTAATCAATGTGAGCAAGGGATAATATTGTGATTTAGATCTTCCTTAGTTTTTTGGCACCATTATGACTGGGTTCAAGGTAAATTTGAACTGGAGTGGTTCATTTTTCTGAGATTTCTTTAGGAACAATATGAATGAGTAAATTTTATTCTGTTCATAGATTCCCCCGAACTCACGTAGGATCAGTGTCTGTACCTGTACTATTATGGCCTGTGATCTTTTTCAATATCTCAGATTATACATGGTTGGGTCTAAACAGTACTTGAATGTAAGCAGACGGTCAGTTTGGCAGAGGAACAGTGACTTGTACTACTTCTTGGTGGTTGCCATCTTGTGTTCCAGAACCAAAGCTTTCATTAAATAATAATCATAATTAGAGCTGTGTGGACAAAGGTAATTCCACTTCATGGAAGATTTAGATATTTTGAAGTTTGGTTTCTTTCCAATTAGGAATGAAAACCAAAAATGTCATAAGCCTCTGTGAAAGCAAAAGCCCAGGAGTCCCAGCTAAGGGGCAGTCTGCCCAGCTGGCTGCCCCTGACCAATGGACCTGGAAGCATGAACTGCCAAGGAGCAGGTGTGCTGGCAGGAAACCAGATAGGCTTCCAGCAGAAACCTGCCTAGTAGGCAGGTTTTGAAAGCTGTCTGGCAGGTGGAATGCTGCCTGGTTTCCAGAGTAACTCAGCCAAAATCAAACCATCTCCATGGAACGCTTTGATTTTGACAAACTGGTGAATTCTGGCAAAAAAAAGTTTCTTCAGAATGTTTCCAACCAACTCGTTATGAAGATCTGAAGAGTTTTCCCTGGAAGTCATCTCCTCTAGATGTCATAAGCAGGCAGAGCTTGAGTGGGCAGAGTTGGGTTTGCAAGTAGACCGTAGGAAAGTACCACTACTTTCTTTAGATTGATTCCTGGCTGGGAGAGCTCCAGGTGCTACAGGAAATGGTTTTAGTGATTGTTTTTTTCTGAGTCACTATTGAACCAAGGGTCTAGCATGGTGTAATGAGGCACTGGGATGTTGAAGGTGTTTTTTTTTTTTTTCAGATGATAATCAAAACTGGTCCCTTGTGGCAATTAAAATAATAGCTTATTTTCAAAAGGCCTTTAGACACTGCATGTGATTTCAATGGCAGATGTACACATGTATCTGAACACAAAAATTGATGTTAAAACGTGAAACTTCGTTGGTGTTTCTAACAAAAGTTTGTGGTGGTGGCTCCGGTATCCTGTGCTAAGAAAGCGTGAGTTAAAGTGCCCTAGGGAGCTTCATCTTACGTCAGTGAGCGCACAAAGTGAGTAGAGAATTTATGCTGTTGTGTGCATCCTTGTAACATATGCAAGAGCCATTCTATAGGCCCTTTGTCCTTAAAGAGCTACCCAACTATCTATACCTCTGCTGCTGCTCTGAATACTTATCCTCTGGCCATCAATCACTGTGGTAAGTATGACAACTGCTTGCATGTGCACTGATGAGTTGCTCAGTGCGTGGCCATGTTTTGGTACTGCAGCATGTTTATCCACCCCACAGTTCTGGGAATTTGCTTCCCCCCCCCCCCCCCCTCTTTGAATTGCTGGTTCATGTCCATCCCTTACTGATGAGCTGCCCATGTTTAGATGCTCCATCAAATAAATTCCCTCTCCTGTTTTCTTAACTGAGAGTTGTTGCTCCACTCATGACTTGATTAGATTTTTTGCTGCTTCACTGGATCATGTGTGAACAATATTGTGTTGCTCTTTTGTTTTTGTTTTTTAAGCTATAAAGCAGTGCATCCCACATCGTGCATTGTATGCTTCCTAATGAGTAATTAGATGTACTGTCCTGGACCCTTACAATTCCACCTGTATTGCACAGGATTTCCTTCCCTGCAGGGTGATTTCCACTGAACAACATCGAGTTCCTGTTCATTTTTTTTTTAAAAGGGAAAAAGTAATTGGAACTTTAAAATTCTAGATTTCTTGTTTCTGCCCCTCTTTTCACTGCATTTTTTTTCATGCAGTGCAACTCCATTCATGCAAATTCTCCTCCCTCCCCCTCACCACACACACAAAAGGAGTTAACTGGGGGACACTCTGCATAATGGCATTCCTTGGAGTTTTAGAAAAGGCTTGACAGGATCTTTCCAACAGCCAACTGCTCTATATCTTTCTAAGCTCTGACGTACTACCAAACAGTCCAATGAGATTTCCTATTGTAAACATATGCTGTATTTGCAACAATGCCTGTGCACACCAACAACTGCGGAGTAATTAATGAGGATTGTTTAGTCAAATGTGAAGCTTACCCAGTCTGAAAACATGTCTTAATGCTGACCCAAACTATCCAGATCCCGAGAGTCACATCTTGACATTAGTGGAGCTACCCTGATTTATTCCAGCTGAGGACTTGGCCCCTTGAGTCCGTAAAAATGTGGCTGGGAAATTTGTGCAAACATTTCTCATAAACATTTCTTGTGCTTCCTGCTTCTGTTTGAAGTAGAGAACACAGTGGGCACAACCTTTTCACAGTATTTCAGTACTTTCAGTTCCACCAAAGGAATGTGAAGATTAAATTTAATGGAGAGGGGGAAAAATAGCCAAACTTTTGAGAGACTGTCCAAGGGGTTAGATTTGGTTGTGACTATGGCCGTAGCTTTGTAATTTGTGGGTGTTTGTGTCGTTTCTGAAATGAGTATCCAAGTTCTGTTAATGCCTTCTATTCAGGCACCCTCACTATATTGTATCTCTATGTTCTGGCACAGAACACTTTTTTTATATTGGCTTAAACACATTAAAAATTGGGATTATATCCATATTATCAGTGGGGAAACTTTTATGATTACATGACAAGATGCCAGAAAAAACAATCTGGAACCTATGAAAATTAGCATCATGTGCTGAGGAAAATCAATAAGCAATTTGCCAAGAGAATCCCAAACAGAATATCCAGGTTTGGAGTTTTGGAATAATTTTGCCATCAATTCTTAAAATATCCAAACAGAATAATGCAAGAACAGGGTCTGATCCCGCTGCTATTGAGTACAATGAGAGTGGGATGGTGCTCCAAGCTAGCAGCCATGGGATTTAGAAGGTACTCTGCTGCTTAATGAAACTGCTTAATTAGAAAACTTTGTCACAGCCCATACATGGCTTCGAGGCAGTGCTGCCAAACAGACTGAGTAATTCTTTTCAACCATTAAATCTGATTGATATTCTTAGCTTTGAACAGACAGAAGCCAGGAGAGCACTGCTAATTAGTTATATGAAATTTCAGTCATTCAGTTTGTAGGGGGTTGTGTGTGCCTTTTTCGTTGTCTTTCAAACTATTTGCTATGTGAGGCTGGCTAATTTCAGTTTAGCAGTCATGCCGCCCTGTGCCTCCGTTTCACCATCTGCACAATGGGGACGACAACACTGACCTCCTTTGCAAACCGCTTTGATATCTACTGATGATAATACTAAACTCTTGTATATCATGCATCAATAACCCATTTCTACAGCATTAAGCTAAATAGATATGCACCACCTTTTAACCGATATACAGACTTGCCCTACGTCCTCACTATGGGGGAGGGGGGGAGTGGGGTCGATTTAAGATACGCAAATTCAGCTCCGCGAATAGTGTAGCTGAATTCGATGTATTGGAGCCGACTTGCCCCGCTGTGAGGACGGCGGCAAATCAACCTCCGTGGCTTCCCCATCGACGGTGCTTACTCCGACCTCTGCTGGTGGAGTACAAGCGTCGATTCGGGGATCGATTGTCGCGTCCCGATGAGACGCGATAATTCGATCCCCGAGAGATCGATTTCAACCCGCCGATTCAGGCGGGTAGTGTAGACGTAGCCTTGCACTAGTTTAACTCAACCAGTTTAACTACACACATTCTGTTGTGCAATTTATAATATAGACAAGCCCTGAGTTTTCACTCAAAGCCCTCAATTGGACTGTACCTCACGATTAGAATTTTCTCTTGGCACTCAGTCCAGGGTTACCCAAAATTTTGAACCTGGGTGGTCTCAGGTTTTAGTTTCATTACTAATGTTTTGGCTTTTGTGAAGTACAAAATAAGTCTGTATTGCTAATAAAGTCAGCTGTACGCAGTGGAAGTATTTGTGTGGGGGAAATAAATTAAGATCTTAACTTTTTAAAACAATATTTTTTGAGGAGTTAAGCATGTTGTTCAATGGATTGGTGCTTTTCAACTTGGTTGGCTAGAAATTAAACCTTTCATCTTTTTTATACCTTCTTTGGGGCTAGATTATAAATCCCTTACTTGCATTGGTAAACAGCTACTCACACAAATAATCCCACTGAAGTCAGCTACTCACTAACTGGACCTTTGTGAAGAGAGAAGAAATTGTAGTTAACAGACAATCTATGGATTTCCATTTTGGTCTCTTAAAAATCTTAAAGTTGTCAAAATTCAGTAGAATTTAAATTCACACCTCTTTCCTTGGGGAGAGGGTTCTTGGGGTGGAGGTAGGGAAGAGAAAAAATTTCATTAAGTAGTGCTTTCAGGGCCAACGTCCTTGGGATTGGCTCCTGGTCTCTGTTGAAATCAGTGGTAAAAATCTCTGATTTCAATGCGATCAGGACATTACCCTTAATGTAAGAGCTGGCCAAAACGCAGGATTTCTGTTCCTTGGGATATTCCAATATTTTGACATGTTTTCATCTTGAAAAATGAAAATATCTATTTTTTTTCATGGAAAGGAAAAATGTCAGTGTGGAAATATCAATGTTTTGTTTTCTGACACTTTGAATCAAAATGAAACACTCTAATGTTATCAAATAAACAGAACACTTTTGAAAATCTGGCCCTATTTGTTTTATTTTGACAAATTGAACTGCCTCTGACTGAGCTTCCATGGTGGGGAGTTGTAGTTTGCGTGCCTCATGTCCCTTTTCCTCTGGCTCCTTGACCAGACTACATTTCCCAGGATTTACTATGGCAATGGGACTCTCATGATGCATGGTAGTGGTTCAGCCAGAGAGGAGACCATGATGTATTGTGGGAACTATAGTCCAACAAAGGTTCTAGCCCATAAAAGAGAATGGGGGCCCAAGGTACAACTCTGAGGCACACCAGCAGCTCAGGGATAAGCAGGTTAATATCAGACTGACCCAAAATGAAACAGTTCAACTCAAGTGAACTCAACTTGAAATGAAACATTTCATTTTGATTTTTCCTGATGGAAAACTAAAATTATTATGTTTTAGCAAAATCATAAACTGCATTTTCCAACAGAAAAAATGGACAGAAAATGCCCAACCAGCTCTACTTAACCTTTAACAGACAGTCCAACTAGTCAAAATAGAACTATTTAAAACTACATTTAGAGGAGCCCTATCATAAGTTTAATTCCATCCCTAGTGATTTCTTAAAATCAGACCTACGGAAGTAGATTTTCAAAAGCATTCAGCCACTTTTTTTTTTTTTTAAAGTGTTCAGCATCCAAAACGGGCTAGACTTTCAAAAGTGCTCTAAACCCAGCAGCTCACGTTATGTCACTTACAACCAGGTTTTCTAAGGAGCTCCTCACCGAGTATGCAGAGATCTTTTTGAAAATCTGGCACTACTTGTGGAAAAACAGCTCTGGATAATTTACTTACAAATTATCATATCCATTTTTTTTTTCAAAGCATCTTGCATCATTATGGATTCCTGGCTTACCAGCCAGACATTTTAGACTGTGATGGCTCTGTTTGTGGGAATCCTTGTCTGTGGTAATTCTCAGACATCAGTGGCCTTTTAGACAGAAAATGGGTTATGAATAATGCTGCCTTTTGTTAATGGCAACAATCTCAGACTCTGATAGTTTATCAGATAACATAGGCTATGCATTTTAAGTATTAACAACTTTTTAAAATGCACAGTGAGCTACATTTTCATTGCATTGATGGCATCAATGCATCTGCATGGAGATTAAGCTGCAATACTCCCATGACAGGCAACAAGAAAGACATGAGTAACCTTCTAGATAATGCATGGAAAATAATAAAGCTCTCTAAATCTGAACTGCTGTCAACACTACTGTATTCTGCATAGACAAGTATGTGATAATCCTTCAAAAAACATTTGCAGATTCGTTTTATGGTTAGATTGTGCCTTTAGGCACAGCCCTGAGCTAGAGTGGTGGCTAAACAGTACCATTCCAAAAGTAGCCCCAGGAAGCAGCATGTTTCAGACGAACCTCTGGGTCACAATTCCACCTTGCTCCATATTGCTCTCTGGAAAAGGTGTAGTAACTTGCTGTTGGCACCTGGCCTATACCAGTAGAAAATGACATCTTCCCCCTTTCCAGTGCACTGGGAGGTGGAGCAAAGTCTCAGTCCATTCCCTGCCCTTTTCATCCACCTGCTCTGAGGGTGGGCAGCAGACTTGCTATATCCTCTTATTCCTATAGGCCCAGACCAAGCTCTTGATAGACTACTGACAGGGTTGGCGTGGGTGGTGATGGTGGCTTATGTCCTAACCCCTTTGCAGTAATGCATGATTAAAATCTAAATCTAGCCTTTGGTGAAATAAACTAGGTTGCTTCCCTAGACGTGTTAGGCACTGAAGGGGGTTTTGGAGAAGACATTGCAGTTGAAATCCACATGCCAAGCTTATTCTGTGTTGTTAGCCAAATGACCTGGATGGAGTTGTGTACACACTCACAGTAGCCTAAGAAGTTAAATGTTTGTTGTCAAGATCTTGGGTTTTACAATAAGAGCCACATATTCTAGTTTGAGACTTGTATTAAAAAAGGACCCCCCAATCTTTTGATCTACTGTTTCGTACCCAAATGCTAATGTTGAGTATTACAATGTTAGAGTTTGTTCAGAATCAAAAAACAGACACCATTTGCTGATACAGAACTCTTAGGTACTGAAATAGAAAGGGGGATGTGACATGCATTTTGGATAAACAAGGTCCTGCATTGCAAATGATGCACAATAGGAGTTATAATCCACTTTCAGAAAACAGAGTGTTGGATAAGAAAATAATAAACTACATTATTTTGTATATGAAAATTGCTGTATGTAATTTAGGATGCCTCTTGGATAATCAGCAAATGTATGCTCGGAGGGGGGGAAAAAGCTTTGCTGAATTTTTTGAGGGCAATGAACTGCTTTAGGACACCAGCATTATTGGCTGTAATATAAGTTCTGTTATCTGCTCCTTATTTAATAAAAAAACCCACATCTATTTAAGAGGATAAGAAATGTTTGTTTTTCTGCTGCCATTCACAAGTACAGTCTTTCACGACACACATCTGCTCACGACTTTACAGTTCAGAGAATGCTGATTTTTCTAATGTTGTAAAGCATTTCTGAAAGTACCACACCACCTTGTGGAAATATCTATCGTGACCTTGTGTATCATATTGATGAATATGAATGCCATGTAATACAAAACATACCTTCCTCTAATAGATTCTATTTAACATGCTAAACTGGGTTGTGTGCTGCCTTACTTATCCCTTTCCTACCACCTACAAACCCCTTGATTGCTACATCCTGCATAACAAGAGACATGGGCTTGTAGAGGTGGAGACTGGATTTGTTATAGCTCAGCACAAGCTGCTCTCCAAACTGGAAATGGGAAAATGGCTGCAGTGTAGCTGTCTTTGTCTGAATTAATTTTACCCACAGGTCATCTGAACCGCTTTGGGGCCCTGGTCCAGCAAGATGCTTACATTTGTGCTTAATTTAAATCATGTCAGTAGTCTCACTGAAGTCAATGCGAACACTCAACTGCTTAAAATCAGGTAAGTGCTTAAAGGGATGCTGAATTGGAGCCTTAATTCTGATGGGTAATAGAATGGAGTATTAGGGAATGTACATTATGCGGGTAAATGCATTAACAAGTATGCCACTCTAACTCCCCACCCATGCCTGTACACAGACACAAACTGCATGGTTATTTCTCTTTTTAATGTCATCTTACAGCACTGAAAAAAAAACAAATGAAAAAAATAGGCAATGAAAGATATATATATAAAATCACTAATTATATTAACAATGTGTGCCAGAATATCTTCTTTGCACCTTCCTCTTGGTGAGGGAATGTTGATCTCATATATTTTTTTGTTTTGTTTTTTGTTTTTTGATTATTATTTTTAGCTTGTTCCTTTGAGTAGGGTCCAATATTTTGCTGAATAAAAAGTATCCTGATTTGTATAACACCTGTCACTACTTTATAGCACACAGACTGTTTTAAAAAAACATTTTTTCAGGGAGTGAAGGAGCTGTATTTCAAAGTGTCCAGTGTGGAAAGCAGGCATTTCAGTTCCCAGTTGCATTCTGACTGTCACCACTTAGCATGTGGTGGCACTGAATCAATAATTGCAGTTTCTTGCCATGGATAAATTGTCTGCCAGCAGTTCGGAACTTACATAGAGTACATTCTGTTCAGTCCTTTCCCACCACTTTGCATGATTTTTACTCGTGAAATGAGGAGAAAAGAAAGTTAATGCCATCTGCTTGTCATTGCTATGAACACCTTGCCTAATTAAATTATTCCTCCAAGATATCTTGGTTGATATGTATGTACTTATTGGTTCCCCATCACCACAGCATCATTTACATACCTGAGAATTATTAATGCATTTCCCTTTGAGGTAGGGAACTATTTTCCCAGACTTCATATATGGGGATATGAAGCACATAGAGCATGATTCAAAGCCCCATGAGGCCAATAGGAGGCAGCAATGGGAGACCTTTTAAGTGTTTTCTCGCAAGAAAATGCCTGATTTCCCCCCCCCCCCCCCCCAAATATGGACAGAATTTGATACATGGGTACTGACAGGCATGGGGATAGTCCTGTTTTCAGTAGACAGGGCTTGAACACTCCTGTGAGGTGGAAATTTTTAAAGGCCTAAGTCCCATTTTCAGAATTGACATTGATGCTTAAGTCTCATAAAGCTCCTTAGCCATATAAGTCACCTGGGGCCAGACTTGTAAAGGTATTTAGGAGCCTAAAGATGCAGATAAGCAGCTGGCGAGGGGGATTTTCAAAAGTGTCTAGGTGCCTAACTCTCAGTCGAATCAATGAGATTTAGGTGTTGAGACATTTTTGAAAATCTCCCTAGATGCCTATCTGCATCTTTAGTACTCCTCAGTACCTTCACAAATGTGGCCTGAGGCCTTAAATTACTGCACAGATCAGTGACTAATTACCTCTTAAAAATTTGGGCTTGAGTGCCTTTATCTTTCACTCAAGTTAATGGGAGTATTGATATCTCAGCTCCCCATCAGATTGCGCCTACATGTAATAGCTCTTCGTTCATTTAGGGTACGTCTACACTTACCTCCGGGTCCGGCGGCAGGCAATTGATGTTCTGGGATCGATCCCGGAAGTGCTCGCCATCGACGGCGGTACTCCAGCTCGGCGAGAGGAGTAAGCGGCATCGACGGGGGAGCCTCCCCACTGCGTCTGGACCAGCGGTAAGTTCGGACTAAGGTACTTCGAATTCAGCTACGTTATTAACGTAGCTGAATTTGCGTACCATAGTCCGAAGTGGGGGGTTAGTGGGGACCAGGCCTTAGTGTGACAGCTGCTAGAGTGAGGAGTAAAATCAAGTTTTCCAATAGCTCCTGAAGAAAATATTACTAGATATGTTGTACTCTGAAAATAAATATATACAATAATGATATTGTGTGATTGTGTTTCTGGAAGACTAGAATTTGGTTGATATAGCACAATTCAGATTCATTGGACCAAAGTGTGCTGTCAGTGATGTTGATCTGCAATGTTTGCACAGGGCCCAAGGGTACATCTACACTCTAAAAACAAAAACCATGGCAGCAAGTTTGAGCCCAGGTCAACTGAGTTGGGCTCACACTAAGCAGCTAAAAATAGCAGTGTAGACATTCGGGTTCAGGCTGGAGCCTGGGCTCTGAGACCATCTTCGTCTCTCTCCCCCTGCAGGGTTTCAGAGCCCTTGCTCTAGGCTGAGCCCAAACATTTACACTGCTATCTTTAGCCCCATAACATGAGCCTTAGTCAGCTGACCCAGGATATAAGACTTACTACTTTTTTTGTCCTCTGTAGATGCCCTAAATGTGCATCTCTTGCAGATGTCTTACGAACTTTAAGCCTGCTTCTGATAGTCATTGCATGTCTAGTAAAGGAAGTTACAGAGCAACGTTTGTTTAACACGAGAGGGACAGGCTTATTCAAATAGTCCACAGATCTTTGGCAAAGCCCTAAGATGAGGTCTCTTATCTGAATCCAAAGGTATTCTCCCTACTTTGGACCACACATGTACATCTGTGCTGCCTTTACAAATGTTTCCATGACATTTACTGTGGTGAATAGATGGCAATACAGTTGAGATCAGTACATTTAATAAATACATCCAAATTGTCATGTACTTATTTAGGTTCCCCTGAATCACTTGAATCTGAAACAAAAAATGGGGTGAAGATATCTAAAGAACAGGAGCTATCATTAGATTTCTTGTGTACTTGGCTTCCACTCAGTATAAAACTGTCATGGAAGAGACTTCTGGTATGTCAGTACTTTCATTATTCTGTGTTTGTATGGCATCTAGCACAATATATGAGTAGAAAGACCAGGTAGTAATTATTAATAATAACAGTCTCAACTTTTTTGACCTTCAAATGAAGTGTTTCATTTTGAGTTTGGGGCAAAGGTTCAGTTGAGCATTATTTTAGTCACACACATTTTGTCTATACTATTTCAGAATTCTTTCCTTTTGAATGACTTCCCATGATCCTAGGCCTGACCCAAAGTCCACTGAATTCTCTAGGAGTCTTTCCATTGATTTCAGTGGGATTTGGATCAGATAATATCTAATAATCCCAAATATTCCCCTATTTCTATTTGCAAATGTTGTGCATGATCTCTTATTGCCCTTTGGAGCCATTTATAGGACTGACACTATTGAGATTTTCTACAGAATTCCCACCATCCAGGAAGTGAGGTACCATGAGAAGATCAGAATTCATATTATTTCAACTCCACAGCTAGCTCTCTAAGCCAGTTACATTGCTTTTAAAAATACATGCATAAATACAAAGATTCCCCCCTCCCTGCATGCCCTAATTTGTTATATTTGCTACAAATTTGGGGACATTATATGAAAATGATCTGCATACAAATACAATATTCCTTCTCAACAGTGTTTGCCCTGAAAGATACACACATGATTTTAAGTTGCTCTTCTGTGATCCTATTCCAAGCTTCAGCCTTGCAGTTTCTCCACCAGGCACATTCCTAACTCATGAGTGAGCCAGTAGCTGTGTTCTAGTAACTAATAACTAATAAAGCTAAACATTTTACATACTACATTAGACAAACTAATGTGCCCAGTGATGAAAAATGGAATACATTAACATCCAACTTTCAAAATGACCTTTTATTCTGTCACCAGCTGCCCATCAGCCCTACAGCATAGTCTATAACATACTTGAAAATATATCTTACAGGCATGTCATATTCTGGAAACATCACAGCTAAGCAGAGAATAAAAACAACATCTGAAGTCAGAATAACATGCTGAGGGAGAAGCCTTGCAAATAACCATCCCCATAAAGTGCACAAGACCTTCATTTTAATTCAACATTAAACTAAAGTGTTGGTGTTTTTCATCATTAACATGACAATAGGGGTTTGCATGACTTTCTAGATTGGTCTTCTAAATCTTGCTATAACATTCAGCTTTTTTGAATGGTCAGTAGGGATGGGTAACACACACACACAAAGAAGACCGCTTCTCACCTTGATCCTGGACTACTGCTATTTCCTGTAAAACTGAACCAAACCAAACTTTGATAGTCTACAATGTTCGGCTAATCTCTTCCGCCCCACCTCGTCATCATTTCCCATTGTAATGCCTCTGAACTAGTAGCTACAGTGTCGGAATGGTAGTGGATATATTACATGCTATAAGAGCAGCTGTGCTTCTAAAGAATCCAGCTAGTCAAGAAACCAGATGTACCAGGAATCTTGTGAGGGAATCTGTTCTTGTGATATTTCCAATTTGGTTCTGAGATCTCAGCAGATTTGGCTAGTCTGAACATACTTCAGAAAAGTATTTCAATTCCTGGGGTCACTTTGGATGAGAACCTTTGTTAGGAACATTTTCAAGTGCCATTCATCTGTTACTACTTTCAAGTCACAATTATGCTTATTAGACATGTATTCAGATTAAGTCAAATCTATGTATTCATTAAAATAACCCTTATAGTGTTAATGGAAATAAAACCACACGTTTAACTACAAGGGAAAATAAGAGTGCAAGCTCAAGCACAAGAAAAGACAGTCTGCTGGAAATGTATTGGTCTGAGACTTGGGAGATCCAGGTTTTATTCTTGGCTTTGCCACTAACTCCTTTTGTGATTTAGGGCAAGTCACTTAATCTCGCTGTGTTTTGTTCCCCATCTGTGAAATGAGGATCATGATCCTACCTTTCTTCTATCCTCTGTCTGTTTTGCCTATTTTAAATTATGCAGTGAATGTCTGCGCAAGGTGCCCACCTTCCAGGAGGCAAAGTATATGTCCCTGCACGTCATCCATGAATCTCCAGTAGCTTTTACAGAGGAGCGGCACAAAGTTATGTCTGAGACAGGGCTCCTGCCTTGTGACAGCACAATTAACAGTTTTGACTAAATGAACAATTGATATGTCTGACCATCATGAACTGCTTCTGCCCACACTACTCAAATATTTAGTTCTCAGATGTAGAGGGTGCTATTCACAAAGAAATCATGCTCTTACATTTCCTGAGACAGACACTTGCAATAATAAATGATGACTCTCAGAATTCCTTTGAGAACTGCAATCATAATTCTGGACAGAGGCACGCCCAGAATTTTCAAAACTGAGTCTTATTATTGTGATGTTATTACTTCTAACTGGGGAACTTTAGAAGGTCTGTAGGTTTGGATGAGCAAATAAATTTTTCCTGCTCCTCCGAAGTATGTCTGAATTGTTCAAATCCCTTGCATCTATACAACTGGACTGAAAATCTCATCAGAACATCTTTCTCATAACATTTTGGTAATGTGAATTTCTAGTTCTCAGACAGATCTTGCGGTAGTTATAATGCTTGTATTATTAAAACTGAAAGAATTTTAAAATTGTAATTTACTTTTCATGGTCTGGGCTGTGTGTTTTTTTTTTTAGTCATGAAAAAGGACTATGGAGCTTGATTTATGTTTCTAGTCAGTTTGACTTTCTAATCACTATAATAAAACTACAATGTTAAAGCTTCAAATATACCAAAGAAATCTTTAGCTTCAAACAGAGCATTTTCCATTAGATGAATGTGTCTTTAATCAAATAAATCTTTTCATTATTCTTAGTTCCTTACAATATTTTGATACAAAACCTCCATGAATATGACCCAAAGAATGTGTCTAGTGAAAAGCATTAATGTCAAACCATAGAGACCTGAGATTCCACTAGCCAATTCATAATGGATAAACAAAGTGAAGAACAGAGGCAGCATGGAGAAACTCACTTATTCAGACTTTGTTAGTGGAAGGGATGTAAACCAAATAGGCTCAAATGGGAATGTACTTCTTTGATGTCTGGGACAATATTTATTACTGATTTAGACACACATTACTACTATTGCCTGCATTTGACCATTGTGCTTCATCTGGATGTAAACTCTTGCTTTTCTTTATTCCTTTCTATGCTTTTATCTTTGGGTTTTCAACTGTGGTGTTGTTTTGGATGATACATTCCCTCCCCTTATTTGGTTTATGATTAGCTAGCAATGTGTGTTTGTTTCATTATACAGAATATATAAATGTGAGCTGCTTAAATTTTGCTGGTTTCTATGAAAGAGAGAGAGAGAGAGCGAGAGAGAAATAAGTGGTAATCTCCCAAATATTATTACTCTTAAACATAAAGGTACCTCTATGGTTTTATATAATCACCCTCATTTTCAAAAGGTGCATCCACAAAAATGCAAGAGCATATTAAGCATATATGTAGACTTTGGTCTTGAAATTGGAGAGAATTTTAAGAGGCTATTATGAGATTTCCATTATTTGTTGTTTCCAGCAGAGTTGTATGAATACTATGAAATTAGATCTATGGTGTTTTGATATCCACTCTTCCAGTCCTTGCCAAAATCAGGATGTTAAAGAAGGTGGCAAAAATTCAGGGGTGAGGGAGGTCAGTCACTAAAATGTTCTTGAACCTCATAGAAAATTAAAGATTCTGAGTTGGATTAAGGATTTGTGTCAAATTTCCACTAAAAAACGTTTAGCTGGTAGCAGGGAAAGTGCACTTCCATGAAATCCTGGTCCCAATGTTTTGTTCAGTTAGCACTGGCTACCATAGCAGTGGGTGGCATGCTTGCTTCACATTTCAGTTTACTTTTGCAGGTAATCTCCTATGTACTTAAAAATAAACAGGATGGTAGTGGATGGATTTAAGGATATACATAGCTTCAATTAATGATACCAAATATCAGCGCTTTAAATTTTACCAGCTATAAATTCAGTTTGCAATAATCCTAATGCAACTTGTTGACAATAATTTTTTTCTTTACATAGCGTGTGTGATCAGTGCTGTCATATAATAATGAATAAAATGACATAATACCCTGCATTTATAGAGCCACATCCAGTTGAGGATCTGAGTGTTTACAAACATTTGGATGGATTCAATCCAGTGCAGAGCCTATGCTGCCAGTAAGCCCCATTTTGAGGATCACCAGCTGCCTACCAGTTGTGAAGTTTTTTTGTAGGCTATTAAACTATTTGTGCTGTTGATGGTATATCATTGATGCCTTAAGCCTCATGACTCCTAAAATTTCAATGAGAGTTTGCCTGAGCAAGGACCTCAAGACTTGCTGTTGGACTTAAGTGGGAACTGAGAAGTGGGCTCAGAGCTGAAATTGCCAAGCCATTATAAGTACTTTAAATGTGTCAATCAATTTTAGTACGAGAGTAGCGCTAACACAATATTTCCATTCAAGTATTTTTCATGCTGAAAACTGTCATTAATGGACTTTGTGATTTACATAGAAATAATTCTACAGTGGAGAAGCGTTTTAGATTCCAGCAATGTTCCTTCTTGGGTTTGATGGTGAAGTCACCAGAACCACTTGAAAGAATTCTTGGCATGCTGCTTGGTCAATAGAGGCAAAAATACGTGAATCATTGACTAAAAACACTTTAGAAAATTTTCACCCTTAAAGAATGGAACAGAAGGCCTGGTTGAGATCCCAAATAGTTAAGCCTGAAGTTTTTCTAAATTGAAATGTAAAAGTAGATTTATGAAGGCTAAAGCTGCTAAATGAAAGGTTTTTTTTTTTTTTTTCCCCCCTAGGGAAAAAAAAATTAAGTCACTTCAATAGCGAGATGGCATGCTCTAGAACAGGGGTGGGCAAACTTTTTGGCCTGAGGGTTGCATTGTGTTTCGTAAATTGTATGGAAGGCCGGTTAGGGGTGGGGGTCATCCTCGGCCCCCACCTCCTATCTGCCCCCCTGGACTCCTGTCCCAGCCAACCCCCCCATTCCCTGATGACCCCTGGGCACTCCTGCCCCATCCACACACACCCACTCCCTGTCCCCTGACTGCCCCCTGCTGCCCCATCCAACCCCCTCTCCTTCCTGACTGCCCCCCCAGATCCCTGTCCCCATTCAACCCCAGTCTGCCCCAACCCCTATCCATACCCCCTGCTCCGTACCCCCTTATTGCGCTGCCTGGAGCACCGGTGGCTGGCGGTGCTACAGCCATGCTGCCCAGCTGGAGCTGGGCCACGCCGCCGCCGCCGCCACCACCACGCAGCTCAGAGCAGCAGGTCAGGCCAAGCTCTGCAGCTGTGCTGCCCCAGGAGCTCACGGAGCATTGAGTCGGCGGCGGAGCGAGTGAGCTGAGGCTGCGGGGAACGGGGGGCAGCAGGAGAGGAGCCGGGGGAACTAGCCTCCTGGGCCAGGAGCTCGGGGGTCGGGCAGGACCGTCCCGTGGCCAGATGTGGCCTGCAGGCCATAGTTTGCCCACCTCTGCTCTAGAAAGATTATTCAACATTTTGTTTCCACCAGAGTATTACAAAAGGCTGTTCATCACTTGAGTAGCTGAGGTTACAAAGTACAGTATCCATTCTATGGGGTAGCATTCTATTAACATGATCTTAAGGCTATATGCTATAAATCCTGATGAGCCAGTAATGACAATGTAAGTATGTAACAAGATATGTGGCTCTAGGTGCCCAATGTATATGTGAGCAAAGAGGCTGAGGACACCATGGACTTTGGAGTAAAGAAACTCCATTAAAGACTTGTAGAGTTTTTCTTAACTGATTTCTTACTTATCCCCCACCTGGCTTAGTTTTTAAAGGACTTGTATTGGTTAGAAAGTTCTTAGAAAATGAAAAACAAAGAGCCAGATTCCCACCTGGTGTACATGAAAAAAGCTCCATTGAAATAAATGTAACTACACAGACTTACACCAGCTAAAAATCTGGTTCAAAATGTGCAGGTGTAGAAAGTATCATTTTTAACCACATATCGGGTTTGCCCTATGGACAAATACAACACGACCTTCTGCACTTGTAGCAGAACCTCCTGGCAGTGGAACTAGTGCAGTATCACTGTATGGGCGAGGGGGAGCAGTTATCATTGGGGGAAGAGGGGTATGCTGGGTGCATATCTCCTGTTAGCAGCCCAGTTGGGAGTTTAGCTCAGCCACAGCTCCCTGCACATGGTCTGCATGGGATAGGTCCGAGAGAGAGGAGCATCTCCTCCTCCCAGGTTTCCTTTCCCTATCCTGTGTCAGGGCTTCAGTTGTGTTGACGAAGTGGCTCCGCAGCCGCTCAGGGTATGTCTACGCAGCGAGTGGTAGCCCGCAGCAGTGAGTTGCGTAGCCTGGGTCAACACTCAGACTTGCTCCACAGCATTAAAAATAGCTGTGCAAACATTGCAGCTCAGGATCTGAAACCCACCCCTGACTCTACGCTTCTGAGCTCTTGTTCCAGCCTGAGCCCAAGTGTCTACACAGCTATTTGTAGCACTGTAGCACAAGCCCAAGTCTGTCAATTGGGGCTCTGCACCTCGCTGCTGTGGGCTGTGTCGATGTAGTCTCTAAGGCCTGGGAGGAGGATTCCTCTACCACTTGCTGTCCAGCACACAGCTTGATATTTAGGCTATACATGGGCAAAAAGGATTGGGACCTTCATTGTATGCACTGTGAAACTAGTTCAGTGGGAGCAATACTGTGATAGGGGTATGCAGTACTCCACAGTTATTTCCCTACTTAGCAAAGATGACTTTGCCCACCTGCCCCTCCCCCCAACTTTAGTAATAATAATGACAGTTTTTTTCTATTACAGTAGCGCACACACACACAGATTCTTTTTTCAAATACAATTCATTTGTGCTGCTCCAACACTGGAAAGGGGGCTATAACAGCCCATGTAGAATACCCTGTCATGAGAAGGGGAGAGTCCTATGGCAGGCTAAAGACAGCATTATGTTGAGGGACTGACAGGGCAGGCCAGTGGATGAACAAACATGGCCAGAGCACACTGATCGGTGGCTATTCTGTGCTAGTATAATAGTTCAGAGAGGGCCTTTATAAGCTGTTGCACCTTATAGCAATCCTGAGGCCAGGGTCAGGCATGCCCCCCAGTGCCAGAATTAGGGAGTCCCCAAAATAGCTTTGTCCGCAGCTGGGGGAGGAAACTAACCCATGGTGTCTGCCCCAGTCATCAATACATAAAGTAGCTCTCTTAGGCCTGGTCTACACTACACTAGGTCAAATTTAGCAGCATTAAATCGAATTAAGCCTGGACACGTCCACACGACAAAGCCCTTTTTTTCGACTTAAAGGGCCTTTTAAACTGGTTTCTTTACTCCACTTCCACGAGGGGATTAGCGCTAAAATCGGCCTTTGCGGGTTGGATTTGGGATAGCGTGGATGGAATTTGACGTTATTGGCCTCTGGGAGCTATCCCCCAGTGATTCATTGTGACCACTCTGGACAGCACTCTCAACTCAGATGCACTGACCAGGTAGACAGGAAAAGCCCCGCGAACTTTTGAATTTCATGTCCTGTTTGCCCAGCGTGGAGAGCACAGGTGACTATGGAGAGCTCATCAGCACAGGTAACTATGATGGAGTCCCAGGATCGCAAAAGAGCTCCAGCATGGACAGAACGGGAGGTACGGGATCTGCTTGCCATATGGGGAGACGAATCAGTGCTAGCTGAACTCCGTAGCAGTAAAGGAAATGGCAAAATATTAGAAAAAGTCTCAAAGGCCATGAAGGACAGAGGCCATAACAGGGATGCACAGCAGTGCCGTGTGAAAATTAAGGAGCTAAGGCAAGCCTACCACAAAGCCAGAGAGGCAAATGGAAGGTCCGGGGCAGAGCCGCAAACATGTCGCTTCTACGCGGAGCTGCATGCCATGCTAGGGGGTGCAGCCACCACTACCCCAACCATGTGCTTTGACTCCATCAATGGAGAATCACGCAACAGGGAAGCGGGTTCGGAGTATGAGGAAGATGATGATGAAGACAATGAAGATAGCTCACAGCATGGAAGCGGAGAAACCGGTTTCCCCAACAGCCAGGATATGTTTATCACCCTGGACCTGGAACCAGTAACCCCGAACTTGCCCAAGGCGTGCTCCCAGACCCTGAGGGCACACAAGGGACCTCTGGTGAGTGTACCTTTGTAAATATTACACATGGTTTAAAAGCAAGCATGTTTAATGATTAATGCTTAATTTGCCCTGGCAATCGCGGCCAGTACAGCTACTGGAAAAGTCTGTTAACGGGTATGGGGATGGAGCGGAAATCCTCCAGGGACATCTCCAGAAAGCTCTCCTTCATGTACTCCCAATCTGGGGAGGGCTGCCTTATCCCGTCCGCCATGGTAGGACACTTTACCACGCCAGGCCAGTAGCAGGTAGTCTGGAATCATTGCATAAAAAAGCATGGCAGCGTATGGTCCCGGTGTTTGCTGGCATGCAGACAACATCCATTCCTTATCTCTCTTTGTTATCCTCAGGAGAGTGATATCATTCATGGTCACCTGGTTGAGATGCGGTGATTTTATTAAGGGGACATTCAGAGGTGCCTGTTCCTGCTCGGCTGAACAGAAATGTTCCCCGCTGTTAGCTACGCAGTAGGGGGTAGGGGTGAAATGATCATCCCAGAGAATTGGGTGGGTGTGTGGGGGGGTAGTTAGGTTTGTGCTGCATGTTAACCCGGAAACCGCAGCCCCTCCTTTTACATTGCAAACCCATTTTAAATAGCCAACCCAACGGGTGCTTGGTATGGGAAATGAGGGTGCTACTGTTTGAAACCATCCCCACATGTTAAGAAGGTTAAAAAGCCAAAAGACTGTGGCTTACCATGGCTGCCTGCAAGCCGAAATCTGTTGCCTGGCACTGCGTGAGTGATCTCTCACACCAAACCGGCAGGCCCTCAATATAAGAGGAAAAATGCGACCTTGTAACGAAAGCACATGTGCTGTGTAATGTGAACAGCAAAATTTAACGTGAAAGAGTGTACCCATTGTTCTCTAAACTGTGTCTTTTTTAACCACCTCTCCCTTCTCCTCCACCAGCTGCAAATGTTTCTCCTTCACAGAGGCTAGTGAAGATTAGAAGGAGAAAATGGCGGACTCGGGATGATATGTTCTCCGAGCTCCAGATGTCCTCCCACGCTGACAGAGCACAGCAGAATGTGTGGAGGCAGTCAATGTCAGAGTGCAAAAAAACACAATATGAACGAAAGGAGAGGTGGCGGGCTGAATCGCGGGCTGAAGAGAGCAAGTGGCGGGCTGAAGAGGATAGGTGGCGTCAGCTTGCTGACAGAAGGCAAGAGTCGATGCTCTGGCTGCTGGAGCATCAAACTGATATGCTCCAGCGTATGGTTGAGCTGCAGGAAAGGCAGCAGGAGCAGAGACCGCCGCTACAGCCCCTGTGTAACCAACAGCCCTCCTCCCCAAGTTCCATAGCCTCCTCACCCAGACGCCCAAGAACACGGTGGGGGGGGCATCCGGCCACCCAGTCACTCCACCCCAGATGATTGCCCGAGCATCAGAAGGCTGGCCTTCAATAAGTGTTAAAGTTTTAAACTGCAGCGTGTCCTTTTCCTTTCCTCCTCCCCCACCCCTCCCAGGCTACCTTGGCAGTTATCCCCCTAGTTGTGTGATGAATTAATAAAGAATGCATGATTGTGAAGTAACAATGACTTTATTGCCTCTGCAAGCAGTGCTCGAAGGGGGGAGGGGAGCGTGGTTAGCTTACAGGGAATTAGAGTGAACGGGGGGGGGGGGGGGCGGAGTGTTCATCAAGGAGAAACAAACAGAAGTTTCACACCGTAGCCTGGCCAGTCACAAAACTCGTTTTCAAAGCTGCTCTGATGCGCACCGCAACCTGCTGTACTCTTCTAACTGCCCTGGTGTCTGGCCATGCGTAATCAGCAACCAGGCGATTGGCCTCAACCTCCCACCCCACCATAAATGTCTCCCCCTTACTCTCACAGATATTGTGAAGCACACAGCAAGCATCAATAACAATTGGAATATTGGCTTCGCTGAGGTCTATCCGAGTCGGTAAACTGTGCCAGCGCACTTTTAAACGTCCAAATGCACATTTCACCACCATTCGGCACTTGCTCAGCCTATAGTTGAACAGGTCCTGACTACTGTCCAGGCTGCCTGTGTACGGCTTCATGAGCCATGGCATTAAGGGGTAGGCTGGGTCCCCAAGGATAACAATATGCATTTCAAAACCCCCAACGGTAATTTTCTGGTCCGGGAAGAAAGTCCCTTCCTCCAGCTTTTGAAATAGACCAGAGTTCCTGAAGATGCGAGCATCATGTACCTTTCCCGGCCATCCCACATTGATGTTGGTGAAATGTCCCTTGTGATCCACCAGGGCTTGCAGCAGCATTGAAAAATTCCCCTTGCGGTTTATGTACTCGGTGGCTTGGTGCTCCGGTGACAAGATAGGGATATGGATTCCGTCTATCGCCCCACCACAGTTTGGGAATCCCATTGCAGCAAAGCCATCCACTATGACCTGCACGTTTCCCAGAGTCACTACCCTTGATATCAGCAGGTCTTTGATTGCGTTGGCTACTTGGATCACAGCAGCCCCCACAGTAGATTTGCCCACTCCAAATTGATTCCCGACTGACCAATAGCTGTCTGGCGTTGCAAGCTTCCACAGGGCTATCGCCACTCGCTTCTCAACTGTGAGGGCTGCTCTCATCCTGGTATTCTGGCACTTCAGGTCAGGGGAAAGCAAGTCACGAAGTCCATGAAAGTGCCCTTAAGCATGCGAAAGTTTTGCAGCCACTGGGAATCGTCCCACACCTGCAACACGATGCTGTCCCAACAGTCTGTGCTTGTTTCCCGGGCCCAGAATCAGCACTCCACGGCATGAACCTGCCCCAGTAACACTATGATTTGCACATTGCTGGGGCCTGCACTTTGTGAGAGGTCTATGTCCATGTCAATTTCCTCATCACTCTAGTCACTGCGCTGCAATCGCCTCCTCGCCTGGTTTTGCTTTGGCATGTTCTTGCTCTGCATATACTCCAGGAAAATGCGCGTGGTGTTCATAGTGGTCATAATTGCCGCGGTGATCTGAGCGGGCTCCGTGATCCCAGTGCTATGGCATCTGGACTGAAAAAAGGCGCAAAACTATTGTCTGACGAAGGGAGGGAGGGGCGAGTGACGACATGGCTTACAGGTACAGGGAATTAAAATCAACAAAGGTGGTTCTGCATCAGGGAGAAACAGAAACAACTGTCACACAGAATGGACCCACCAAAGATTGAACTCAAAACCCTGGGTTTAGCAGGCCGTTGTTTTCACGGAGGGAGGGGGAAGCAAATTAATACAGAACAAATTTGGTCCATCTATTTTTTACATCTTAATCTGGCAGCAGACGGTGCAGCATGACTGATAGCCATTGTCATCTTCTGGGTGCTCGGCAGAAGATGCTGTACTACGACTGCTAGCCATCATCATCAAGACGGTTCAATAGGACTGCCGGCAGGACTGAGTCTCCAGGAGACAAAACATGTCTGCCCACGTGCCTCTGATTGAACTCACTGAGGAATACGACGATGATGGATACCAGTCGTAATACACCATCCACTGCCAAAAGGCAAGGAGCTGCTGCTGTATAGCAATGCAGCCCCACGTCTGCCAGCACCCAGATAGCCGATGACGGCTACCAGTCATACTGCACCATCTACTGCCAAAAGGCAATTAGCTGCTGCTGTGTAGCAATGCAGTACCATGTCTGACGGCACCCAGATGACATATGGTGATGGTGAGCTGAGCTGAGGGGGCTCCATGCTTGCCGTGGTATGTTGTCTGCACAGTAACCCAGGTAAAAAGGCGTGAATCGATTGTCTGCCGTTGCTCTGATGGAGGAGGAGGGGCCTGATGACGTACCCAGAACCCCCCGCAACACTGTTTTTGCATCATCAGGCATTGGGATCTCAACCCAGAATTCCAATGAGCAGTGGAGACTGCGGGAACTGTGGGATAGCTACCCACAGTCCAACCCTCCAGAAGTCTACACTAGCCTCGGTACTGTGGATGCAGTCCGCCGACTTAATGCACTTAGAGCATTTTATGTGGGGACACACACAATCGACTGTATAAAACAGATTTCTGTAAAACCGGCTTCTATAAATTCGACCTAATTTCGTAGTGTAGACATACCCTTTTTCAATGTCAAACTGGTATTTTTTCATAGGAACACTGATTTGTATTAGGATTTGTGAGAGGGCTTCATGGCAAAGAAAGAAATGTACAGTCGGTTAAGGTGCCTTGAAGATGACTCACCCAAACAAGAAAATTGAAATGTAACTTGTGTCTAAAATATAGGCAGCCTAAATTAGAGGCAGATCTAAATGATGTTCTCACATTAGGCCTCACACATGCTGCTTTTCAGCTCTTCTACTATAGTTGGCTAAGGGTGTCATCTGGGAATTTCAAGTAATATCAGGAATTCCTTTTAACATAGTGTTCCATTAGCTGGAAGTTAATTGGATCTGAAGGTCAGTACAGAATGGAATAAAGTAGTTTAGGAGATTGGCAAACATGCTGGTCATGTGCAGCACATTAGTAAACTTCTGATGGAAATGTCATCACCAGAATGGTTCAACATACCGTAAGTCTTAGCATTTCAGTAATGACCTTTGCCTCTGGTGCCTACAAATGTATGGTCAGAGCTACCATAGTAAATGTTCCTAATCTATTTCAGAGTGAAGATTCTGTCCCCCAGTGTTTGTGTAATGCCACTTGGTATGCCATTTTTAGTAAGCATTTGACTAGTGCAGCAAAGACAAATATAAGAAAATGAAAACATGATCTGAAAGGATTCAGATCACAGCTAACCCCACCCAGCTTTTACTTCCTAAGTTGCTTTTGAAAATATAGGGTATTTGTTTTCTTTCTTTAGTAGCTTTCTAGTGATATACTCATCTCTAGACTTTAATTTCTTTCTATTTAGAACTATTGGCAATTTCCATTCTTTTCTGTATTTGACGCTCTAACTTCTGCCACTCCTCTTCCTCTTCTTCCTCTTATCTTTCTCTGATGCCTTCTCTGTAGTTATGTTCCCTGCCATCTCTCTGCCCCTTGTTCTCACTCCTTCCTCTCACTCCTACTATCTTGAAAATAGAATGTCACTGGCTTACCCCAAACAAAACAAGAGAACTCATTGTAAGTTCCAAATATACAGTCATAGCCTCAAATTATGCATCAATAAAAATGAATGCACAAGTGTTTTCAACTGCAAAGTTACATCAACATCCTATGTGCATACCTGTTTGAAGGTGTTTATAGGTGGACACTTATGAGCTCAAGTACAGGCATGTGTGCTGTTTTGCAGACTCAAACACTTGCATGACCAATCATGTATTTTTATGGTGGCAAAATTTAGAGGCTCATTTTAAGCCACCTAAAAATGTGGCCGTCTAGTTAATAAGCAGTATACAATTTAAAAATGTTCTTTGTCTTCATGTTTTCCTTCTCATTCTATAGAGCACTGGCTATCATTTTAAAAAGGAAGAAATATATGCACAGTAACAAGCATCTCAAAAGTACCATGATCAATAATATTTCGGTTGAGAATACACAGGCTAAGGTAAGTGTAAGCAACCCATGCCTTTCAGGACACAAACTAATCAACAGGGACATTAGGGACTTTCCTTCCTAAGAATAGTGTCTACAATCCCCCCACAAAACACATGCAAGAAAGGGGTAGGAACCCTCCCTGCCAGCAGACAGCACAACCAGCCCTAAACTGGCTCAGCTGTGAGAAATGTCAGTTATTGAGAGACCTGTCCCCAGCTGCTGCAGCTAATGAGGGCAAAGATGGAGAAATAGGGGCAGGACAGCTTGGGCTGTGGAGCAACAATTCTCGGCATGAGGTGGTTGTCCTCACTACTGACAGGAAGTTATGAACAGTTAGTGGGGGTACATTATTTTTCTCTCTTTGCCTTTCTCTGAAGCACCAGATATTCTCCATTGCCAGTGGCTTGATGAACTGGATTAATCAGACCCTGTGTTCCTAGTACACTTTGAGTTCTTGAAGAATTTCGTAGGGTTTCTGTAATGCAGAGTGAGGGATGGGAACTTTTACCATTTGCATGAATTCACAAAAGTATCTAGTTGATGGAATATATGGAATTATTTTCTGTGAAAAAATTAACAAATGCTGTCTATTGCCAATTATCTGTGCTAATAGGTATTGGGTTTTGCCTTGTATTTTCTTTTCTGAGGGGCCTTTGTGCTGGGGCAAGTTTGACAAATGAGAACATTTACAACTGGTGTTATTTCTATACTAATTTTCTATATTTTCTTGCATTGGAAATACCATATCTTTGTGTGTCAGGGGAAATAGCTCTCATTTAATCACATTGCTCACTTCTTTGAACTAAAATAAAAGATATAGATATTGGGAATGAATTGAAGTGGAACCAAGAAGGGTTCTGGAGGATCAAAGAACACCAGCTTGAAAAGATTCATAGAAAATGTCTGCAGATTATTCCAAAATATAAGAGATGGCTAATGAGCTAGAATGTTTGCTCTTTTCTTTGCTGAGCAGCAGAGAAAGAGTTAAAGTGTATTACTATAGTACCTTCAGGCCCCAAATCAGATTTGCATCCCATTGTGCTAGAAACATGGAGTAAAAGACAGTTCTTTCACTCCCCCTAAGAGCTTACAACCTAAATAGATAAGGCAGAAAAAGGGGGGTTGAGGAGTGAAGCAACTTGCCTAATGTTAGTGGCAGAGTTAGGAAGAGAATCCAGGTCTCCTGATTCCCAGCCCAGTGCCCCATCCACTAGATCATGTTTCCTCCAACCAGAGAACATGTCTTTTTATACCAGTCCCTTTCACTAACTATTCAGAGGAAGCATCTCTGAATGACTGAAAACATCAAATGGTACAAATTCAAGTTGAATGACGAGATCCATTTTCTTTTCTTTTTCTTGAAACTTTTTATTAGGGCAAAGTTACAATAAAACATAACATACTATATTGGGCTTTATTTGTTCAGCATCAGGTTAGTACTCAGAGAACTGGGCTACAAATTCTGGCTTGCCAGCTGAGGACTCATCGTCCTCTGAATATGCTGGAAAGGGTGACCAAATTTTTACCTATCATCTTGTTTGGAGCTTCTTTTGTGCATATACTTAGTGGGGCAGCTTTTCTATTACAAGACTTCAGTGCCCAGCAAACTGGTTGAAACTCCATAGTGAAGAACAAAAATTGTCAGACACATAGATGAACATAATTTGTTGGGGAATAGTCTACGTGTTTTTTGTAAAGGTAAATCATGCCTCACCAATCTACTAGAATTCTTTGAGGGGGGTCAAAAAGCATGTGGACAAGGGTGATCCAGTGGATATAGTGTATTTAGATTTTCAGAAAGCCTTTGACAAAGTCCCTCACCAAAGGCTCGTAAGCAAAGTAAGTGGTCATGGGATAAAAGGGAAGATTCACTCATGGATTGGTAACTGGTTAAAAGATAGCAAAGAAAGGGTAGGAATAAATGATCAGTTTTCAGAATGGAGAGAAGTAAATAGTGGTGTCCCTCAAGGCTCTGCACTGGGACCAGTCCTATTCAACGTATTGATAAATGATCTGGAAAAAGGGGTAAACAGTGAGGTTGCAAAATTTTCAGATGATACAAAACTACTCAGGATAGTTAAGTCCCAGGCAGAAGTGCGAAGAAATCCGAAAGGATCTCTCAAAACTGGGTGACTGGGCAAAAAAATGGCAGATGAAATGTTGATAAATACAAAGTAATGAACATTGGAAAACATAGTCCCAACTATACCTATTAAATGGTGTGGTCTAAATTAGTTGTTACCACTCAAGAAAGAGATCTTGGAGTCATTGTGGATCGTTCTCTGAAAACATCCACTCAATGTGCAGCAGCAGTCAAAAAAGTGAACAGAATGTTGGGAATCATTAAGAAAGGGATAGATAATAAGATAAAATATCATATTGCCTCTATATATATCCACGGTATGCCTACATCTTGAATACTGTGTGCAAATATGGTCACCACATCTCAAAAAAGATATATTGGACTCGGAAAAGGTTCAGAAAAGGGCAACAAAAATGATTAGAGGTTTGGAATGGTTGTCATATGAGGAAAGATTAATAAGACTGGGACTTTTCAGCTTGGAAAAGAGTCAAGTAAGGGGGGATATGATAGAGGTCTATAAAATCATGACTGGTGTGGAGAAAGTAAATAAAGAAGTATTATTTACTCCTCATAACACAAGAACTAGGGGCCACCAAATGAAATTAATAGGCAGCAGGTTTAAAACAAACAAAAGGAAGTATTTATTCACACAACACACAGTCAACCTGTGGAACTCCTTGCCAGAAGATGTTGTGAAGGCCAAGATTATAACAGGGTTCAAAAAAGAACTAGATAAATTTGTGGAGAATAGGTCCATCAATGGCTATTAGCCAGGATGGGCAGGGATGGTGTCCCTAGCCTCTGTTTGCCAGAAGCTGGGAATGGGTGACAGGGGATGGATAACTTGATGATTACTTGTTCTGTTCATTCCCATATCTACGGTGCCATTTTTAGACGTATAGTGTCTGGCTGCCTCCCTGATATGGGAGTCTTTGTCTGCTGCAGTGAGAGGCTCCGGGAGGAGGGGGTAAGGCAGCGAGGAAAACTCCGGCAGCTCCCCCTGCCAGAATCTTTCTCCGCTCCCTACCGGAATATTTCAGTGCTTCTTGTAGCTACTTGTGCCCTACATGACCCCACAAGTGTAGACCAGGTCTAAGGTGGTATGGTCATCTTCTCCAAATGCCTACCAACTTCCTTGTGAAAATCATCTTTGGCTTTGATCCAGTGAAAGCAGGTTGGAAGAGATCCAAAACTTGGCAGCTGTCCCTCAGAGGCATTATGTTCCTTAATGCACTAGTTTTGGCTTAGGACAGAAGATCATGGAGGTGCATAAAGCAGTTGAAGGCCTCTATGCTGTCCAATCAACAGCATGAGAACTAACCTAATTTTTCACTAACCAATCCTTATGAAACAATTAATTTGTAGCTGTTCTGGCAGGGGCTAAGGGCAGCAACAAGAGCTGGATTCAATCTATGTATGGGTCCTCTTCTAAAATAAATAAAGCTCTAGCTTGAGCCCGAGCCCAGAGATGGACTACTACTTTCTGGCTCTGGGAAATCACATCTACTCTCCCTGATCACCTTTCTATGTGGCTCTTCCCCACTCACTAGTACTCAGTCCTTGGAGAACATGGAACTACAAATACCTTTATTTGAGAGAAGAGGGGGAAAAGAAACACAACCCTATATATATTTATTCACAAGAAATGAACAAAGCCCAACCACTATCAGCATAGCCAACAAGTACTATTTGTCTGTCTGGTTGAGGTCCAGAACTCTTAGTCCTAAAGCAAACTACCCAGCTAAACTCCATTTATAAGTGCAATTAGATTCAGTGGGTTTCCAGGGATGTCAGGAGGTGGCTCTTCTCAGTCTGTATGCCCCAGTCTAGAGATGTTGGCACCATTGCATCCTGCTCCAATGTGTGGCTACCATAGGTGCTGGAATAATTTTTATAGTAGGGGTGTTGAGAGCCATTAAACCAAACTGTAAACCCTGTACGTAATGAAAACCACTTCAAGGCAGGAGGTGTGGCAATACCCCCAGCATCCCTAGTTCCAGCACCAATAGTTCTGGAAAGTCAGCTCTGTGCCACCCCACTTCTCAGGCTGCTGTAAAGTCAACACTGTGCTGCTACAGATGGTCAGTTTTGCTGCAAACTACAGCACAATTTCTATGACCTTTCATGAGTTACAATAATAATTTACTGTCCTTTATACAATCAGAACATAGACACATTCCACTTAAAGCAACAAAACACTGTACATGAAGCTATGGGTAAGTGACATTATAATTTATGTAAATGAGCTGGCTTTTCCCCTTTTCTTCTAAGCCTTCTAGCTCTGGGGCTTTCAAATTAATAAACATCTCAAGACTTATGTGAAATGGGAATAACCCAAGAGTACAGCATAAATCATGGTCCTCTCAGGATAACAAATGTGTTGCCATTGGAATTTTTTTTTGTCAGAAATTCCAGATTGTTAGAGAATGAGCAGGGGGACCTAGAGGCACTGATTGAGTAAACTGGCTTCTTTATTGCGGTACTTTTTCCTCTCAACCCAATTGTCAAGTAAGCACTGAGTTAATTACATCACACTCTTTTATCTAAGTTAATATGTAAACATCTACATTTATTACAACACCTTAAACCCCTTATTTAGTAATATGAACGCCCATATAATGAATATTCAGCTATAAGCTGAATATTATTATACTCACCCCTATTTACTGTTAACATCATTAAGCATATCATATAGACATTTTTACCTTGAAGATACATTTCTTTGCAGTAATTGTAGCCACAAGTTCCCCTAATCAGCAGTTCGCAGGGAAGGAAGGAAGGGGCCATGACCCCGAGATCATTTATGTAGCTGGGAAAGGAAGGGAGGGGGAGATAACACTTCTTTACACAAAGGTATCCTTTAGACAACTACATTCCTTATGCAGCTATAACGCTTATTTATCCCCAACAAGCTGAAGGGGAAGGTGAGGGATAACACTTATCTATCAAGTGAAGAACGGTGCCTGCATATGACTCTACTACTTAATACTATGCTAGCAGCTACCCAGGCCTTTACTTAACCCTTACATATCCCAACACAGATGATACCTTTGGTGTTAGATGAAATTAGAAAGTAGAAAATCCTCGTTGCTCACCGAAGGTGGCAGGCAAAATTCTGAAAATGTATACGAAGGGCATAGACTGAAACATTTTCCTCTACTGAGTGGTGCGGAAGGGATTGAAAGAGGCAACCCCAGTACAAGTAGCTGGAGACATGTGCGAAGAGGAAGAGCAGGTCTTGAGGATGATTATCCCTCCTTTGAAACTGTGGAAGCTTCTCTAAAGGAACACTGCATTGTTGGGTTTCTTTGTTTTTCAGGGAGCTTGCATTGGGCTTAGAAGGGAATGAATTAGGGAATAGTCATTCCATACAAGACACACCGTTGGCAGCCAGTCAGACTCTCGGAATTGATAAGCTCTGAAGACCCACAGAACCTGTTTTAATGCAACTGTCTCTAGTAAAAATAAAAAAAAAGAAGACCGCTTCTGCTCCCCCCTGCCGCCCCGGCCCAAAAAAAGGGTATTGGAGCTAGTGGAAAAGTACACAGACTCAGCTAGGATTCATCCCTTAGGGCCTGATCCAAAGCCTATTGTAGTCCAATGGGAGTTTCTCCATTTATTTTTGGATCAGGCATTAGATTTTATTATGAAAACTCTGATCGATGTTTAAGATTAGTCTGGTTGGCCTCTACAGTTAAGTACATTTATTATTCTACATTGGAGGCCAAACTCTGCCCTTAGATATGCCTTCAGCTCTTGCTGACTTCAAATCTGGCCATAACTGTTTTATACTTCCCGGTATGTTGTTATCTTATGCTGCCTGGGAGCTTCAAAGGTCTGTGCTGGTGCTATTAAAGTTAGCTCCCTTTTGAATTTCTTTTGTAAACTATGCATTATTCAATGTACAGAAAAAGCAGTTTTGTTGGAAGTAATCAAAAGACAAAGCATTTGCATATATCAGCATTTCATGGTCTGTTTGAAATTCTATTCATGTAACACATTCTCAGTGTCAAAGTATGGAAAACCTGCTCTTTTCTATTTTTGAAGCAAGTTAAAAAGAATGTGCTAATTACAAGAAAGAAAGCTATTTTATGATGGAGAGGAGAAAGGGAAGGAACAGAGGACAGTTCTACACTTTAAAAAAAAATGCATAAATCAGGCTAGGGGAAAATCCTTTTTCCTTTAACAATTTGCAAATATGTTTATATTCTCTAAAGTTCTTAATTATATCTTAGAAAAATAATAATCTAATGACTAAAAATTCAGACAACTGGTTAGCCTTTTACTCACTAAAACAGAATTAAATACATAGGAGCTACCCACATTCATTCTGACTGGCACTTTGGAAGAAGCAGAGATGGTAGACAAAAGCTATATCCTTTTGTGAAAGCTGTAGGGAATAAAGTGTTCTACCTTGTACCTAAATAGACACAAAGTGCCACTGTTACTCACTGGAATATAACTGAGACCTCTTTATTTAGCTGTACACAAATATTAATTTTTTTTACAGGAATGAATTTGTGTTAACTTATTTCAGATATCCCAAAATTATGCTTGTTCACATTATCTTTCTCACTTTGGCCTCTGGTTTCCCTTCTAATTATCCCAAGATTGTTTCCCGTGTCTACACAGGGATTTTAGCCACTGATGGAGCTGTCCCTCTGCAAACTTCTAGCATAGAGAGTTTAGACTGATGCAACATGATTTAATTTGAAGCCAGTCTAGGCATGACCTATGCCACAATTGAAGAGAATGTTTCAAGAGGTGTGTGAATTAGTTTTGTTTTATTTTCCAGGCCACAGTACCTATTGAAAAATTGACAAAAATGATTGTGTGTTGACCCAAAGCAACATTTTAATTTTTTTTTTGGGGGGGGAGGGTAAACTGAAATGTTGAAAAATAGTTTGGGGTTGAACAAAATGTTTCAATTGACACAATATTCTGCTTTCAATAATTTTAGCTTTTTAATTTATTTAAAAAATAAATGTAAATAAATGTAAAATAATTTTGAATCAATATGTTCTTTAAACCCATGAAAATATTTTTGGGGGGGTTAAAAGCTAATTTTTTTTTTTTTTTTTTTGGAGGAATGGGTATGGATCGAAAGAACTTGATGAATTTGCCACAAATTCATGAATTGCTTTGATCAACCTGAATTTTAATTTTTTGGGAGGAAAAGGCTTGGCCAATTTTTTTTTTCCCAGCTCTTGTTTTTAAATCTGCTCTTACTGTCTCATTACACGTCTTTTTGTAGTTTAGCTTTCAATTGCTCTAATTAAATAGATTTATATTTGAGTAAAATATTTTGTAACATTAATCTGATTGGACTTGTTCTGTAGAATTGTCTCTGTCTGCCTATTTTAAGCTCTGCTATAAAAAGCAAAACAAAGTTTAAACCCATTAGGGTCAGTGAAATTGACACATATGTTAAATTTTGCACCTTTGAAGTGTTGCCTATTATAGTGACAGTATCCCATGTATTAAACAACCGTCAGCTTTAATTATAGTATGAACACTGAGATACAGACAAAGACCTGGAATTAAAGAAATGAACAATGTTAAAAATCATTATAACAACTACTGATAGACTTGCTAAAGACATATAAATAACAGGCTATAAATACTACTGGCACCTATTAGTGCTACTATTATCTTGATTTTTTGGGGGGTGGTCAGGTATTCTCAAAATATGGGTGATATAGCTGCTTTTGCAAATATATCTGTAACTTTTTATGATGATGCATTACATCATGCTGAATGTTCTGTAGTGTAATCTGATAAACCATTAGCTACAGGTACTGCTCAGTTATGCTATCTTTGACTAATGTGATATAGATTGTCAAGGTTTCTTCCAAATATGAACACTTCCTTCTGCATATCACAGACTAATGCTTCCATTAGCCAAATACACAATGCAATGTATTTCTTAAGTTGGATGCTTTGCTAAAAGTTCAAAAAGTGATGTCCCTCCCAAGGCTTGTACATTTCACACAACACTTTAACCAGGGCCGGATTAATGCAGGGGTGGCAACCAGGGCCCCGGGCTAAGGGTGGCCTTGCAGGCCCGCAGGCCAGATGCAGCCCACTCCTTCTTTTCATCTGGTCCGTGGCAAGTCTCCACGTCGAGGGCTGGACACCGGTCCCTGAGCCTCAGCACCCGCTCCTGGGGCTGAAGCCTTGAGCACTGGCTCGCCGATGTGCCCCTGTGGACTTTAGGTGAGGGGCCTTCAGGGAATCTCTGTGCGCTGCCCCCAGCGCCAGCTCCGCAGCTCCCATTGGCCAGGTACCGCAGCCAATGGGAGCTGCAGTGGTGGTGCCTGTGGGTACAGGCAGCGTGCACTGCTTAGAGTCCCTCTGCCTAGGGGCTGGACAGGCCGGTCACCTGGGGTAGCAGAGCAGCGCGGAGCCAAGGCAGGCAGGGATCCTGCCTTAGCCCTGCTGTGTCGTTGACCAGGAGCCGCCCGAGGTAAGTGCCTCCTGGCTGGAGCCTACACCCTCTCCTGCACCACAACCCCACCTGCACTCCAACCCCCTATCCCAGCCCTGAGCCCCCTCCTGCACCCAAACTCCCACCCAGAACCTGCACCCTGAACCTCCTGCTGCACCCCAACCATCTGTTCCATCCCTAGCCCCAACCCAGAGCCCCCCCAAGCTGGAGCTGCACCCACACTGAAATCCCCAACCCTGAGCCCACTCCCCCACTCCAAACCCCCAGGGGACCCACAAAATCTAATAGCTCCGGCCCACAGGAGAGTTAATCCAGCCCTGACTTTAATTTGAGATTAATGGCAAAGGAAATTGAATCTTTGCTCCTTCCCACTTTTGTTTTCATCAAAACTGAAAATCCTAAAGTAAACTCCACCAGGCTGTAATTTGCTAGGCTGATTAAAAACCAGCCATCCTTCAGAGTCTTGAAACAACACTTTAGTGGAATGCGGATTTCTGAAACTGAAAATTCTTCAGGGGATGATCCTTGTGGAAAGTAAAATTCTTTGAGGGAAATGCATAAAAGTAAAAAGCCAAAAAGAGGTCTCTGCACAAGTGCTAGACTGAACAACAGAACACTGAGCAGGATTTTTTAAATTAATGTTTTTTTAATTTATGGATATTAGCTTCTGGTGAACTTTAGAGAGAAAACAGGGTCCGGATGTATACTGTAGATCCACCATCCTCAATTAGTAATGGACAAATTGAGGATGGTGGATCTGTAGCATACATTTAGGCTATGCAGATTAAATAGCTAATTTTGCCGTGAGAAAGAAATATTGCTGACATTAGCTAATCTAGAAATCCTTGCCACAATAGTTGAAACATCAGAGAGTGGGAAGAAGTTTCTGTAGAAGTTCTCCCCTAGAAAAAGAAGAAAATCATGGCCCCTGCTCTGACCAAACAGGATGGTTGAAAACCAACTTGGTCCTCAGTCACTCAATGTTTTGCTCATTTTATATTTAATTAATAGTATAAATTTACATATATGTAATTTCCACACCATTTCAGGAAGAAGAAAAAAAGGCCTGGTCAATGGATGCAGGTGGTGAAAAGAGCAAGTCCTTATTCAGAATCATTCTTTGTGTTTCAAAAGCTTTGCCATTAAGATCCACTGTCTTTGAGCAAGGTTGTGGCCCAGACTTGCATGGCTGAGTAGGAGTGCAAAGGGAAGTAAGACCTTCATATCCCCCTCTCCAGTCTTGCCTTGGCAGCATCTCAGCTGCAAACATGGAGGAGAGATGGGCCTGCATGCCCAATACTTTCCCTGTCCCACCATACAGATGGGTGGAGATTGGGTGGAGCCCTTGTTCTGGCCAGAGTGGGGAAGGAGAGGGAAGTAATCTGCTACTGGTAATGAGGAGTGGCAAATTACTTCCTCTTGGGAGCAAGGTGGGAGCATAGAACAAATTGGGATAGTCTGTGAAAGTCCCAAATCCTTCTATGGACTCCTGAGCCTGGGTTGTCACATCTTTGTGCTTCTCCCTACCCAGGCTGTTTCTAAAGGCACAATCTATCCCTCTTTTTGCTTCTAATAGAAATGCAGACACTGTCAACCAAAAAGAAACAGATGAAAGAAAGAATAGGGAAAAATCTCCACAACAGAACATGTGCAGATGGGTTCATTTTTTGGGAATAGCTTCTAAGCATCTGGCAGATGGAGGTGGGGAGAGTGCTTATGAGATGCAGTCAACATACCGAGAACCTTTTCCAGTAAGAATACTAAGTACAGTGTAACCTTATAGTAATGTCAGAAAGACTGATACTTTATTGCCTGGGATGCAGAATAGAAGCCCCAGTTCTCCCTCAGAGTAGTACAAAAACAAAGTGTATTGGCTAGAATTTCCCTTGAAACATCTTAATATTTTGCCTGATTTTACAATATCTGTTGTTTTTTTTTAAAGTGATTCAATCCCAAGGATGATAGCTTATTCACAGTGCTGCTGCTCTCCAATACAGCTAGTACATCATAATGCTTGCACTCTGGTTGACAGGAGCAAAGCTTTATGGGAAACATTAGTGATGCTGCTAGTGAGCAGTTGGTAGGAATAAAATAAACAAAAGCTCATAGGGTCAGAAGAACAAAGTAAACACATGGATGGGTAGGGGAAAATATTTGCTTTTTCTCACTTGAGCTTTACACTGACAGAGAGAACTCAATTCTGGGAGACTTAGTATGGGGTTTGCCTGAGTAAATATTGAATAAAGATCTCAGGATTTGATCCCTAACAATTCATCCTCTCTGTTTTAAAATGTAAAAACCTGCAGTACCTGGCACTCTCCCAGCCAAGTACTAACCAAGCTGAATTTGAGGTGAGATTAAATGGGTTTATATTATATTATTCAGAGTATGGAATCCCTAGATAAAAGCTGGCTTTTGTGATGATTTGGGGATCTTGCTGTGAAATTCATGAATTCTCACTGATATTATGAAACTGTTATGATGAAATTGTTGTATCATGGAATGCTTCAGTGTTAATGTGTATCCACCATTGCTGACAAGACCTGAAACAGCTGCACACCAGATTGAGGAAAAAGGGAAGTACTTAACTTTTACTGTGTTTTGAGTGGACAAATATATATGTTAACAGATCTGTGGCAATTGAAGTGGGAATTTGTCACAATTAAATTGGGTTGGGCCAAGTAAATATACAGTAGGAAACAACATTGTACTGACAGGGAGACATTAAATCATGTAGTCTCTTAGCCCTCTCTAGAGTCTATGCAGCTTATTCTCTTCCCTTTAATTTCAATGGAGTTATTTCTGGTTTATAACAGTATACCTTAAATGATAGCAGAATTGGATTCTATTGTTCTTTTTAGAAGTTCATAGAAGCATGGTCAATGTTTGCAGTGACAAAGTGTGAAGTCAAGGGGGAGTTGGAAATCACTTGAGTAAGCAACTTTAGGACTTGGTCTCAAGTATTTTGGCCAGCCTTGTCTTAAATCTGAAAGCCTGAAGTACTTCATGTTACCTGACAATCTCCCATATAAGCACTAAACAGGCTAGAACTTACTTCCTTTCTGGGGTCAGACAAAATTAGGGGGCCCAGGGAAGCATGACCCTGTATCAGAATTAATTTGGTTTAGTTGTATTTTTGCAAGAATCTTCATGAAAGCACTGGTTTTTATTTTCGCTGACTAGTTGACCCATCCATAATTGTGACACAGTAATATATATGCTACAATTGAGTATATTTTGAGAACCCAGAGCAAATAATAAATACCAGGCAGGTTGCTCTTAAAATCAAATGTAATAACTATTTTAAAAAGTTGAGCTTTTGCGTAGGTTTCCATTTCTTCCTTTAATTTTTTTCTCAGCGTTAAACATTTACATTCAGATCAGAGCTATTCACAAGAGGCATGCAGCTGTGGAATGTGTTGTGTATTGTAATTATAAAGATATATTTGTTTCTTTTTCTCTGTGAATAGATTCTCTTATATTGATTCATTCTTACTTCTGAGCACCTACACTGAGGCAATGGGGAAAAGATTGGTTTTCTGCAAAATTACTTTAATTACCTTATCTCTGGAGAAGAAATACAGTCATTGAAGTTACAAATTTTGTAACAATTTTCTCAAACAGGTCTAAACTAATGAAAAAAACAAACAAACACTTTTCTTTTAGAACATACATAAGAACGGCCATACTGGGTCAGCCCAAAGGTCCATCTATCCCAGTATCCTGTCTTCTGGCAGTGGCCAATGCCAGGTGCCCCAGAGGGAATAAACAGAACAGGTAATCATCAAGTGATCCATCCCCTGTCACCCATTCCCAGCTTCTGGCAAATAGAGGCTAGGGACACCGTCCCTGCCCATCCTGGCTAATAGCCATTGATGGACCTATCCTCCATGAACTTATCTAGTTCTTTTATTTTTAATTAACAGTATGTTTTTTAAGTACTTACTGGGAGCCTCGGAAGGGTTGGAAGTTTGGCTCAATGCAGAAAAATTTACATACCGGATGCTCTTTGGTCTGGAAATCTCTTGGGAAACAGGCTTTAGAATGAGATTTATAGGATGTTATGGGGGTTTTGTTTGTTTGTTAGGGGTTTTGTTGTTTTTTAATCAGACCAGAAATACCTTGTGAGATTTGGTGTTTCTACTTGTTTTGTAAAATAATAATAATAATAATCAAACTTATTCTGAGGATTAAACCTATTGGTTTTGGGTAAGGATTCAAAAGTTCTTATTTTATTGAAAGAGGCTTCCTCATCCCTAGTCTTATAAAAACATAACTGAGGATATTCACACTTAATGCCAAGTGTGCAGATCAGAATATGATGAACTCTGGGCCTGACTTATGCCTGTGCAAGTGAGAATCAGGAGTAACTCCAGGGAAGTCAATAGATGTAGGTCAGTGTAAAGCTGTTGTAAGTTTGTAAATCAGGCCCCAGGGGTGAAATTCATTTGTCAGTGGAAGGATGGCCCAATGACTACACAACACTTACAGCCAGGGGTTAATTTGACTCTGTGTATCAAATAGTGCTAGACAAAGTAGTCCTTCTCTCTTTCCATTTCTTTTCTTTCCCTTCAAACCTTGGCTTCAATGGGACTACTTACAGGAATAAGGACTATTCAGGGGGGTAGGTAAGGATTAGTCCTTATTTGATGTAGCGTCTTTTGTATTAATGGAATCCCAATGGCTTTACAAGGCTACATACTTTGTATTGTTGCTTTTTGAAAAGCTGTAAAAAAATGCTTTTTAGCTAAACTCTCGCATGCTAAATTTTAGCTCATAGTAGTTTTAAGGGTGAGTGTAGCCTCTTTAAATGCAAGGTTCTAACAGAAATTCTGGTATCGCTTTAGCAATATTATGAAATACTGTTTGCTTGTTAATGCAGCCATAATAACCCTGTCTGCTTGTAGTGCTTGTAGTTTCAAAAGCTAGAATATGCTAGTCAAAAAAATAAGCACTGTACTGGGACAGACATATCCACTTGAAGTTTTGAATCCTGTTCTAATGTCCTACAGTGATATTGAGAGGGGGGAGCTGTACAGAATGCTGACAGGCAATGTTTTTAAAATCCTGATGCATCAGATAAATCAATTTTCTCAGCAGTATAGCAACATTTCTCTTCCACTTTGATGTGGGGCAAATGGAATTGCTGAGTCGTGATCTTGGTTCAAGATTAGGTATGTGGCTTGGTCCTAGCCTCGTTCACCATATCAGATGTTTTTGTTGTTGTTGTTGTTTTTTAAACTATACCTTTGACTTTAAAAATATTAATTAATAAAATTGTGTCCCTGCCAGAAAATGTTATACAAATTTTCCATTTCTAGACACTTTAGAAATATATTAGCTACAGAAATGATTCCAGCTGCTTCAGTTCACAACATTGTTCCCTCTGTGAGTTTAGATTGTTAATGAGTGTAACAGGGTGGCTTGCCCACAGAGCGGGGAAGCTTAGGAGACTGTAGTGACACTGCAGAGAATGAGAGCGGCTCTTGCAGGGAGAAACTGAGACTAGAGGAATTGCTCCAGCTAGGAATGGCTGGGAGTAGCCTGCTAAGGCAGCAAGGTCTCTGATCAGACATTGGGCATTTGGGCTGCACCCAGTTGAAGGCTGGAGTGAAGACACTGATATTTAGGTTCGAACTTTAATTTAATAAATTAGACCCTTAGGAGGACTATTGTGAGTGGATTGGAAAAACCCTGTGTGACATGAGGCTCCAAGAAGGGAAATAGATGTGAGGGGCTGTATGCAGAGCTCCTCTGATGCCCCTAGAGCAGTGTTTCCCAAACTTGGGATGCCACTTGTTTAGGGAAAGCCCCTGGCAGGCTGGGCCGGTTTGTGTACCTGCCGCATCCGCAGGTCCAGCCGATCGTGGCTCCCACTGGCCGCGGTTCGCCGCTTCAGGCCAATGGGAGCTGCTGGAAGCGGCGCGGGCTGAGGGAACCGTGGAGCAGCCACTGGCCTAATTTTGAGGAATATGGTAACTTCATTTTCTTGGAAGGGTATTTCCCTGACATTGCTAACCACAAGAAGGCTATGTTGTGTTTCATGTTCATTTGGACCTCTATAGGCAAGGTGTTCTTCCTTTCCCCTTCCTGTTTTTTTGCAATTACTGTAGCGCCTCTTGGCTCAGATGGTCTAGTCTCACATGGAAATTAGATTTTAATTAATCCTCCTGTACAATTTTTGCCTCATGTGGATGATGTCACGCTCCTGTTATCCACCTCTTAATAACTGATTATAGCCTAATTGAATGTACTAGAGGAAAAAAGACAGGATGTCAGAATATAAAGTTCATTAAAGAAAATCAATTTGCAAGCCTTTAAATTGCATTAAGGGCTACTCTTTAAATTAGCTAATGTATCTTTTTCCCCCTTGTTTGGGAAGGTAAATAGCCACACTGTAGAAACATATATACAATGTGAACTGGTAAAATTAGTGGGTAAATTAAATTGTAAATGACTTAAGACTGGTTTACAGTTCCATTGTCTCTTACAGGCTGCCTAATGTACTCAAAATAATACCTTGCCAACTGTTTTGTATTTTCTATTTTTTCTCACTTTTTGTGATATGTTGGACTAAGACACTTTATTAGAGTTTATTAGAGAAGCAAGTAACTAAGGCTTAACATATTCCAGCTGTGTGTATCTTTGTTTCCAAGGCAAGCTTGGCTGTCCCTAACATGCTGAATGCCAAGCTAAAGGTTCTAATCTTTCAATCCCAGTTCTCAAGCAGCTTCTGCTTATATTCATATTCTGAAAACCAAGCTGTCACCAGTCAGCATTTGCCATTAGAGTATCCTGAGCAGAATATTTAATAAAAGCAGCCACTGAGGTGCAGTTTGCTCAGATGTTACTAAATGCTTAGAGGTAATCTAGGGAAGACTTAACTTTCTGAATGTGGTATATGTAACATGAAATTATGTCTTTGTGTCATTCTTATGGGGAAAGCTGCATCTTGGTCCCCTTTCTGTGTATATCAAGCACTGATCATCATGAAGGTCTGTCTGGGTTTTGGGGCACCTTCTTGATCCTCCCTTTTGGAACCTGTGACCAGTGATATAGACCAACAGACTTCTTAGAACAAATCATTTTTATTTAGCAGTTAGACTAAAGCATTAAAGAGAAGTGGATTTTAAAAGCACAAGCAGACTGACTACACATTTAGTCTTATCTAGTCTTACATTTTAAGCTAAGCTATGTAGTCTTTCATCTTAAGTTACAGGAACAAAATTGACTCAACTCATTCTCTTAGGGCTTGTCTACATTACCCACTGGATCGACAGGCAGTGATCGATCCAGCGGGGGGTCGATTTATCGCATCTACTATAGACACAATAAATCGACCTCCGAGCATTCTCCTGTCGACTCCAGGACTCCGGTACATAGCTGAAGTTGCATAACTTAGATTGATTTTCCCCCAGTGTAGACAGGACCTTAGACTGCCAAGATCCTCCTGTGCATCTATGGGTTTCCCAGTCTTGAGCTCCCTCTAACTGGTTCAAGAAAGCTCACTCTTCCCTGTGAGGATCTGAGCCTGACCACCATATTGTTCAATGGTCTCTGTGTTTACGGTTCCATGCATGAAGTCAGTTCCTCTTTTAGTTGTGGTTGGTAGGAAAGGCAAAGGAGTATGGAATGATAATAATGACATATCTTTGTTCCAGTTTTTATTCAAGTTTAGGCAGTGTGTTTCTTTGAGAGTGGCTAGAGTGATTTTTTTTTAAAATATATGGAGGTCTCCTAAATGTCAGTTTGAGTATGATGGCACCCATTATAAACTGAGTGCTTCGCTTTGATCTCTAATGGAGTGGAGGTTGACAGTAATTTTCAAATGCACAAGGTAACATCAGCAGAAAAACAAATGTGAAATTAACATAATAGAGAACAGCTTCTGTTGTGACCATTTCAATACTAAAAATGAGGAATGTACTCTGAGAATCAAGTTAGTGATTTGATCCAAATTAGAAAAAGGGCACTGCCAATTCTAGCTATACTGGGCTCAGGTTGATGAGGAACCCAAAACTAGTGGCAGTGCATTTTATTTTGATTTTGCACTCAACCAATCTAACATCACGTAATAAAATATCACCATAATTTTAGTAGGTACCCTAGTTATGGGGGGAAAGTGTACAATTTCTTACATAAGAAGCAAAAAAAGAACATTAAAATCAACTCTGATGTTCTTGAAATGGTACAAGGATGCAGATTTTGGTATCAACTACATTTTGTTTTACCTCTTTCACCCCTGCATTCTACTTTTTAAAGAATTTTGTCTTCATTCACCAGTTGTATCTGTTTTTCTAACAGAAAAACGAGAGATCAGAGGTATTGAGTGTGCACAATTATCAGTTTTGTTTGCTTGAAATGCAACTATTAAAACTTTTATCTTGTGAAATTTCATCTGAGGCTTACACACTGAAAATCTGTTTTGGCCTGTTTGCTTGCAAGTCCATCTATGTTTGCGAATGATCTTAATTTTGCATGGTATTTCACAATTTTTCAGTGTCTATCCTGGTTAAAAATAAGTCTGCATTAATTGAAAATGCTCCAATTAATTTTTGTTTTAATTGAGGGCTTTTTGTGAAGTTTTCTACTAAATTAAAACACTGGAACACAATGTGAAAACTCCTATTTTGAATGTATTCAGTTTTGTTATACAGATGCTCCCCGACTTACTCAAGCATTCCGTTCCGGAACGCCTTGCATAACTCAAATTTTGCATAAGTTGGAAACGTATATCCTACCATTACGTGCAACGCCTCCACCCCCAAAAAAACCTCAACCTCCTATTTCTAGCTTACAGACTTTATCCATAAGTGCGGATTTGCGTAAGTTGGGTTTGCGTAACCCAGAGGGTGTCTGTATTTAGCATAGCCTGTTCAGGAGTAGGAATGCTTTTCATCCATAGCAAAAAAAACCCTCTATATTCCCATAGATATTAACCAAAGACTTTATGGTCTAGTGAATAAGATGCCTACGTTGTATGTCAAAGATATTGAGCTAAATCCATCTCTGGGACAACTCCAATTAAGTCATTTAAGCCCTTTGATCTCAGAAGGCAAAGCCTATTGAAGACCTCCTCTGCTTACCCTTTGTTGAACTTCTAGACTCCTTATGCCCTCTGTAGCCATTTACTTTATTTTATCATTTATTTATTGTGTCATGTTATGATTAACAAACATGTCATATATAATCATTGTATGCTAAATAGATTTAAATTGTAGGATTATAGAAGTATAAGACCGATTAGTAGTTAGAAGAGATAAGTATGCATTAGGTATCTAAGCAGGGCTGAAATGCAAGGCCCACAGGCCTCAGCCTATAAGATGTTAGCTTAGCTATGCTAGGCCATAGGCTTAAGAAATTGTTGACATAAGTGACCAAAGAATGACTTATGCCACAAGATTCCAGGAAAAGATGTATCAATGGGTGGTATTGCCAAAAAAGTAACTGTAAGAGTAATTTTGGACTGCAAGTTACCCAGTGGTCACATTTTCTAACACATGGCCTAATTGCAGGGTGCACTATGTGCGTCAATGCTAATGAGAATCAAAGAAACTCCAAACAACCTATGAAAAATGGGTTACCTGAAAATTCCTGGAGGACATAATGTAAATGAGAAAAAAGAGGGTGGACACCTTCATGCACATGTGCAGAGTGCTAGGTGTAGTCAGCATAATGTAAACAAGATAAAAGAGGGCTCCCAGATTAGATAAAATGAGTTCCATATAGGAAAATGTCAGCAGGAACCATCCCTCTACTGATGATCAGTTGTCAAGGCATCCATCAGACCGTATGAATATCGTTAAGGATGTGCGTATAGCTATATTTGTAACTTGTGCATAATCTGTATAGGATTTCTATATGCTTGGGTAATCATCATTTTAACTGAATGTATGTGTGGTCACTACCCTGGGTCTTTGTATTCCTAGAGACTCTAACTCTAAAATAAGTAGCAGAGGTGACTTTCATTCTGTTCATGTTGAAACTGTAGCCACCAGATCCGAACCCACAGTGGTGTAATATCGCATTATTAAATCACTTTTAAATAAATAAAAGGCTACATCTCCAAGAATATTTTCCCCATTGGCTGCTTCCATTCCTCCTCAGACCTTGGTGGGATGAGGCCAAGATCCTCCTGCTGACAGTCCTCCTGGTGTGGAAAGCTTGAGACTGTAAGAAGAGGTGTGTTAAGAACTGGTATATTCAGCTGCACAGAGGAAGTCATTTGCAGTACGTAAGTTTTCAGTTCTACATAACCTAGTCACTAGACTACATATTCTTGTGTGCCATCTACTAGCATTTTATCTAATAACCATTTACTAATATATATAGACAGAGCACAATAAAAGGTGTGCATGTGGGTGTGAGAGAATCCAAATCTCCAGTTCTTCCTGCCAATTAAATCATAGAATCATAGACTTTAAGGTCAGAAGGGGCCATTATGATCGTCTAGTCTGACCTCCTGCACAATGCAGGCCACAGAAATTCACCCATGCACTCCTGTATCAACCCCTAACCCAGGGGTAGGCAACCTATGGCACGCATGCCAAAGGTGGCACATGACTGATTTTCAGTGGCACTCACACTGCCCGGGTCCTGGCCACCAGTCCTGGGGGATCCTCTGCTGGACTGGGGTACCGGCTGCCGGCCCCCTGGTAGCTGGGGTTCTGTCTGCCGGCCCCGCTCATCCCGCTGCTGGCCACTGGGTCCCGGCCATTAGTCCAGGGCGCTCTGCTGCTGGCCTGGGGTCCCGGCCACTGGCCCGGGGCTCTGAGGCCTCCCCCAGCTGTGGCCCACTGGCCCCAGCCTGGGTCAGTGAGGGATGCAGACAGGGGGCGCAGCTCAGTACCCCCACCTTAAAAATTGTTCCAGCGCCACTCTGCTGGGATATTTTTAAGTCCTGATTTGCTGCTTACATCACTATCACACCATGTGGAACAGTGCATTGTATTTGACATTGAGATTAGAATGTACATGCAAGAACAGGAATCAGAATTTTCTGACAGATTTCAAGATTTCCAGTGATTTAGCCCAATGCTTTCTTTTCTAATTAAACCTGAAAAGTTCAACAAAGCGACTTAGATTTGTCTGTATTTCAGTGGATGGGCGTTGAAGATTTTGAAATGCAGATCATTCAGTTAAAAAGCTCAGAATTGTGGGCATCAAAGTTTGGAGATCTGTGGAGTGCACTTGAAGCTACCGAGAGAGATAATGGGGCCTCTATTCTGACCTGCTGGACATCTGTGCCAGTGAAATTTAACTGTTTGAAGAAAATTGCGTTTGCAATGCTTTCAGCATTTGGATCCACATACCTGTGTGAACAAATATTTTCACACATGAAATCTGTCCTCTGTCCCTCTCGGAGCTGGTTAACAACTGATCACTCAGAAGCCTATGTGCAGCTTAAAGTATCCAAATACATGCCAGACATTGGAAAACTCAGCAAGGAAAAGCAAGGGCAAGGATCACACTAAACTGATAAGATCTGCATTTTAATTTAATTTTAAATGAAGCTTCTTAAACATTTTAAAAACCTTATTTACTTTACATACAACAATAGTTTAGTTATATATTATAGACTTATAGAAAGAGACCTTCTAAAAATGTTAAAATGTATTACTGGCACGCGAAACCTTAAATTAGAGTGAATAAATGAAGACTCGGCACACCACTTCTGAAAGGTTGCCAACCCCTGCCTTCTCCTATGTCTGAGCTATTGAAGTCCTCAAATCGTGGTTTAAAGACTTCAAGGTGCAGAGAATCCTCCAGCAGGTGACCCTTGCCCCATGCTGCAGAGGAAGGCAAAAAAAAAAAAAAAAACCAGGGACTCTGACAATCTGCCCTGGAGAAATATATGCACTTGGGGTCTGTAGGTATAAAACACAAATGCTTTTATTTCCAGATCTCTCACTTCCCTGGTCCCATGGCCCCCATGAGTCACTCTTCATGAGATTTCAAGGAGAATGGGTTGCAAGATTTAATAACTATTTCTGTCTTTTCCTTTGCTAAGTTTCTGCCTTAGTAACAAAACCTTTTAGCTAGTTTTCAGTAATGCATTTTTTTATATAACCCACTTGTATTCTTCACGTTTTCTTTATTGTGTTTGTCTTTGTTGAGAGTATAAATAAATCCTATATCTATAAACCTCATGGTCTCTATATTTAAAGGAATTCACTCTTTGTACAGCTTCTGAGAGCAAGTTCAGCCATTGTGTTGGATGTGTTAATCTTCATTAACTGGAGCAAATTTGAGAATGTTCCCATCATAGCCCCAACATTGGAGATGCTTTTTCTGTTAAGATTTAGAAAAGCCCAGGGCAATGAACCACAATGGTGCTAACCTGGCAAGAAAGGTTCCAGATACAATGTGGGAGTCACTGAGGAATTGGAAAAAAAAAGGGCTAATACATCTGGCAACATTGTGAGAGAAGAACAGAAGTCTAGAAACTGTGTAAAAGGACTGTTCTGTGCAACTAGTCTACACTAGGAATTTACATTGACATAGCGACATCTCTCAGGGGTGTGAAAAATCCACCCCCCCGAGAGACATAGCTATCCTGACCTAACCCCTGGAGTAGACAGTGCTAGGTTGGCAGAAGAATTCTTCTGACGACTTAGTTATCACCTCCTGGGGAGCTGGAGTACCTATGCCAATGGGAGAATCTTTCCTGTCAGCATAGGTAGTGACTACACTGTAGTGTTTTAAGAAGAACAGGAGTACTTGTGGCACCTTAGAGACTAACAAATTTATTTGTAGTGTTTTAAGCGTAGACAAGCCCCAAGTCTACTCAGGGTTAACTGGGTTACCTAGTCATGACCACTCTTCCACAAGAAGCATGCCGCCTGGTTTTTTTCCCCCTTCTCCCTCCCTCCCCTCCATCTGGCTGAGACCTCACAACTGCCATTAACTTAAACTACCGGTATAGTTGTTCAGAAGAACCTTTGAAATTCAGGCCAATTGAAAATTAAGGTGTTAGGTGTGCCATTGTTAGAAATATACACTTACTATGGGAAGTGTCATCAGTGACTCCACAGTTAAGGTTGTGTTGCAATTTGGATTAAAATCCTCTTATTACATTTGAGGATGAAATTCGTCCACTGAAATTCAGAGGACAGTTCAATTTTCCATAATATTATTTGGACAACTAGATTAAGAGTGAACAACCCTCCTGCATGTCTGCATGGCACTTAAAAAAAGTGTCAATGTTAAATGGTACAGAGATGCTCTTTCCCCATTAATGCAGAGTAAAATAGAAGAAAAAGTGCAAGTTGAAAAATATTTAGATGTGACACATTCTGCCTATAAGTTGTATGGACAACAAATGTATTCATTCAACAGTTTTACTTCTTGCTCAATATTCATTAGGAAGGTTTCACCTGACATATGACCTTGGAGCCCACACCAAACCCAGTGAAGTCAATGGGAGTTTATCCGTTGATTATGATTAGCTTTGGATAAGGCGTTTACATAACAATAGGGTTACCATACGTCCTCTTTTTCCCGGACATGTCCGGCTTTTCGGCAGTCAAACCCCCGTCCAGGGGGAATTGCCAAAAAGCCGAACATGTCCGGGAAAATGGCGGCTCTGCTCCTCCCCTGACTCTTCGGCTCTGTTTAAGAGCTAGGCTGCCCGAGCGCTTCCGGCTTTGGGCAACCCCGTGCCTCCAGACCCTGCGCCCCCAGCTGGGCACTTCTCCTCCAGGGCTCTGGTGGCGCAGAGTCCGGAGGCACGGGGGCTGCCCGAAGCCAGTAGCGCTCGGGCAGCCCGGATCTTAAACAGAGCCGAAGAGTCGGGGAGGAGCAGAGCCGCCGTGGCTGGAGGCTCTGCTCCTCTTCGGCTCTGTTTAAGAGCCTGGCTGCCCGAGCGCTACTGGCTTTGGGCAGCCCCCGTGCCTCCGGACCCTGCGCCNTGCCCGGCTGGGGGCGCAGGGTCCGGAGACATAGGGGCTGCCCAAAGCCTGAGCGCTACCGGCTTCACGGTTTGCTGGGCAGCCTCCAGACCCTGCGCCCCCGGCTGGGCGCTTCCCCTCCCGGGCTCCAGCTGCGCTGGGGAAGCGCCGGCCAGGGGCGCAGGGGCTGGGGGCTGCCCGGCAAACCCTGAGGCTGGTAGTGCTGGGGCAGCCCTTTCCCCATGGCTGGGAGTGGGAGGGAGGAGGGGGCAGAGTTGGGGCGGGGCTAGGGGTGGGGAAATGTGCAGGGCCAGGGCCTGTGGAGGGTCCTCTTTTTTTATTTATTAGATATGGTAACCCTACATAACAAGAATCTTTAGTTAGGGAATAGGTCTGAAGTCTTTATTCACAAAGGACTCCCACTGCCTTCAAAGGAAGTTATGCACAGATCAGGGCTGCATGACTGTGAGTTGGTTAATTCTGTTACTAGCATGATAACATGATAGGTCTATTTGGTAGCAGAGATTTTATGTGGTGAACAGGATGACATGGTTATAATTGGGCTATAGTTTATGTAGTAACAATAAGGGAAACATAGGAGAAACTGACATAAAATACAGTCTATTAGGTTAAAACTATACCATAGTAAATCTGTCACAAGTATAGCGGGAGCATAAACTATAATTGTAGGCACTTGGCTGTTACTGTGGTAAAATATGTTCAATTATAGTTTAGTATTAACAGTAGCTTTACCAGAGCTATAGTTCTCCCATAGTTTTATGATGAAACTATGGCTTTAGGGGAGTCTTTCTTCCATTGGGACACATGGTCTCCTCAGTCCATGGCAGATCTCCAATAGCAGCATGATGCAGATGAAGGAGAATGTGTATTTATAGGATTGCTATACGGCAGCAGTCTCAGTCAAATTTCATTTTTTATGTTTGACATCTTAATTACAGGACAAAGAACATCATAGTAAACTTCTAGGCCCTGTCCATACTTCATCTGAAATCCACCTGAAACTGGACAATTGCCAGGCAGGCAGTGAGTTCTGCTCACTGCTTCTGATTGGCTAAGAATTGCTAACATCCTATTCTTTTTGTTATTCTGTCTCCCTTGCCACCAACCCAAACTTGTTTGTCTCACCCACCTAATGTGTCATCTTTTAGACTCTAAGGGTCAGATTTTTAAAGGTGTTTAGGTAACCAACTCCCAGGGAGTTAAGTACCCAAATATCCTTTAAAATCTGGCCCTCACTCTTTCTGGCAGGGGATGTTTTTTTCTATATTTGTAAAGTGCCTAGCAAAAAGGACCCCGATCTGGTTAGTCTCTCTAGGAGGTATTTCAATATACATGTTTAATAATTACTTTTTTAAAAATAGCTGTTGCTGGTGCAGTTGAGGAGCATCGAGCGGAAAAAATGTTGTTAAATAGGACCATTAAACTCGTGGATCAGGTGAAAGGTTATGAGTAGTTCTAAGCATTGGAAGTAGGGTAGTAAAGAGCTGAGAAACAGGGATAAAAAGACCCATTTTTGATGGGAGGTGAGTGTGGAAACAAAGGGAAGAGGATTCTTGGGCCTGGAGAGAGAGAGTTTCTTGGAGATTTGGGTTCAGGTACAACTTGCACTTTCAAGCAAGCTTGCATGAGCTGGGAATGCAGAGCTCCCTAGCTAGTCAATTCTATGTTAAGGGACAAAGGAAGGACGTTTTTATAATAATTAAAATCCTATTGTATCATCAAATCCTCTATGAGCTGTACATTTAAACAAATCTTACCATTCAATTGCTTCTAATCTTTAATAATCACCCATGGCTAATTGGGGAAGGGCATGTGCATTAATAGCAGTTCTTCCTCATGGCAGCTTAGGAACACTGAAGGTGTTTTCCTGTGACCCTTACACATTTTTCTAGATGTCAGCAAACAACTACTCTGAAGTTATTGATCAGCCAAATGAAAATATTAGATCTCAGTTAAAGTGACCGTATTTGACAGTCACCCAGCATTAGGTTCACCAGCAATGGGATCATTTCAGATAACTGATTGAATTTTGCTAGGCATTGTGCAGTCTAGCATGTCTGAATGTAATAATCAATTAATAGATGCACTCCTAAAGAAAACTAATCATTATATGAGATTTCATGAAGATTTACTTTATCAATAGCAAGCAGTTCATGAATTTTTTGACATAGCTCCCAGACCAGATATGAAATCAAGCTATTGTCTGCACACATGTTGCTATTTGAGCACCACCAAAAAATGATTTCTTCTTTATTAATAGAAAAGATTTCCATTCATTTAATATGCAGGTTATTTACTATGCTAAGTACAGTATAATTGATATAATTGCAATGTTTCCAGGATAATGTCATGATTAATTCATCTGTAAACAGTCTGGTATATTTCATTTATTTCAGACAAAGAAAACTGAAGCTGGATGGAATCTGACTTTAAATAAATTTACCATTCTTAATTATCATTTTAAAATGTTATTTGAAAACATAATGTCCTAGTGGACATTTGCCTACCTCATTGAAAGATACTACATAACCTGGTATGATTTTCAGGCTTTGTTCAACAGAAGCCCTGGAGTAGAATAATAGCAGAGTAACAGATCAAGATTCAAATTCATTGGCAGTTATGAGCTGTGCGTTTGATGTGGTGCTGCCATGCCTGGAAGGGATACCAGAGACTAGGGGCTCTCCCTCCCCTGGCAGGAGGGTTGGGAGGAACCTCACCCAAGCAAAGTGGGACAATAAGCCAAGAGGTGTGGGGAAGTAACCCAGGGAAGCTAACAGCTTTCCTAGGAACTGGTAGCATGAGGCAGCTACTTGTAGGGTCCCTGGGTTGGATCCTGGAGCAGAGGGCGGGACCTGCCCCCCCACCCCGACTCCCTTTTCCTCTCACTGGATATCTACCGAAGAGACCAGAAGCCCCAGTGAAGCAGTGAGGGCCTAGCAGGCCCCCAAACAGGAAGGCTGCTTGGAGACAGAATTTCCCACCCACTATGAACAGAGCGGGGGGGAATTCTGAGAGACGAGACGCTATCCTGACCCATCGCTAGAAGGAAGCGCGGGACCCACCAAGGCGGAGAAGAAGCCCTGTTACAATGCTTTGAAACAATGATCTAGTTTCAAACAACTCTAGTTTCAACCCTCAATTTTTTCCAACGGTATCTTAAAATGAAAGCTACTTCATCATCATATCATTCATTGATAGTCTAATCTATTGGCACAGCAGTGATAGTGACACTAGTGGTAGTATTTTGGCCATTAACACAACAACATGATATTTGAAATAGGAAGCATGAGTGACATTTTTTGATTGTTGTTGCTTCCAAATAAAATTATTGAAGCTAACATACAATGGCACAATTAGTATGCTTTATCATAGCATTTTCTACCTTCTAGACTAACAGCGCACCACAGTGTATTAAAAAGATGATTAGATGGAGATTCACTGAGGTTATCAACCTGTGATCTGTGGGCCTTGGGCTATTTAGTGGTGGCTTTCAGACAGTGAGTCCTACAGTCTTTCCCCTGTTTCCAGCTGTTAAATTGCATTAGGGCCCTGATTTGAAAAGGCACTTAGGCACATGCTTAACTTTAAGAACGTGATTAGACCCATTGAAGTCAGTGGGACTAGTTACATGCTTAAAAAATTAGGCACCTGCTTAAATTCCTTGGTAAACTGGGGCCTAAAGGAAGCTAAAACTTCTTTCCTAATATTATTTTTCCATGTAAGCAATTGCATATCTGCCTCAGGGTGTTTGTGTGATTGCACATAAGAAAAGAATATGTGTGTTCCGTTATGAATGTGAGTGGAGGTGAGCCATGAAAAAACATCTCTTGAATAAAAAGGAGAATAACATTGTTAACTTCCACAAGAAAAACCCCATAGGTGGGGTAAATGATGCTGTGTGGAGAGCAGACAACTGCTAGTCCAACCCCATCTACAAAACCAGTGTCTCCTCTGACTTGTGGAACCCTAGGTCCCACCAATTTGGGGCAGATGGATCCCCCGCAGGGGTGGGAGAAGGGAGAAAGCATGTTGCAGAGTCTCTGATTCTCATTTACAGCCCTCCCCTCTGAGGGAGTTTGCTTCTTTCCAATTGTGTTAAGATTGTAAGCTCTTTGGAACAAGGGCCATCTTCTTGTTGTATGATTGTATTATGTTTAGCACAGTGGGGACCAGGTATGTTAGCAACAAGAAAAAGGTTAGGGAAAATGTGAGACCCTTAATGAATGGGGGAGGCAACCTAGTGACAGAGGATGTGGAAAAAGCTGAAGTACTCAATGCTTTTTTTGCCTTGGTCTTCACGGACAAGGTCAGCTCCCACACTGCTGTATTGGGAAACTCAGTATCAGATTCACCAAGGGCAAGTCATGCCTGACCAACCAGATTGCCTTCTATGATGAGATAACTGGTTCTGTGGATATGGGGAAAGCAGTGGACGTTATATATCTTGACTTTAGCAAAGTTTTTGATACAGTCTCCCACAGTATTCTTGCCAGTAAATTGAAAAAGTATGGATTGTTTGAATGGACTATAAGGTGGATAGAAAGCTGGCTAGATTATCGGGCTCAACAGGTAGCAATCAGTGGCTTGATGTCTAGTTGGCAGCTGGTATCAAGTGGAGTGCCCCAGGGGTCGGTCCTGAAGTTGGTTTTGTTCAACATCTTTATTAATGATCTGGATGATGGGATGGATTGCACCATCAGCAAGTTTGAAGATGACACTAAGCTGTGGGGAGAGGTAGATATGCTGAAGGGTAGGGATAGGGTCCAGAGTGGCCTAGACAAATTGGAGGATTGGGCCAAAAGACATCTGATGAGGTGCAACAAGGACAAGTACAGAGTTCTGCACTTAGGACGGAAGAATCCCATGCACTGCTACAGGCTGCGGCAGTTCTACAGAAAAGGAACTGGGGATTATAGTGGATGAGACAGCTGGATATGAGTCAGCAGTGTGCCCTTGTTGCCAAGAAGGCTAATGGCATATTGGGCTGCATTAGTAGGAGCATTGCCAGCAGATCGAGGGAAGTGATTATTTCCCCTCTATTCGGCACTGGTGAGGCTACATCTGGAGTATTGCATCCAGTTTTGGGCCTCCCACTACAGAAAGGATTGGACAAATTGGAAAGAGTCCAGCAAAGGGCAATGGAAATGATTAGGAGACTGGGGCACATGACTTATGAGGAGAGGCTGAAAGAACTGGGCTTGTTTAGTCTGCAGAAGAGAATAGTGAGGGGGGATTGGATAGCAGCCTTCAACTACTGGAAGGGGGGTTCCAAAGAGGGTGGAGCTAGGCTGTTCTCCGTGGTAGCAGATGATAGAACAAGAAGCAATGGTCTCAAGTTGCAGTGAGGGAGGTCTAGGATGAATATGAGAAAACACTATTTCACTAGGAGGGTGGTGAAGCACTGGAATGGGATACCTAGGGAGGTGGTGGAATCTCCATCCTTAGAGGTTTTAAGGCCTGGCTTGACAAAGCTCTGGCTGGGATGATTTAGTTGGTGTTGGTCCTGCTTTGAGCAAGGGATTGAACTAGATGACCTCCTGAGGTCTCCTCCAATCCTAATCTTCTATGATTCTATGACTGGGGCTCCTAGATGTTCTTGTAGTACTATCGTGAATATAGTATGGGCCTATCATTTTAGCAAGGAGAATTGGTTTCTAGAAGATAATATAAAAAGAAAATAGTTGCTAGTTGAGAGCCTTTATCATCCAATCACTAATACTATACATTGCTTGGACTGGCAGAAAGCTAGGCAAGCATAAAGTAAAGCTGAAACAGAGCAATAGCTGGAAATGTAGGAATTAAATTTGAAACCATTTCTTTGCTAGATTTGGGACTGTGCGGAGCAATAAGAAAATGTGTGCATTTTTTTTTCTATCAGACTGGAGATCTATTGTCATTTAGGCACCAAGAATTTTATGTGGTAGTCTCCAGGTATTGCTATCATACTGCTGCTCCTGGATGTTAATGTGAGTGAAGTGATCTGATAAGTGAAATGTTGTAACATGATGCATAATTCAAATCCACAATGGCAGTATAGGAAAACCTATAGCATACATAAATAAATTAATCTGTTAGGTTTACTACTATCTTAATGCCTTCTCTTCTGTTGTCACAGTTCAATCATAGGTACAAATATGATCTATTTCAAATTGAAAGCTTTTTCTAAAAGCAATTTTCTGACGGATGCTATCTCAAGATAATATCACTTTAGTGGAGTACATTTCTTTTTATTTGAAGGACAGTAGGAGCCTTCATTTAGAATAACTATTTGTCTGTCTTCTTTGATTTGTATATTGCTAATTCCAGGACATATATTTCAGTTTAATTCCTCAAGGTCCAGAGTCAGAGCTTTCATACTTATTAATGATGCCCAAAGTTCAGGCTTCATTGTGTTATGTGCTATACAAAGCACATAGTAAGAAACAGTATCTTCCCTGAAAATCTAAATAGATAAGACAGACAAGGCTGGGAGAGAGGAAAGTATTATCCCCACTGTTCATATGGGGAAGTGAGGCACTGAGAGATTAAATGACTTTCCTAAGGTCACACAGAAAGCTGGTGACCATGCTGGGAACTGAGCCCACATTTCTCAAGTCTCAGACCTTAGCCGCAAGACTATTCTTCCTCTACATGTAGATTTATGAAACATACCATATTGCTGCTTTGGTAGGCACTAGCTAAGTTCAAACTATAGTGTAACAACATTTGATTTATCAGACTCTGTACCCATCACTGAAAAAACGGAGTGAATTTAAAGCCTCTAGATTCTCCCCCTCCCACACACACACACATTTTGACAACCCAAACATAACGCTGTGAACTCAGACTATATCTGAATACTGCCACAAATAAAGAGCAGGTTTATTTGTATTTTTGCTTCCTTTTGATTCATTTTTTTTTTCTTCCAACTTTCCTACTCAGGGCCTTTATAGTATGTCAGCATTTCTTTTTTTCTTGTTTAGGAATAGACTACCTCATATGAATAAACAACAAAAATCAGCCTTGCTCACATTCTATAGCTTTTTCATACAGTGCAGTCTCATTTTCACACTCACTGCAGATGTGTATGGGAGACTCAACACAATATAAGGAACATTTCAAAATTTAAAAGCATGACAGCCAAAAAAGAGCGAATTTTCGTGAGGAGAGATGGTGAGAGCTTACACAGAAGAAACATCATAATAAATTTTTGCTGTTATCATTCAGACTATGCAGAGGGAGAAAAATCTCTGGTTCTTATCATACAGGCTGAACATGAAGATTATGAGATTTGCTGCACAGTGCTGACGTGGAGTACATGTATAGATCTTTTTCACATATAGCATTAATAAATAGGGTCATTGCTCTGATATACGGGGATAGGGAAAAGATTCTTTTAAAATCAGTTTTCTCTTATTCTTCACTTTACACCTAATTCCTTCTTTATTAGGTAACAGTAGAACAGTGCTGATAAGGAGGTAAGCTACTTTAGGTATAGCTGCTTAGTTCCTGTCAGCTGGACAAGTATGGCTTAAAAAAAAAGGAAACCAAATCAGTCAGTCAAGATGTTTGGTGAATGATGATGAAGTCTGAAGCACAGTATCCTTAACCAGTGATAACCGAAGCAGGGGGTGATGTGAAGCTCTTTCTGAATGGTAACCAAACACTTTGTAAGGGTGAAAAGGAAAATGCTGTATTGATGCTGTGAGTTAAGAAGCAGAAATCGTTTTGTTAAGTAGTGCAATTTAGCTCAACTGAGAGAATGTCTGCCACAGGGATATAAGCTGAACTTGGTTGGTGTAAATCAGTATAATTGACTGACTAACTGAATTCAGTGACCATGGATGGACCTCAGTGGAGCGCTACTGCTTCACAGTGGTGGAAAAGGTGATCCCAAGAGCTTGATTCTCCATTGCCTTGTATATTGTGTAGCAATCTACCCCCTGTATGTGAGTGTGAAATGCATGTAAAATGCTACCAAATCAGTATTCCTCAGTCACTGATGGTGGCTCATTTGTGAAGATCCACATTGCTAAGGAAGTGGAGAATCAGCCCCAGTGTGTTTAAGTGACGCACCAGGACATGGGTTAATACTCAGCATGGCCAGTTCAGTGTCATACTAAAGCACAATAAAGGTGTGATTGTGTGGATGACCTGTTAGTTCCAGATCCCCATCTGTCCCTCTCTGGTAGCTCTCCAGAGGGAAGTTAAAGGATTTGTGGAAATTATTAGGTGATCATGCCAGTGACATGGCTGTCAGTACCTTTCCCAATACAACAGGTGTATGGCTGCAAGAAGAGTGGGAGGGAAATAAAATGAATGAATGCTGGATATGTGGTTATGTTTTACTACACATTCATACCAAGCAAGAATAATGCCAAATGTACTTTATTATTAATAATTAAAAGTCAGTTGACAAATTAATTTTGATTCATAGAAATATAGGAGCAAATTGTAAATATAATGAAATATTAGTAACACAGCTAATATTTACTGTAAAGCAAGGAAATGCCATCAATTTTTCTGAGTCAGTATAAACAGTTTTTAATGAAATGTAAAATTACAGGAAAATAAACTATCCTTCTTACCGTATCTGATGTGGGAAGTAACTAACTTAAAACAGAATTGGCATATTCAATAAAGACTCGTCCTGGTATTGATTGTTTAACTAAGAGTTATGCTTCAGTCTTGCAAATGGCAACATTTATTCATACTTAACTCACTGTACTGACAGCTCTGCAAGGGTATGCCAGAGTAAAGGATAAACTACCAAGATCTGCTCTCCACAGAGCTTCAGGTCTCTCTCTGTATCGGTGTCCATGGGGGGAGAGGAAGGGAGAACAAAACAAACCTGAATTGTTTTTGTTTTCTTCTGAAATATACTTCTATATCAACTCCAGTTCTCCGCAAATAGCATCTATCATTGGTTCTGAGGTTGATGTATCAGGTAGTGATGGGAAACAAAGAAACTATTGATGTACATGCTGACAGGGAAACAGGATTCTGAATCCTAGCCATACAAGTCATGTAGAATTTGTGGTAATTAAAATTACTACTCATTAGCCCTTTACCAATAGGTTATTTTCAAAACAACCATAAGGTATATCACCAGTATATAGGAGATTGGCCTGCTCCTCAGAAGGGGCAGTGCATACAAGAGAAGCTCTTCTAAAGCTAACAAATCATCCTGCCTGTTTTTCACAACATACTTCATATTAATAAATGAATTCTAGAAAACTTCTGGAAGATTTCCATCTGCCTTAAGGCTATAGACTGCAAACACACAGTAGATCACTTTCTGTCTCCTTGTTCTAGAATGTAAAAAAAAAAAAATCTAAATCCTCTTGGCCCCACATCTCATAGGCAGCATATAATGTAACTGCAGAGTTTTCAGAATAATCTCTTATAAGGTGTTCTTTCTATGTCTGTCAGGATTGAGTCAATATTTTGTAAAGTATTTCATTTGAAAGACTTTGGGAAAGAGAGGGGTTTTGCTTTGTGCAGTGAAATGTTGCAGATGAACTTTTAACAAATCTTACCGTGTGTGTGTGAGAGACAGAGTGTCCCCTGAAGAAATGCCTATTCCTCCGGGTTCTAATCTCCAAGCTAAGTAGAGAATCGTTATAATGGAGCACATAAACACAGCAAAAATGTGAATCAATGGCTCTTAGATGCAGTATAGTAAAAATAAGAACAGGAGTACTTGTGGCACCTTAGAGACTAACAAATTTTTTCCACTCCATACGGCTAAATGCAGTGCCTTGCATAATGACAGGTTTCAGAGTAGCAGCCGTGTTAGTCTGTATCCGCAAAAAGAAGAACAGGAGTACTTGTGTTCAGAGTAGCAGCCGTGTTAGTCTGTATCTAAGGTGCCACAAGTACTCCTGTTCTTCTTTTTGCGGATACAGACTAACACGGCTGCTACTCTGAAACCTATAGTAAAAATGAACTGCTTAGAAAAATGTGCAGAGTTGCAATATAGTTACTCCAAAGCGTGTGTGTGTGTGTGTGTGCGCGTATATTATATATATAATAATAAGATCTCTTCTCCCTCCAGTGCATATTATATGACGCTGAGGGGAGTTATGGTCTATGTCGTAGAAGAAGATAAGATCAATCTTTCAAATGACAATGATGTGATTCTTTAAATTAGATGAGATATACCTGCAGTCTAACTGAGACCAGTATTATACATCTAGAACAGCAGTTGAATGTTTGATAGTAAGGCAGGTGTACATTCTTTGCTAGAAAGTGCCAAAAATAATTACAGATCAACAAGCTAAGTTTCTAATGTTACAATGCCAAAATTAAGAATCTTGGTTTTTTTAGGGCCACACTTCTACTTAGGTTGACTAGCACTTTGATTTCCATGGGATTATTTATGGTGAGAATATTTATGATGCTAAAATATATACATATGACCTTAAATATTTTGCTATTAAGAAGGTTAATTTTATTTTTTTGTTGACAGAGATGGCTGAATTTGTATTGCCAGAACACTTTTAAAAATCTAAAATGTCATATTTACCCAAATGGATATTTTAGCAGAAAATTATAATTTTCTTGAAAACAGCTTTTTTTGAGAAATTGAAATATGTCTATTGTGAGGTGGAGAAAAGTCTAGAAAATGCAAAGGAAGCACACAGTGTGAGAGCACTTAATGCAGCCTTTACTATGAACATTGTTATACTGCAGTGGGCTTACAGACTCCAGACTAGAACATAGTGCTGTGCATGGTAGCAGAGAGGCTGTGTGCAGTGAAAGTTGGCCACAGCACCAACTTCCCTCCAAGCTTAGAAAGTACATTGTTTTGAGTTCTTACCTCTTTGTCTTTTCCGGGTTATGGCACAATGAGTGTCCTATCTGGACTAATGCTGAGTTGTGATGAACAGGGCTTATGGAGTGGATGGAACTGAGTTGAAGAGTAGAGCTGTCAACTTGCTTTGCAGTGGAGCTGCTGAAAGAAACTGTGCCTCTTTTCATCAGGCTCTGTTTGAGTTCCCATCAACAGAAGAAATCTGTCAGAACCTAAAGGACATCCATTAAACAATGAACTCAAGGTATAAAAAGTTCCAGACTGTCCTGTGAAACATAGGTCATCTGTGCAGATAAACTTGCATGCCTGTGTAACTGGGCCATCATTAGGTAGAAGCTAATGATTAGGAAGATGATTTGGTAGATGCTGTCATTTGTATGATCTATTTGAGCAACATAATATAATGAGCCTTGTGGAAGAATGTTCTCTTGTCTATACTGATGGGTGGGCATAGCACTGAGGCATACTTGAAACCTTTGATTAAATATCTGCAACATGATCATTTGGACTGTCTAGCATGAGGCCATTTCTGATAGCTCTGTCAAAAGTCTAATATGCTAAGTTGTTTCTCAGACAGCTGTTAGCCCCATTAAAAACAAGATAGCATTCAGATTTGATTGAAAAGCATTCTCCATGTGAGTTGTATAATTGGATGTCAAATTGGCATCGCTGGTTTAGGCAGAGTAATTACACTCATGCTCATCATGACTTTGGAATGTAAACCCCTTTGATAACATGACTGATCAGGATAGTAAGTAAAAACTTCATGGAGCCCTAAATTCATCTCCATGTCAAGAAGAACCCACTCTAAAATCCCTGAAGCGCATTAGGTATGTTGAAAACATTCCTCTACCCTTATTCAGAAATTAGTTTCATTCCTTACATTCAATTTTCCATCTTTTTTAGTAGTCTGCCTCTTATGGGGATTGGTTTTAATATAAACACATTATCCAAAGCATAATATATATAAAAAAATGAAAAATTAGATATATATTCATGAGTTTGAAGCAAAGACTTTTAAAAAATAATTCTATTCCTGGATCATTCCTCTCCAATCTCCTTTTGTTTCTATAATTTAGTGTGTGCGTGTGTGTATGTACATAAACAAATTTTTTTTAAAAAGAAGGAAAATGTCCAAATTCACATATTTACAACTTAACCTGAAATCATTAAAACAAACCGAACACTGACTTTCTTCTACCACACTCTAATATGGCAAACATAGTTCTCTCGTTTCATTGATGAGGGGTGGTAGCAATTTCCAAATTCACAATGAGTATTTTCCCTTCAGTTTGAAGTGACTGTGACTGTCATTTTGACTAGCAAAAGTACCTATACCAGTGACAAAGACTGAGGCATTTTTATACCAAGTTGTCACCAGGAACTTCTATTCAACTCTCACCTGTCAGTGTTGCTCATGTCAAGGTTTATTATCTATTGCTTGGGAATACAACTGAGATTTTTTCCTGTTGCCAGATCTGTATGCAAAGTTGTCCTTATTCAAGTAAAGGCCCCAGGTGAGTAAGGACTGCAGAGTTTGGTCCTGAAGGAATTTAGTAGGATGGCTACATCTGCTCATAGAAATGAAGTTTTGATTTGATGTTCCCTAGCATTCCATTGCTAATATTATCACTTACTAGGCACAGCCAAGGTCCGTGCTCCATTGTGCTGGGTGCTATACACATACACACACACACACACACACACACACACACACACACACACACACACACACACAAACATTGAAAGAATGTGCCTAATCAGAAGTGTTTACGATCTAAATAGGCAAGATTGAAAAAAATGTTTGGGAATGGAACTATTATCCCCATTTTATGGAGAAGAAACTGAGCCCAGAGTTTGTGACTCACTCAAGGTCAGATTGGGAATCTGTGGCTTGACTTGTGACTTGAACTCAGATCTTTAACGGCAAGACCAAGACCAAGCTTCCTGTCTGTGAATGATTTTGAATGTTTTTGCTTTAGTCCTGTAATTGTGGACATAACCTCCCCGGTGAGTATCCCTTTGTTACTTGACACAGTTTCCTACTTGGAGATTTCTATGCTAAATTTTATTCATTTACTGTTTTTATTATTACATAGAGACACTCCCCTGATATATTCCTGGGAACTTTTCTCTTGCTTCCATTGGCACATCAATAGACATTGTGCTGATTTACCGCAGACATTCCCAGCTGGTTCTGTTGAATCAGAGAAGGCCCATTGTCCATTTGTTGCTGCATTGTATGGTTAGACATTATTTGTGTGTAGGTGTAGAACATATGTAGGACATTTGCAAACTAATGTCGAATTGATGGGCTCATTTATTATTGAAGTTAAATGAATGACTCAACTAATCCTCACAGCAAACTGCCTTTGAATAGCTGAGCAGAATAAAACAATAGATGCTCTGCCTATTTAAATATTTCACAGTTCTTAATCCTTTCCTTCCACTTTGGCTCAATCTGCTTTTCTCATTAGCTTTGGATTTCAGCCACTTTCTATCCATTGTCCCCAAGAAGACTGATTTTTTTCCCCTCTCTTTACTCATATACTTGATATTTTTAGATCAATTTCTATGGAGTCTAAACACAAAGAGGGGTTGTAATAATCCTTTTGACCTCAATGTGAAAACCACACAAATGAAAATAAATTAGAATATTGAGCAGTGAAGATCAGTCATGTGGATCAGAAAAGATAATTTTGTGCAGAGTTTTTTTGTAGCTAATGCAGTAAATATTTGCCATTCTAAAGGGCTGATCTATGCCCTCTGCTTCCTCAGAATCCCAAGGGCATCAACAGAAGATCGAGGAGTATGCCACCAAGAGCAAAATTTGGTCTTGTATGTCTTTCGAATATTTAAGGGTCTGTCTAACCCATTTTAAGAGTTCTGTTTGACATCTCACTTCCCTGGTGTAAATCAGCAATGCAAATGTTTTTGGTTTTTTTTCGCTTTCCTGGCAGTTTTGAAAAATAACAATTGTTTTGGGTTAGTCCAAACATGAAATTTTTTTTGAGGTTCAAAAAGTTAAATGATGAATAAAAGCAATGTTAAATTAAAATAAATGAAACGTTTTCTTCAACCTGAAGCAAAATGTTTTGTTTAGATTTCAACCTTTTTTTACATTTTTGCATTTTTAAAAATTGAATTGAAATAGATTCTAAACGGTCATTTGAACCTGAATCTAAATGTTTCATCTTGAAAATGCAGAAACAAAATATTTCAAGTGTTTTTTTTTTCCCCCCCAGGGAAAAAAGAAGTCTGAGACTAACAATTTGGCAAACTGACAAATTTGTGGAATGCTTTTTTGTAGCCAAATCTGCTTATTTTTTTTTTTTGCCAAAAAAAATTGCCCAGTTGTAGAAGTAAACCCAGTGAAATCAGTAGAGACCCAATGATGTGAGAAGAGAATCATGCCCTATAATGGCCACTACAATGATTACATTATGTATGTTTGCATCCCAAAGGCCATGGTGGTATTACACCAATGCCCATGTAGGGCCAGACTATAGGCACGCTACCCCAGTGAGAGCTGCTTCAGACAATGGGCCTGATTAATCAGTGTTAGTCAGGATCATTGTGCCACCAACATGCACAAAACCTCCAAGGGGTTCAGCCACGGTACCACCCTTAAAGAACTGGGATCCAGAGCTGCAGCTCAATGTGGTAGTGATGGAGCAGTTCTATGGGCCTTCCCATTTACTCTCTTCCTGTCCCTTTTGGAGAGGTTGGGGCCACCGGGAATACACCTTGATGCTGGTCCTTTCCTTTTCTGAGTGCAAGGACTGCAACTGTACTCTGCATTTTTGTGGGGCGGAGGTGGCTTCTTGTGCAGTACTCAGGAAAAGACTAGTCAACATCTAGCCCTGTATATTGGTTTCCAAATGGCAGACTGAGTACTAATGTACTATTTCCAAGTAACTGATTCCCACATGTTGTACATTCATCCTACAGCAACATGTCAGCCCTGTGAAATAGACAGAAAGAGATCTCTATTTTAAACAGGTAAGACTTGATTCTGTACATTCTGTTAAATGTAGAAACTAAAAATTAATTACCAGTTTGATTTTAATATTTTAAAGTGTATAAACTAAAACAACACAATAGGTTGATTATGAGGCAATGGAGATGCTATAATTAAAGAAACAATTCCATACATAAAAATGTTTCTATTCATATTTAGCTAAAAATTACCCTGACTTGAAGTCTGCAAAGCTCTAGTTGAGCAATGTAATTTTCACGGTAATACTAAACTGAATTAAATGGCTTCTTTTTGTAGTAAAATTTGGTTTAATTTTGTGATGGCTTGTTTGTTGGTTGGGCACTAAACTGTAAACAGTAAGTCTAAATGTGGAGGCAAATCATGCAGCTGGATCACTGATTGCATTGCCTTTGCATGTGGTTAAAGTTAACAATTAAAAGTTATCAGCATGAACAGGTAAAAATATGCAATGTTGTAGGTGTGTAAGTCCCAGGATATTGGAGAGACAAGGAGGATGAGGTAATATCTTTTATTGGACCAACTTCTGTTGGTGAGAGTAACAAGCTTTCTAGCTACACCAAGCTCTTCTTCAGGTTTGGGAAAGGTACAGTGTCACAGCTAAATACAAGATTAAACAGTTTATCTTAAGTAGTTAGCACATAATCTAAGAGACCATTCAAGGTGAAGTGACCTGGTTACACCCCTGCAGTTATAGGACAAAAAGGGAGTTTTGGGGTTACAGATTGCTGTAATACGCCATAAATCCAGTGTGTCTGTTCAGTCCATGATTTTTAGTGTCTAGCAGAGTTATAAATATAAGCTCCCAGGCTTGTTTTTTGAAAGTGTTGTAGAGGTTTCCTTTGAGGATGAGGACTGGTAGGTCAGACAGAGTGATTGTTTTGTGAAAACTGTTCACCCGTAGGTGACAAGGTGTTTTTTTTTTTTTTTTTTTTTTTCCTGGGGGAGTTCATTCGAGAATGTACTGATTGTCTGGTTTCACCCACATGGTGGTTGTTGGGGCATTTAGTGCACAGGATAGGCATGTGTAGGACTCATGAATCTTGAAAGGTGTGTTGTGGGAGGTGTTGATCATTGTAGCAGTGGAGGTATGTCTGGCAGGGTCTGGTGCTGCTTTTGAGTTGGTGTATCTTGGTCTGTGGGGAGCTTACTTCTGATGATGAGCTTGGAGAGGTTGTTTGAATACCAGAAGAGGGGATTCAGGAAAATTTCTTTCAGGATGGGGTCCCCATTGAGTATGGGCTGTAGTTATTTGATGATACCCATATGGGTTCCACTGTGGTATGGTGTCATCTAAGGGTGTGTGGTCGAAGGGGTTTTTATTTCTGTATTGAAGGAAGTTCTCTCAAGGTATTTGGGTGGTTCATTCCATGGTCAGCTTCTGAGGTGGAGTGTCCTTGTGTTGTGAAGGTAGTTTTGAGTGTGTTAAGGTGTATATCCAGGACATTCTCCTCGGAGCATATTCTTTAGCATCTGAGTGCCTAGCTGTACATACCAGATTTCATGGTGTATTGGGGATGGCTTCTGGATCTGTGAAGGTAGGTGTGGTGATCTCTGGGTTTCTTGTATATAGTTGTCTGTAGGATTCCATTGTTGAAGCTGATTGGGGTATCCATGAAGTTGATGCTAGTGTGGGAGTGTTCCAGATAGTTTAATGGGCAGGTGGTGATTGTTTAAGTTGTGGTGGAAATCTCTGTGGGAGTTTCGGTTGTCTTTCCAGAGGATTTCACCCTACAAGAAATCCATGGACCACCCCACTAAACCATCCCTTTACATTCCCTCAGCTGCTCATTTAAACCCCTCCACACGACAGTTTTTTGAAAATGTACCTCTATTCTTATAGAGCCTTGATCAGGATCTGAGTGCTTTCCAGAAGTGCATTCAGTGATGGGACTAGTATCTGTCATGTGTAGTTAGTTCTTTCACCCTCCTCCCAAGGGGCAAATGGGTGGTGATTCTTGATTTGTATATTTGTGTGTTTATATTATGAAAGGCAAGGTCAAAGAAGTTCGTCTTGCACGTAGAACGAAAGATGGTGAAATCTGTGCTATTTTTTGCCTCCTGTGGGAACGCATGCCACAGTTTTGGATCTGTCCTTGGGAAAGCTCTGTCACTTGCACAGAATATGATTACTCTTTGGGCAGATAGCTCCATTGTGCCTGCATAGCAAAGTTGTTAAATGTAGTCCTCTGAGCTTCTGGTGATCTTGTAGGTGCTGTGGGCCCAGACTATGAGGTGCCTTGAAAGGATGGACAGAGATCCTGAATATTCTGTGGAAATCCAGTGTAGAGAGAATGCTTTAATGTTTTGCAGGAACCCATGCTGCTGAGGAGCTGCATTGGTCCATTCTTTACTATTTGATTTCCTTATGGCTGACCCTTCCATTGCCATGTAGCTATCATTGTCATTGTGCAGCTGGGAGGTGACAAAGGCATTTGTTACTGAGGCCAGACAATCATCTGTCAGGATGAAACCATCTTCTAGCCAGCTGAGATGGTAGAATGCATTACTTACAGATGCTGCTATGTGAGCTTAGTGTCACTGAGGAACACTCCTAAATTGAAAACTGACTTGACTGGTTGTGGGAAAAAATGGTGGGTGCTGAGCACCCACTGGCACCACCTATAATCTCCCCCCTCAGTGCTTCCCGCCTGCTGGTGGGCCCCACAGATCAGCACCTCCCACTGCCTCCTGCCCACCATGAACAGCTGTTTCGCGGCCTGCAGGAGGCTGGGGGGGAGGGATGAGAAGCAAGGACGTGGTGCACTCAGGGGAGGGAGCGGAACTGGGTGGGAAGAGGCAGGGCAGGGGTGGAGCAGGGGCAGGAAGAGTCAGGAGGTGTGGAGCCTTGCAGGAAAGGGTGGAGTGGGGGCAGGGCCTTGGTCGGAGCTGGGGGTCGAGCCTCCTCCCACCCAGCACTTTGAAAAGTTGGCACTTGTGGGCTACATAGATCCTGTGCACTAAAAATTCCATAGCTGAAACAACAGTATGCAACAGTCAAAGAGAACTATAGAACTTGCAGTACACAGTAGCAGGGTCCATATGACCAGTTGGTATGCAGCAGGCTACAGTACCGTAGACTTATAACCTGGCTTGCTGTGCATTAAGTCCCCATGTGGCCAAGTCATTAGGGTCACCCTACATTCAATCTCTTTCCAGATTACAGGAATAGTTTTACTGGAGAGGGGCAGACTTTATTTCTTTCTGCTACTTACTTTTTATTTCTCGTTTCTCACTTTGATTTCTACTTTTCTCTGTCATCCTACAGGAAGTTTCTACACTTACATAAACAAAGCCAACTTTGCTTATGGGGAGAACTGCATGCTAATTGAGGGCTCTGCTTCTGTGCTGGCTAAAGGATCCATTCATTTGAGAGTTTCAGCTGAATGGTCATTAAATTGCATGTAAAAATTCCAACTTGCTTTCAACTGACCAGATATCTGGAGCTGCTGAATGCTAGTTAAAATGGAGTGCTCTGTTCCTTTTTTTTCATATGGAAATCCAATTTGTGGCCAGTCTCTATTAAAAGTCTACTTTCCTTTTGCCCTTTATGTTCATGTTTGCTGCCTTTAACTTTTATGGCCCAATTATTCAGTTATGATAAAAGCTGTATATCCATAGTAAAAGCTAGAAACCTTTTCTTCAACAGCACTAACTCCATGTGGGATTTTAACTGAAATTGGAAGCATAATGATGAGATGTACTGATGTAGATAAGGTTGGCTCTGTCTGTATTTGAATGCAATACAAATATGGATAAGCTAAAATAGCACATTTGAATGGAAGAATAATTTTCTAGATGGTTAATTACACTGAAAAAAAGCAACAACGTCCAAACTAGTTGGTTGACACTTGCAAAACAAATAGTTTTTTCTGTAAAATAATTATTTAAAAAAATAAGCGTTACAATCAGAGTCATGCAGAACCCTGGGAACACAACCCACCATATTGCCAGTTCAAGAATGCATCCTTACAGAGGAGACATCTTGCCAGATTGGCAGCCCTACTATAGAAGCCTTGATAGCATTCCTGATTCACTGTGGCTGTCAAGGCTGGATCCCCACTTTGAACTTTAGGGTACAAATGTAGGGGCCTGCATGAAAACTTCTAAGCTTAACTACCAGCTTAGCTCTGGTTCCGCTGCCACCATTTCAATTTTTCCCTCCCTGGGAAGCCTTGAAAAACCTTCACCAATTCCCTGGTGAATACAGATCCAAACCCCTTGGATCTTAAAACAAGGAGAAATTAACCATTCCCCCTCCTTCCTCCCACCAACTCCTGGTGAATCAAGATCCAAACCCCTTGGATCTTAAAACAAGGAAAAATCAATCATGTTCTTAAAAAGAAGGCTTTTAATTAAAGAAAAAAAATAAAAATCATCTCTGTAAAATCAGTATGGAAATTAACCTTACAGGGTAATCAAACTTAAAGAGCTCAGAGGACTCCCCTCTAGTCTTAGGTTCAAAGTACAGCAAACAAAGATAAACACTCTAGTAAAAGGTACATTTACAAGTTGAGAAAAACAAAGGAAAACTAACACGCCTTGCCTGGCTATTTACTTACAAGTTTGAAATAGGAGAGACTTGTTTAGAAAGATGTGGAGAACCTGGATTGATGTCTGGTCCCTCTCAGTCCCGAGAACGAACACACTCCCAAACAAAGAACACAAACAAAAGCCTTCCCCCCACCCCCAAGATTTGAAAGTATCTTGTCCCCTTATTGGTCCTTTAGGTCAGATGCCAGCCAGGTTACCTGAGCTTCTTAACCCTTTACAGGGAAAAGGATTTTGGAGTCTCTGGCCAGGAGGGATTTTGCAGTGTGTGCATGGGAGAATGTACTGTCTGTAGCACCATCTTCTGAAAGCAAGCTGGTTTTCCAGATATGAAGGCAGCAAGGCATTTAATATAGCTGGGAGCATTACCTCACTTCTGCTATGTAGTGTCACTCTCTCCTACATGCTTTATCCCAGTGCATCAAATGCTTTGCTGAAATTTGTCTTCACCTTTCCCTTCCCCTCCTAATGTTTATTATTAGGCAAGAGGACATTTGTACACGAGTAGTTTCTTTTTCTTCCTACTATGAAAACCTAATTAAATGTGAATATTAAAAAAGAAAAGGCAGGTTGTAGGTGTTTCATCAATCAAAAATAAGTTTGCTTTTTTTACTTACTAAAACCATGAGGTCAGAGGTTGCCAAAAATAATGTTTATAGTTCATGCTGAATCTTAGGTTTGGGGTATTTGTATAGTTAAGAGACAAAAGGCCTAATAGATAACTAGCCCATCAGAGTCACAATTGAGATTGTTAAAACATTTAAAGGAGATTTTTCAAAGAGATTCGGAATAGACAAGCAATCCTTTGATGCTGTTTAAGCATGGTAGATAGAAATCCAGTTTCAAACCTCAAGGCTGAAGCCAAGATGGGGACGTTAGACCATTATTAAAGATGCTGAATGCCTTTCTGGAGTTGCCCAACAGTGGGTTCTGTATACAGCTTCAGCCTAACCCCCTGCCTTGGTTTCATAGCCTGAGCTCCAGCTGAAGCCACAACTTCAAAGCACTGTCTACACAGACATTTTTAGAGCACTATCAGAAGCCCACATCTGTGGATCCAGGCTGGGAGACTTGCTGCCATGGGCTGCATACATGTATCTTATGGCACGCTTCCTAGTCTGCACTGGTTTATGATCCTGGTTCTCAGGTGACATTCACAGTGTTTGTTTTGCAAAATGCAAAATCCATTACTGATGTTTCTCCCCTCTTTATGTTTTACCAAATTAAGTCTTCCTGGGATGGCATGAGTATCTTCTCATTCCATCATCCTTTATATGTAGCAGTAATACTGAATTGCTATGAAATCCTAGCAAAATGCATCCTTTGTATTACTATGTCCATTTGGTGTTTCCTTCCTTCGCATGTTGTCACTTTCATAAGAAGACATCTCTTGTTATTTTTGCGTTTCCATTTTTCTCCCTCAGACCTCATGCTACATCGCCTCTTCCTGCAAAAAAGCTTATGGGATGGGGCCACAGGGACAGGAATATTCACAAGGTGAGTTGAACTCAGAATTACCATAACATTGTCTTCTCAAGGAGAAGAGACTCAGTGACAAGGCCTTTCAGGGAGTAAGCACAGGGATACAAATCTGCATGGACAGCTTCTACTTCTGGGCCGCTCCAGTGGCTCCTCTATACTGGTAACATGGTTCCACTGAGATTTGCTGTGTACAAAAACCAGGCATGTTAAGTTGATTTAGCAGGAAAGGCTGATTTTTAGGTATAATTATGGTCTGTGGGCTGGGTATATATTTAGAATGATTACCTTCAGTTTGCAGCAGATTTCCCCACTGATGTTAATAGATGGGTAGGAGACACAAAAATCATGAATAAATTATTATATTTATTTGTATTGCAGTAGCACCTGGGAGCCCAAGTTATGGAGCAGGACCCCCATTGTATTAAGCAATATACAAACACAGAACAAAAACTGGCTTTTATGTAGTATCTAAACTCTGTTATTGGTTCACTTTCATACTGTCACATTCAGTGTCACCCAATGGGAAAATGTGCTCTCTTTTTGGAATACTGCTATTTCTACCTTTTGTTACCCTTCCTTCCCCAGCTTCTTCTTTCTTTTCCCTGTCCTTGTCTTTGCCTGTCATCCTTTCTTCTCTCTGCATTGGCTTTCCTACAGCAAATCCCATCCCCACTCACGGATGGTTCAGATATTCATGGTGAGTAAATTCAACCTCTTTTTTTGTTTCCTGATGTCTGCAAATGCCACATGCATTTGCAGACATTTTCAGAATAGCTCTGCAAACAAATTTCAGCCTGTGCTGAGTTTGCAACTGTTCAATCTGACTTTACTTTTTATGTGTTTGGTCACCTATATCACTGGATTTTGTTTCTTCTTTCTGATTGGATGACTGAAACTCTTTAACTAGGAGAACTAATGATGAATAGCTAATACTCTTGTTCACGTTTGTTTGTAAACAAGGAACGGCCACTCCTCAAATGTGTGGGAACAAAATCCAAGTTGTGCAAATATTTGAAAGATAATAAAGGGTACAAATGCAATCAAACTGCCCAGATACCTGGAATTTGAATGAATATTCACAAGTGTTATTTCTGCAATATTTTAGCCAGTTCTATTAATGCTGTTTCATAGCTTTTAAGGCCACACTGGATCATTATGATCAGCTGTGTAACACAGGCAAGCAATGCAGGAGTGCTGGATGAAATCATCAAGATATAGCTGAATCAATTATAGCATATCTTTTAAAAGGTCATCCAGTCTTGTTTTAAAGGCCTCGCATACATGTTTCTGTACCAATTTATTTCAGTTAGTGAAGGAATTTTCTACTGAAACAGTTAAATTGATACAATCCTGAGTGTTTACACAGTTGTACCAGTGCACTGGTACCTCATACTGCTATAGCTTATTTCCCTTCCCTTCTAGGAATAACTTTATACCAGTGTAGCTTATTTTATACTTCTGACCTTGAGTAAGTCATGTCAACACTGTTCCACATCTACAAAATGGGGATAATGATACTTTCTACTTTTGTAAAGAGCTTTGAGATATATTATATTATATTATATTATATTATATTATATTATATTATATTATACCAGTATAAGTGCATCCCCGTGGGAGTGTGGTTGGGAAAGGAGGTGAAGCTGTACTACTTTAGCTGTACTCACATAGTTAAAGTGGTACAATTTTTGTGTGTTGACAAGGCCAAAGGCTCCAAGAGATGGAGAATTTCTCACATCCCTAGGAAATCTCTTCCAATGATATTTAGCCTAACGAGTAAAAATATTCATATTGTCACTTGTGTGTTTTGGTATAGAATGGTACAGAAATTAGATCAACAGCCTCCTGCAATTTCTGTTGGATTCCCATCTGTCAAGCTTTTGTTATAGTTGAATTAGTTAGCTTATATTAGTCAGTAGGGAGCTACTGCATTGAGTTACGTTACAGCATTTCATACATGTCATAAACCAGTATTTGATGAATTTAGTGTGCTAATAGAAAGTGATACAAGTAGAACAATAGACAGTGGGACAATGTGAATGTTATATTTTATTTTAAAAATATAATTAAGCCTTCAAATTTCTTTCTTTCCTATGTGTTTAGTTCAGAATCTTGAAGTTAGCCAAGCAATTGTTTTTTCCCAAATGGCTTCATATTTTGCTGAATTGCTCGCTGTGCATGCAAAGAGTGGCATAAATGTATTTTTAACTTAGCTATTGATCTGTTAACTACAAATGTAACTCCCCAAATACCTTCTTTTTTATATGCCCTTTGCCATATTGGCAGGGGATGGAGCTCAGTGTTGATTTTCACCAGCTGAGTAACTGGTCCTTTTTATTTCATTGATTATTTAAAAAAACAAAACAAAGAACAAAAAAATGCCACAGTTGCACAGTATGCAAGTGAAGAAAACAAATTAGATCCTGAACTCTCATCAAGAATTCTCAGTACACCGATGTAGTTTGAAACACTGGAGCAGAGCCCTTCTTACTATAGTAGTTCTGACCCAAAAGAAGTTTAGCAGAATTAAAGGTATTAAGATCCATTAGGTACTAATTAAAATGACAAACTTAGAATCTAGCGATGGTTGCCTCACCAGGATCTATAGAGTCTGTGGTCCATCTATATGACAGACATTGGGGCTCAATTTTTTCCCCCAACTATCCCTTAAATAAAGTGTGAGAGTTTCTCAAGCAGGCCCATGTGTGGTAAATCAGTTAGCCATTGTGAATATAGAAGGGAGCCCCATTCATGGGCATTTAGCCGCTGTTAGACTATGTGTACACTTACAGTGGAGTGCAGAGTACAGACACTGCACTCCCAGCTAGGGTGGGTATAAATAGCAGTGTACACCACGAGAAATAGCTTAGGCAAGTAGAGTGTCCTGCATGCCTGAACCTCCTAGGGCAGGGGTAGGCAACCTATGGCTCATGTGCCAAAGGCAGCATGCAACTGATTGTCAGTGGCACTCACACTGCCCGGGTCCTGGCCACCAATCCGGGGGGCTCTGCATTTTAATTTAATTTTAAATGAAGCCTCTTAAACATTTTAAAAATCTTATTTACTTTACATACAACAATAGTTTAGTTATATATTATAGACTTATAGAAAGAGACCTTCTAAAAACGTTAAAATATATTACTGGCACATGAAACCTTAAATTAGAGAGAATAAATGAAGACTCGGCACACCCTACACACCCCTCTACTCACCCAAGCAGTGCATCCCATGTCTGTTTTTAGCAGTGTAGCTGTCCCACTGCCTCCCCCTGCAGTGAAAGGCTCCAGCAGCACGGAATAGGTCCGCGCTACCAGAGCTGTTCCCTGCTGCCAGAGCTTTTCAGTGTTGTGTGTAGCTACACACTGTATTGACCAGTATGGATGCAGCCTGCCTTTCTCTGCAGCATGTAGCTACATGTGTAGTGCTTGTGCTCTACACGCCACCATAAGTGTAGATATAGACTTAGTGCTATCAGAGGGCCAGATTATCTGGCTCTTATGCATGCACACATAGGCTGCACAAGGGTGTTTTCCTCTCCTGTGTAAAGGCCAGGCACCATTGCAGTCCCTATGTTCAGGGAGTGCACAGCCTATAAAGGCAGGGCCATGACCTCAGCCACCCCTGTGTGCACTGCCCCGTCGAGTAAGACCAGGTCTACACTACCCACACAGTTTTGTACAGCTGTGTTGGTCTGCAGTGTTGGAGGGAAAATCACACCCCAACATAGCTATGCTGGCAAAAAACCACTGTAGATGCAAATATGCCAACAGAAGAGTGCATCTGACTGGCATTGCCAGCATTGTTTGGGGAGGTGGTGAGGTTATGCTGGCAGAAGAACTCTTTCTGTCGGCATATGCTGCATCCACATGTGCTGCCATAGCTATTCCCACGTAGGCTCTGTAGTGTAGACATGGCTTAGGACGAGTACATGAAGAGCGTATGAAGTGTGCTGCACCCTGGCAGGGAAGTAGGAGCAGGTGCTATAGGAGGTCTTTTGTATCCTTGTATCTCCTTGTATCCTTGAAGCCAGCCATCTTCCCCAAGCTCCCCCTTCAGCAGTGCAACTCTGCATCACTTCCAGTGTGGAGCTATGCCGTAACCTAGTCTGAATGACTTTATGGAAGAAGGAGAGGGAGGATATGAATTCCTGACACGTGAGAATTTTTTAAGATTTTATTCTAGGGAATAAAATTTACTGATAGAGAAGTGTAAATGCGTAAACATTTTGGGCTAAATTTTCTGAATCTGCCTTGGCTAAGACAATATGTAGCATTTTCTCCTACCTAATCCTATTCTAGATAGGTCAACAATGTAGCTATTGCTCATCACTCATCCTCAGCCAGATCTTTGAAGAGAGTAATTGGAATGAACCTTGCTTCTCTGCTACCTTTCCCTTAAAGATTTAAAGCACCACTGGCTGCTTTAACTTCTTTTAATTATAAGTTGCATTCAGCCACCAAGGGAACAGAAACATTGCCATGTGACTTATGTACATAATCACACTTTACCAACACACCTCAGAATTGGAATGCTGAGTGCTGGATGATCATAGCAAACTGTTTGCCTTCAATTCATAGATGGAAAAATTATATATGGCAAAAAAAATCCTTGAATGATTTGAAACAATGAATGAATAAGAGGAAGCCACAATTTGATTGTGACATGTCAACAATCAGGAAATAAGGCTAAATTAATCAAGAACACTTATTTGCTATGAATGATTGACAATGCACTTTGTAGCTCATGTAGCTGAGTCCATTGCTCCCCTCTAGAATGTTCCCTAACATTCTGGAATTGTTCTGATGTGATATTCCAAAGTTATTGCATTGCAGACAAACAGAGAAATGCCTTTGAGTTGAGTGTGAGACCTCATATCGCTCAGCCAGCAAAGACTCCACTTTTCAAATGGTCTTGAGGGATTTGGGGTACACCTCCCAGTGAATTTCAGGCGTGGTTGGATACCTAACTCCTTTGGGATCTTTTGAAAATCCCAGTCTAAGGGTACGTTTACACTACCCGCAGGACCCCCGATCGCTCTACCGTTGACTCCTGTACTCCACCACGGCGAGAGGCAGAAGCGAAGTTGACAGGGGAGCGGCGGCAGTCGACCCCGCATTGTGAGGAAAGTCGACCTAAGATACATTGACTTCAGCTATGCTATTCTCGTAGCTGAAGTTGTTTATCTTAGGTCATTTCCCCCCCACACCTCCTCCCCGGTGTAGACCAGGCCTAAAGGTGTCATTCTCACATCTGTACTTAGTCAATAAGGTAATACAAGACATGAGTAAGGAAGGCAGAAGTAGGTTTAAGTGGGTTCAATGCCCATTAAAATTTAGAGGATCTTGGTGGGTGTTGATCTGGACTGCAAAGGAGGCCTTTACTCCCATGAGAGTTTTGGTGCACTAGGGCTACCTGATCATTGTTCTGTGGGGTATCCACCCAAATGGACATCTTCAGTTGACAGCATTTATGAAAAGGAAAAGACGCTCCTATCTGTGACTGATGGCAATGAGAAAGCTGCTTCTTGGATAAGTTCACATTAACGGAGTATAATAAGTAAGAAAAGTTTGAGATCCCATCAAGGAAAAGAAGTTTTTGGAAAATGAGCAACCATTCCTCTTGAATTTGCACATGATAAAGAATTACAAGGTGTGATGTGGTCAAAAGCCATCAAAACAATTTCAAACTAGAGCAGTAAGAGGGGACTTAATTGACTTCAGTGTATGATGTTTGGGACCAAACATTAAAATGAGCAAATGCTTGAAAATGTTTAAGAAAATCTGGGCTGTACAAAATTGCCTTCTTTGGAGTATAGCTCATCTGTGTGTTTACATTAGGACTAAAAATTTGCATTTCTTTTGATCAATCATAGATGTTAAAACAACTAGATCAGCAGTTTTGTCATCACAGAACTGCAGAGAATATTCAAATACATACTTAGTCTCATTCTTGATGATATTTGAGGGCAGTTAAAAAGCCTTTTCAGTGAGAAATTTGATGCAATTAACCGGCTTCTGATTTGCCACATAAGCAAATAACAGATTTGTGCAATACAGATGAATGCTGACATAAAGTATCCCTGATAAACTTTATCTTCACTGAATGACAGAGGGCTAAACTGAACACAGATTAAAAAATTTATTTGGATGTGATGCCTGTGCAATAAATCTGTCAATAAGAATTTAACCCCTTGAGTGTTTAAATCATTTTAATAGAATGATTATGGAGATCTGGCAGTGGCAGTTCATTTACACAAGCTTGCTCACACTCATTCCTAGGTTGGTCTACACTCAGTGTTTGTACCGTAGAACTATTTTGGTTAGGGGTATGACAATTTTTTAATGTATTTTAACACAACAGTTTTAGTGGTACAACCCCCTACTGTGGTTTATATTTATTAATATATAGGAATAAACTATACTTCTAGAAGCACCTTTATACCATTATAACTGATCCAGGGTAGGAGGGTTGTACATATTAACTATTCCCAATGTTAAAGCGAACTAAGGACACTATTACTGAATGAAAGCATCCTACAATGGGATTTAATGAACTTTAACTTCAGACCTTTAGTTAATTCATCTTAACATTCCTGAGTGTCCCCATGTAGCTAAGCCTAACAGAGCTGTATAAGAGATTTGCAGTGAAAGCCACTCGCATGTCTTCTGGTTTCATTACAAAACTGAAACTCAGTCCAAGTTCATAAAAAGATGTCAGAATGTTTCAAGCTAACATGGGCCAAATTATTTAAACCATGGTGAGACTCAGGGATTTTGACAAGGTTTCACTTGGAGATTTTGGGTTCATTCAGACTCAGATCCATGCCAAGAGGGTACAAAATGATGTAAATGGAAACCAGAGGGTACAAAATGATGTAAATGGAAACCAAAGACCACTATGCCCATGAATTCTGAGGAACTGATATGCCTGACTTGCCTACATTTATATTTTCTGGTCTCAGAATTATTGAATATAAAATAATCTTTGTAGAAGGCCTTCTAGTAATTTTCAGCTTTCAGCCAAGCTCTTTTGAAGTATTTTCACTCCAGGGGAGATTTCTATAAATATTTTAAAATCAAAATCCTGCCTTTTTAATCCAAAATGTGTGGGTGAAATCAATGCCTGGACAGAGGCCCAATCTTGCAAGATGTTGAGCATCATGTAGGATCAGTCCCAAGGGAAGTACTGGGTTAAGAACAACTAATCTTCTAGCTAAGAAGCACGTGTCCCAAATCATGGGGATGTCTGCCAATCTTTCTCAATCAGCTCTGTGGAAAACTTTGTTCATGGTTGCAGCAAAGTACAGAACCACAAATTGTGATTTCCTCTTATCAGCATATTGCGTACGGTGGGATATAAAGGGATCGTGACACAAAGCACATCATCTGTCAAACATCAGCTCATCTAAGCTATTAAAAGATGCAGATCGGACAGACAAAACAATGCAAAAAGAAACTCATTAGCTGCTGGGCTATTACCTTTTTAAAGTTACTTTTCATAAAGTCTAAGTGTGACACTGTGGTTTGAGAATGCTATTTCAAATTGGGAAGGCATTGTCTTGTTCATGGTATGGGATAGTGAAAATTACATCCTCTGCTTTTTGGTAAGCATGGCATTCTAAGTAATTTCATAATATTCCATGCAAAGGAAGTAAAAATTGGCTGTGTTTATACTGGGGCAAAACCAAAAAAACAAAAAAAAAAACCCTGTGCCCTAGTGAAGGAGACAGAATGGACGAAAGGATGTGGATTTTCCAGTGCACTGTTCCCTGCTTCCCTCAGATTTCAGGGGGAAATAATACTGACTTTTACAAAGCTATGTCTTTTCAACAAATTGTACAAATATTGCTAATTAATTCATGCAGCCCCTCAGTGATAAGATCCCCATTTTGTAGTTAGGGTGATGGAGATTGTGACAGAGAACTAGAACTATTTGTTAGAAAACTATCCTGTACGGGCCAGGGCTCAAATCATTCTAGAATGCTGGTCCAGCACTTTTGGGGGGGCGTTGGGTCAGCATTGCTGTACTTCTGGTAATGAACAATAGTAGTGGAAGTAGCAGGAGTGTGTTCTGGCACTTTTTTTCTAAGGACTTGAGCACTGCCTCTGCAAAATGCATCATCCTTAGCTAGATGCTGCACAAGTTTCACAAGCAAACCTGTGCATAATGTCCTACGCATTCACCCAGGGTGATTTTCTTTGGGCTATAACTAAGCAAATTAAAACCAATTTTCATGAGAAGGTTCATTTTCATCTTCAAAGTGAGGGATATTTCCAGGCCAAACTTCAAATAGGTGGAATTCTTATGTGGAATTTCCCCTACTCCCTAATCTTCTCCTCTCCTTAATCTCTGAGCAGAGGTGGTTCAACCATTTCAAACATTCTGGAAAACTTCACCTTCAAGCAGAAACCATGTCAGTCAAGGCTTCTTCAGTCTTAGGATACGTCTACACTGTAAGTGATGGTGTGATTTGTTTGTTTTTTTAAAGCATTGGTAGGCAAACCATTAGCAATTTAGGGGTTGCAGTGCACTCTCTCTCTCTCTCTCTCTCTCTCTCTCATGTGTGTCACACACACAAACATACGCTCTCGCTCTCTCTCTCTCTCTCTGAGCCCTTTCTATCTAAACAAAAAAGATTTTTATTCCGTATTGGTTATTTACAGTTCAACATAAGCCATACATGGTGATTGTTGTTGTTTGTAGGAAAGCCTCTTGTAATAAAATTGTAATATTACATATTTCTGTCTCCATAATCTCCATTCTGCCAAGTTGGCAGCAAATTATGTAGATGTGAAGTCTTTATTGGTGGTGAAATTATGTCAACATTTGAATGGCTTGAAATATTTTGGGTTTTTTATAATGCAAGTACAAGTAAGTGATCTAAATAGTTTTGGAATCTAAATAACAATTCTACTATGCAGCCAGGGCCAGTGCGACCCATTAGGTGACCTAGGCAGTTGCCTAGGGTGCTAGTATTTGGGGGGCAGCATTTCGGGTCCTTCAGTGGCGACCGCGGCGGCCGGATCTTCGACCGCCCTGGTCGTCGTTGGCATTTAGGTGGAGGGAGCTGGGGCAGTAGGGTGCGGGGAGGGCCACCTGCAGCAAGTAAGGGAGGGGACGGCACACAGGGGAACTCCCAGCCACAGCTCATCTCTACTCTGCCTCCTACCCTGAGCATGCCGCCCCGCTCTTCTTCTCTCCCTCCCAGGCTTGCGGCGCCAAACAGTTGATTGGTGCTGCAAGCCTGGGAGGCGGGAGAAGTGGAGCGGCGAGGGCATGCTCGGGGAAGAGGTGGAGCAGAGGTGAGCTGGGGTGGGGAGCTGCTGCACAGTTCCCTGGGCCGGGGGGAGCTGCCACAGGAGGGGAGCCGCCTCAGGGCAGAGGAGGAGAGGGGGAGAGTTGCTGGGGGCGGGGCTGGGAGCTGCCGGGGGGGGTGCCGTAGGGGGGGGGGGGGGGCCCCGGGGGGGGGGGGGGGGGGGTGCAAGGTGGAAATTTCACCTAGGGCATGAAATATCCTTGCACCAGCCCTGTATGCAGCAATTCCAAGATTGGAAGGCAAGGACTGCCTTGTGTGCAAGGTTTTTCTTAATTCCATTTTCCCTAAAAAGTGGGTGGGGGGAAGGAGGGCAATGATAAAATGGTCAACCAAAATACCATAATGTTTTTCATTTTCAAGTTTTATTGGAAATTTTTTTGGAAAAAGGCATTTTTTCCCCACAAGAAATCTTGAAAATTATTGACCTGCTCTAATAATATTTTTAAAGCCTCTTTAAACTTTCTATTTTGGCCTTTTGCTCTCACTGCAAGTAATTCGCTTGGCTAGATAAACCTGTGATTGTTGTTCAATCTCTGACCTGCCAGAGACTCAAATGGGGTCTGTACTGCCTTGTCTCACAAGGGTATTGTGAGGATAAATACATTAAACGTTTTGTGGTGCTCAGCTATCGTATGATCATTGTTCCCCTTCAGGTTGCCTTTTTCTTAGGGTTTCAATCAGCTAACATTTTGAGATTGTCTTTTGAGGAGCATAAGTCTCAGAATGGCATCCCTGATGACTGCAGAAGCAGGTCACTTTGGTATGTTTACACTGCAATTAGAAGCCTGTGCCAGCTGATTTGGGCTCACAGGGCTCGGGCTGTGGGACTGTTTAACTGCAGTGTAAACTTCTGGGCTTGGGCTGGATGATGGGCTTCTAGGACCCTTCTGTCTTGCAAGGTCCTAGAACCTGGGCTCCAGCCCGAGCCTGGAAGTCTACACTCCTGTAATTACAGTCCTGCAGCCCAAGCGCATGTCAGCTGGCACAGACCAGCCCCAGGTGTCTAATTGCAATGTAAACATGCCCTTTACCTACAAAAGAGATTGGCCTGCTGCAAAGGCTGAAACAGAAAAACTCGGCTCTGCAGATGCAACCGTAGGATTCTTCAGGGGAAGAGACATAAGAGGTTTCCTAATGCACAGGATTTTGCATGGCCATGTCCCATGGGGATGTAGCTTCTACCATTGCAGAGCATGACCATCTGTGGACTAACAGCCACGGCTAGAATAGAACTCTTAACTTAATTTGTCTCTTTTTAAGAAAGACCTTTTATTTCAGCTCAGAAACCCAACCCATTTTCGGAAATGTAGACCTTCATCTTCTTTTCCAATATTTTGGATGGCGGTTGGGTTTAACTTCTAGGCTGATGATACTAAATCAGGACAACTACTTAATTTTATTATTAAAGCAAAGTAAACCAAGTTCCAGAACAAATAATGATTAGGCCCCAGTCCTGTAACCTGATCCATACTGTGCCCATTGAAGCTCTGTTGACTTCAATAGGAATCTGCAAGATTAGGAATATAATATTTAAAAACTTAAATAGTTAGGCCCCCGTTCTGCAAAGACTAACTCACCTACATTGTGAATAGTCCCATTAAAATCAATGTGTATAAGTTTAAGCACCTACATAAGTCCTTGTAAAATTGGGACCATAAAATTCTATTGAAGCATGTTTCTTCTAAACTCCTCTCTCTCATCCTTTTTTCCTCACAACCTGCATCTATCTTTTTCTGACAGAGATATCAAATGTGTGCAGACTTTCTAGATCCACATATTTGTCAGTTGTTTTTGCTGGCATGGATGTATCCATCCTATGTGTGATCTTCTGAGGAAACACACATACTTGTATTTATAGCTTTGTTTCTCTGATATACAGAGAAAACGTGCCTTAGAATTACAGACAGGTAAGTAAATGTACAATGTAGTATTTCCCCCCCACATCTAAAAGAGTCATGGTGATAAATAATATTTTATTTCATGTCATTATTTTTTTCCTTAACAAGCCACCAAATGTTTGTTTTAGCACCTGCTCATAGAGAGATGACATGACTTGCTCTGAGGGTATGTCTATACCCAGCCGCTAGTTCGGCGGCTGGCAATCGAACTTCTGGGTTCGACTTATCGCGTCTTGTCTGGACGCGATAAGTCGAACCCGGAAGTGCTCGCCGTCGACTGCGGTACTCCAGCTAGACAAGAGGAGTACCGTGGAGTCGACGGGGGAGCCTGCCTGCCGCGTGTGGACCGAGGTAAGATCGAACTAAGGTACTTCGAACTTCAGCTACGTTATTCACGTAGCTGAAGTTGCGTACCTTAGTTCGATTTGGGGGGTTAGTGTAGACCAAGCCTAAGTCACCCAGCAGGCCTCAGGCAGAGCTGGGAATAGATCCCTGAGTCTCAATCCAGTGCTCTATTCACTAGGGACTGCTGCCTCCCCAGTCTAATGGCCTTTGGCTCAGGCTTTAAATAATTAAGGTTCAGATTCTGATATCTTTACTCATGTTCAATAAGTAAGTAATGCAGTAAGGTCATATGAATAAGAGTATCAGAATCTGCCTTGGATTAGCATTTGTGAAATCATTGACTAAGGGTACGTCTTCACTTACCGGAGGGTCCGGCGGCAGGCAATCGATGTTCTGGGATCGATTTATCGCGTCTGGTTAAGATGCGATAAATCGATCCCGGATCGATCCCGGAAGTGCTCGCCGTCGACGCCGGTACTCCAGCTCGCCTAGAGGAGTACGCGGCATCGACAAGGGAGCCTTCCTGCCGCGTCTGGACCCACGGTAGGTTCGGACTAAGGTACTTCGAATTCAGCTACGTTATTAACATAGCTGAATTTGTGTACCTTAGTCCGAAGTGGGGGCTTAGTGGGGACCAGGCCTAACTTGGGAAAATTTACCTATTTCAATTCTATTGAGCCACTAAACCTGATTTGGAATAATTTTTTACTTTTATTTGTAGGATGGGTTGTATCAAAGCACATTTGTATTTTTTTTTAATCTTAACAGTTAACAAAAAACAACATTGAATTTTTTGGCACATATCATATACTTGATTCAATTGTAAAATCCAGTGTGGTGTGTTACAATTCAGTGAAATTGTTTTCCCCTCCCCCATATATACCTGTATTTTCACATCTCCTTTCTCAATGTGGTATCTACCTTGAATTAATTTCAAGCTCCCATTGATCTGAGTTAGACAAGCTAAAGTGATGATAAAGCAGGCAAGCTAAATTACCAGCATAAAAGACAAAATATGAAAAGTTGCTCATGCAGCGACATTAATCTCTCCTAATACATAGTGGCAAGCAGCAAACATAAAAATATGTAGTTTATTTTTCACATAAAATGCAGACCTTCATAAAATAAAAAATAAATTATACTTGCCACTCAAATCCCAAACCTTGTAAGATTTTTTTTTTAAACAGCTACTTACATAACCATGGTCTGACATTAACATGAAAAGAATCTGCAAGTCTTCATTGGATCTAATTAAAAAATGTTTCAGCGAGTGTGAAATATAAGGTCAATCATTAAAATTATATGTAAGATTCTGAGAGTAAATATTTGTTTCTCCTCTTACAGAGCCACTCTGCAGTGGAAGTCTAAATTATACATAAAAACAATGTGAAGCTGGCATTAATTTCTACTCCAAGTTTCAGCAAGGATCATGCAGATGGATAGATGTGTCCTGTCTGCTTGCTAGCTGATCGGATGTAATAAAAGTCTGAACTGAGCACAGATCTGAAAACCCCAACACTATGGTGGTATTTTGATCATGAATGGCTGGATCCTGATCCACTTTCCAGGTCTGGTATCTTCATGCACTGCGAGAGACTCACTTTTTGAAAGCACTGAGTATTTTGCGTGTACTATACTAAACGAATCGTACTGGACTTTTTGTGTGTCCACGTTGTGATTGCCTCTACACTTGTTACAAGCAAACCTGCTCCCCATTTGTTTATCCTTGGCATGCCTGATTATACCTAATTTTTAATTGATGTAGACTTCCCCCCCCCACACACACACACATTTTGACCCCCTCCGCCCCCCTTCCTTTAAAAAAACCTTAGTTTCCAGCTTTTCTCAGTTGGGTAAAAGTAGTATGAAAAGTGAGATACCTGTGTATGCTGTTTTTAACCTTTCTCCCACTTTTTTCCAGTGGAAAAATAAAAATGGGAGAAAAGGTCGGGGAGGAGGGAGAAATGAAGCAGAAAACTAAACAAAGGGACGTTTTAAGTCAAAATGAAATTGAGTTCTTTTCAGAAATAAATTTCCCACAGAAAACCTGCATTTTAGAGGTGTAAAAAATTTGCAAATGAGATTTTCCCCATAAAAACTTTCTGCGGGGAAAAAATTGGATTTCCCAATCTGCGCTGTTGCTCAGTAACTTTTTAATTTGGGAAGCAGTTTTTGGCTAGTCCTGCAAATACCCACTAAGTAGTCCATCAGTTAACTGTTCAAATACATCTGATATAGCTTTACTGCAATTGTCTGTAATACATCAGTCAGTGGTGTATCCTGGCAGCTGGCCTCATGTAATGAAAATGTCTTTCCCGAGTGATTATTCTTTACATTGTTGAATAGCTTTCTCTAGCAGTGCATGGTCCATGTCATACTTGTTATGCAACACATGGTAATGCCCTGGAACAGGTAGAAGAGTAGGACAAGCTAGAGGTAGGGAAGGGGCATGTTGGGGTAGGGCAGAGTATTTGATGAGGGCCAGAGGGGCCAGTAGGGATTGTTCTAGCCAGCGCAACTTAGATCAGCCATATAGCTGCTTTAACTTTGTTCCAGGAGGAGGTTCAATACGCAGGCCAGCCCTGGTTTGGGGAAGGCATAAAGGCAGCTTCCCTTTGTTCAGCTATATAAACGTGAGCTCAGAGTGGCTGAGAAATGTGTACATTATATTATCTATAACATTGAGATGCTCAGATACTGTGAATGATGCAGTCTGTAAATATCTGCATAGATAGCTCTAAAAGGTGAATCTCTCCAAAGGTAGTTATCTGTTTAGAAACATAATTCTCACAAAATGGGCAAAGTTCTACATGAAAGTTGGAACTTTGCTTATAAAAATAAAAGGCAAAGGAGCCCAAACAAAGTGCACCCAAGAACTGCTTTCCCTTTCTTGAATCTTCGTTTGATAGCTTACTTACAGTCTAAAGATTGGCTAAACTTTGTGATAACTGGGAGCTACAACCTCAGCAACAAGAAAAATGGGTGATGGTCTCTGTCTGTAGATGCATGTTTGCATTTTGTTTTAAAGAAAACTCCTTCCTCAAGCTGACAGTAAACCAACTAATTAATTCTTGCTATTATTGACTGTAGACTTATAGGAATTGGCAACTCTATTAATAGCAACCAGAATGAAGAAAGGAATCCATGTTTGCTCACCGTTGGGAAAGTGGGGAAGCATCTTGAGAAAAAATTAATCTTGACAGAGCAATACTTGAGCTTAAGCAGGAATTAGTTCTTCCAATGTTTAATATCAGGGAATAATGATGTGGCTAGTTTTTGATATTGGTCATACATTATTAAACACAAAAGTCAATGTCCCTGGAAAAACTTGAAAATGAATAATACATTCAGCTGAATGTTATCAGCATAGGATTGGGAATGAAATTCATGAGTCTTAGAGGTGACTTGCAAAAGAAGAGAAATTGGGCACATGCCCTTTTGGTTCTGTGTGATGTATAAAGGCCACATCTGTGTGTGGTGTTTTTTAATAAAGGCTTTTTTTCCTCCCAAACTTTTATATTAGAACTTCAGATCTTGTTAAGTCTAGAAGACTGTTAACTGGAGAACAAATATCGCAAGAGTTTAGACCAGACTTGACATTATCAATAGTTCTAGATAAAAACCAAACACATTTTGGAAGAAACCAAAACATTAAAGGCCCTTTTTTAATGCATTATGGGCTGAGGAGGGAGGAGGAGAGAAATTAACATGCTTTCTAAAGGATCCTTTGTGGTTTTACCTTTTAAATTGACAAAAGAATGCAGCTACAAATAAATTAACAAATGACCTTGAATCACTTTCAGTACTGGAGATTAAAATATAATGTGGAAACACAGGACTTGCTGTACTGAATCCAGTGACTTGTCTTTTACAGTACCAGCTTCTTCAGATGAAGAGATCCTGCAGTAGCCAGCTATGGATACCTGCTCAGTGACATTTTCCTCCTAATCCTCAATAGTTATAATTTGCTTGTGCCCTGAAGTTTGAGGGTTTATATCCTCTCCAAAACTCTTGATTATATATTTTAACATTAATTATTATAAATCTGAATATTCTTGTTATCCGTATAAATATCTAATTCTGTAATGACTACTAGACTGTAGGACCATCTGAAGTAGATAATTGAAGAAATACTGTGGGAAGTCAAAATATTCTTATAAACTAATCCTGTAAAAAGAAATCTTGTCATTCCCATGTAAAAATAGACAGCAATTTGAAATATCAAACCTGATATGATGTATGGATGATAATTAGGCCAAGGTAGGCTGTGCCTCCTCATGCCAATCTGAAATTTGAACAAGGAAAATAAATCAGATGAAGTTCCACAGATGAAGGCCATCGAGAGATATTTTTATTGTTGCTGCTGGCATATGGTGACAGGTGGAGAGCTGAGTATCTATAAGGGTAATTTCATTGCAGAGTGAGAAGCTCCTTTTCTCCTCAGAGGGGTTTATGCAAAGATTTACTATGCTTTTGATTTGCATGCACATACATCCCATAATTTCTGCTTTGAATCTGATGGTTTTAATTAGAGCTTGCTGAAACTCAGAATTTATGTCCCATGGGAAATAGATATTTTGAATTGTTCTTTTGTCCTGAATAGGAATGAAGAGTTGAAATTTTTCATGGGAATTTTTGTTTCACAAGAATTTCATTTGGGAAATATTAAAATGACCTTAGCTAAATCTTTTATTTCAATAAGGTCAAATCGCTTCATTTTGACTTTCGACCATATAAGATATAATATTCAATCTTTTGACTGTGTAATATAAATTATAATATAAAAGTAAAAATGATGAAGTTGAAACAAATTGCTTTGACCTTATCAAAATAAAATGTTTTGATGATTTTCTTTTGTCTCAAATGAGAATGTTTTGATTTTAATTGACCTGAAGCTTTTTGATTTTGTTGAATCAGGATTTTCTGATGGCCAAACTATTCTGTTGGAATTTTTTTGCCCAGTTCCAGTTCAAATGCATCCAAAAACTCAAAGCAAAAAATGACATTCAAATCACTAAGTTAATCGCATCTAAAACTGGTGGCGGTGACATTAAATTTCATAGGATTTTGATGAGAAGCTGAATCACCTTACGTTCATTCAAATTTGTGTTTGGATTCACTCAAAACTAAGCCCAAGTTCACTCCAAAGTTTATGAACGTTTCAACAAATCAAGTAACTCCATTTAGTGGTGGTGATGGTAGTACTAGGCTCTCATCCTTTTATGTGGACCTACCACTATAGAAGGCTAGATAGCAGAAACTCAACCTGCATTTGCTCCTACATTTGCAATCATTCAGAATGCATTTTTGCCACTATGGAGTCCCATTTCCAAACAGTGAGGATCCATTCTGGTACAAAAGTCCAGGATCCAATTGCAGGATCAGGGCCATATTTATAATTCAACTCCCAAACCTGACAAGTTTATTTGATTTGGGGGGGGGGGGGGGTTATAGTGAACACTACAAAAGCATTAGAAATAATGAAAATACTATGCCAGCAAACTGTATTTATTTGAGTAAGACATAAAATCTTTACTAAAGAATATTTTATTGCTGATTTAAAAAAATACAAACCAAACCCCTAGATTATTATTTAAAACGACATTCCTGCTGAATGATGCATGCAGCAAACTGCACTATGAAAACATCCCCTCGGATCCAGCAGATTTTGATTTTATGATTTTCCAGATGATAAAATGAGAAGATGCCTTCAGCTGAAAAAATGGGATTTTTGCATTATTCTCAGAACTCTAAAACTTCTCTTCTAGACAGATCAATATGCTTAATATTGAGGCACGTAGGCAGGATCTGCCATTCAGCTTCTAAAATCTTCTGCCAGTTAAACCGCTCGCTGGACTGAAGAACAAGCTACTGCTGTCATCATGAAAAAGTCAGCTTTTATCCTCAGCTATCACACAGTGGTATTGAAGATGCTTCAGATTCCCTGTACTAATAATTGGCAATAACTGATTTATCTCAACGTCCAGTTACCACACAGTGATCTTTTTTTTTTAATATGGGGAAGTAAAGCATGCAGTAAACCTATGACATGAAGCTGGATTGTGCTCTTAAGCAGAAAAATCATGGTGTGTGTGGCGGGGTCGCTGGGATAGCAAATCTCCCCAGGAAGTTCCTCCCCAATCATCCTCTCTGGAGGCAGGGTTTCCTCTTCCCCCACAGAACAAGCCACCCCCAAACCTACAACATATCCAGGGGTCTATGCCAGTCTCATCTGAGTCACCTGTTGGAGGCCCTATGTCTCTGGTTTTGGATGGCACTCCTCCAGACCCTAGAGGTAATTCTCCAATAGAGCGGCATTCTTAGGGACTCCCTCTGTTCATGACTGGAGGGTTAGCAACACAATGAAATCAGGCATAATTTTCTCTTCTGCGAAATATTTATGGGACCAGAAATATGAGGGGATCAGCCCACTGATGCCTAGAACATCCCTTGAAATTTTGGAATTTTTTGGATGCAGTTTTCAAAAGTGATTACATTAGATACAGACAAATAGAGAAATGTCATCAAGTTGAATGTAGGGACTCGCTTTGCTAGGCCAATTATGTTATGGCAGGAGTCACCAGAGGGCATTGTTAAACACCATTCCACCTCTTTCTCATAGAATGTGAGCGCTGTTCAGTCTTTGAAGAAATGCTGTATTGTTTTGAAGTGCAGTTTCTTTTGGAGCATTCTGTGATGAGCAGCAAGCAACTTTGCTCTGTTCTTAATCTTTCTAACTAGTGTCAGTTCTTGAGACAGTTGCTCCCTGGCAACTGGGTATTGATGTTTTGGATGAGAGTCCTGAAAGATAGATTTGCCTATGTGCCGTTTGTAACTACCTCTGTACAAGGACTGGGGTATACGGTATAAACTAAAACAAGTTACACTAAGAATAGCCTGTGAGTCCCCCATCAGTGATTTCTGTTCCAATAGGGAGGCCCTGACATCTGCCACTGCTAGGCAGTGTGGGTCATACTTACATGAAATAACATTGAGTTTTCTCCTTAGTGAAGTAATGCAGATGTGTGGCATTTTCACTATGTACTTACTATTTCATTTATAATTATTAGAACTGGTTGAAAAAGGGTAACCCTCTTTTTTAAAACATCAAAATTTTCCATGATGAAATTTTGTCAATTTCTAAACTTTTACAATTTTTACCATCTCTATCAGCTGTTAAAAAAAAAGTGAACAATTTTCAATTTTTCATCAGAACTTAAAAAAAAAAAAAAAAAACAAGTAAATATTTCAACCAGCTCAAGCAATCATTGCACTTTGTATACTCAGGCCTTGTCTACACTTGTGAGTTACAGCGCTGTAAAGCCTCCCCCAGTGCTGTAACTCACTCCCCGTCCACACTGGCAGGGCACGTACAGCATTGTATCTCCCTGGGTACACCGCTGCAGTTACTCCACCTCCCCGAGAAGCATAAGAGATACAGCGGAGTGGCTACGACTCTCCCCTGTGAGTGTGTACCAGAAAACAATCTGCAGCGCTGTACTGATCACCTTGTCAAGTGGCCAATCCTCTCCATTGTTGTGATGGGCTGCAGGAATGCGGAAGTGCCGGTTTCAAAGCTCCTACCACAGAGAAAAAACAAACAGTTTGCTGTTTGCTTTGAGTGAATGAATTAGCAGAGGGCCGGGAGTTCGGAACTTGCAAAATAGAGTGCTGAAACGCTCCAAAAAACACTCTCTCTCCACCCCACCCCCCCCGTTTTGAAAAGCACGTTGCAGCCACATGAATGCTGGGATAGCTGCCCATAATGCACCGCTCCCAACACAGCTGCAAATGTTGCAAGTGTGGCCACGCCACTGCGCTGACAGCTGTCAGTGTGGACAGACTGCAGCGCTTTTCCCTACTCAGCTGTACGAAGACAGGTTTACCTCACAGTGCTGTCCAGCTGCAAGTGTAGCCAAAGCCTCAGAAAATATGACAATTTACTTTTTTTAGAGTGTATTCAAATTCAAATAGGAGTTGAGGATAGCCTGTGTTCCTGTTGTGGAGTTACTGTTCCAGATTCCATAGGAACATTCTGATAGGCTTATTCAGAAGCTAAATTCTGCCCTCAAATATGTCCACAATTCCCATTCCCTTCTGTGGGAGTGGCATGCATAGATGAGTGTGGAATTTGACCTATAAGGTCATAAGAAGAATTGCAGTCTGCATATTACTGTACTGAAAAATAAAAATAGATACAGTACATTTTACATCATTGTCTATCTATAATCTATCTCTTTACAATTTACCTACATAGCCCTCACCATCTTAGTATGTGAGCTCAATAGAGATCTGCTTCTGACCTGATTGAAGTCAATAGCAAAGCTCCCGCTATTCAATGGTGCAGGATGATATAATAGAAGCTGGTTCTAATGTGTCTGCTCTGCATCCTGTCCCAAACAGTTCCATGTTTTGCTCTGATGATGATGAAGTGCAACATTCCTCCTTGAAATGTGCAGGGAACGAAATGAACAACCAAACCAGCAGGGGCTCACATGAAACAGCTTGTCGTGGGGAGGGATAGGAAAGCAGGAATCTTTCCTCTCAACAATCATAACTGAATTTATCACATCAGTTAAACAACAACAAAAAATGACTGTAAGAACAAGTATCGACATGGCTTAATTGTGGCAAACATTCTGCGGGGAGAATATATTTGAAGGAAAGAGAAGCCTTTCAGACAGGAGGGCTAATGAAACAAGAGTGGAAAGTAATCTTAAAAGGGCAGGGTAATGCATCTTCAGTGGTTGAACTAGTACTTAAGATTTTCAGCTTTCCACAGTAATTATTCAGCTGCAACCTTCTCAATGCCTTTTCACTTCTTAATTTATTCTATATTGTAAACACCTGCAGGCCCAGATGGCCAATTTATTCTCACAAGCTTGGCATATTTTGCAGTGCTAGCATGAGGTAGACTAATATTACAGTATGGAGTAGGTTTATTATTAAGAATTGCCAGCAATAAAATCCACAACTTTGCATGTCAAGGAAGTTGAGTGGGGGGAGGTGGAAAAGAAGAAATCCTTTATGAATCTTTTTAGAAGGCCTGTTTTAGGATTAGTTTTCTCCATTAAAAATAACGTCCCATGATTTGTATTTAAAATAGATTTGATAGATGCATTTAAAAATATGCTGGTGAGAGAGTGAGGTTTAGTTTAGGAAGAGGACAGCATTCACTGACAATTGCAGGTGACTTGAAGATTTAGTGAAGGCTTATTTGAAGCTTGTTGGTTTTTCAAAGCTGTAAGATTGAAGTCTGCTCTCCCACAGAAAGGAACAACGGTCTTAAGGTTAAGGTACTGGGATGGAACTCAGGCAGTCTGTGGTGGATCAAGAACTGCCTCATCACTTCCAATATGACCTGGTGAACGTCACTTCAGCTCTGTGCCTCAGTTTCCCATCTGTAAAATGATGATAATGCTTCCTTTGTCTGCTTCATCTATTTAGATTGTAAGTACTTTGAGGCAGGGACTGTCTCTTACTATGTGTTTTGAAGGGAGTTTAGTACGATGGTGCCTGGGGTATCTATATGCTACTGCAGTACCTGATGATAATGTGCCCTGGTTTAATGCTCCACTGACCTCAGTAGAGTCATTCCTGGTTTATGCTGTAATAAAGAGGATCAGAATCAAGCGCTGTCTCCTAAACAAAACAAATTATTTGCTCCTATCTGTACTCACAAACATTAAAACAAAACCGAAAAGAGAAACTGAATGGCATGGTGTCAAAAAAACAAGTTAGAAAAGGAGATCTATCATTACTGCCTATCAGGAGAAGATGTATATAGGCACTGAAGCCTTGGCATTTTGTTGTTTTTGTATTCTGTACACTCCTGCCCCTTCTAACCTGACATACAAAATTAAGAGCATTAATAGAAGCATAGGAATATGTGACTGGAAAATAAGAAAAGCTTCTTTCATTTGTTTTTGATTTTTGTGTTTGCACTTTTAGAAGCATAAGTAAATGATGTCTGATTTTTATGGAAATTTACTTATGTGTATATGGATGTTCACTAGGTAATGCAATTTTTTTATACAAAAGTGACAGGCCTGTAAGAAATATATAGATTAGCCAGTCAGGCCATCAGAACTCTGTAGGCTTCACTTTTGCCTACCTCTCTCCTTCTATAGCAAACTGTGGAGAGAGAAATTCAGCAAGGGCAGTTTCCTCCAGATTAGGATTATCTGATCCACTGGCTACTGTAGCCACAGGTTTTATGAACCCCAAAATCCATCCCGTGAAAAATAATGTGAATAACGCATAATCTCTAGGGGGGGGGAAAGTAGTAACTGAAGTTCAACCTACATGGTTCATTTATATCACTCATATTTACAAGGATGTCTTTGTAAAAGTACTAGCTACTTTGAAAAGGTCTCCCTTCATTGTTCTAGAGGCTTAAAGTTGTTGACACTACCCTAACTGGGCAGTTAAGGATTCCCCCTCATATGTGGGAACAGAGAAGCGCTGTAGGGCTGACATAGATTCCTGATACTTACCCCCTTGCAGGCTCCCGATGTAGGGGGACTGGGCAAGGAAAGGGGTGTGACTGGAGTACTGGTACACTCCAGAAGTTCTTTGGTGGCATAATGGTCCCGTGGGGCTATCAGCCAGCACAGATTAGAGCAGACCTAAGGCTGCACTAACTTGTCCCAGGGTAAAAATTGGCAGCTTTGAGGACTGGGGCAGTTCAGTGATTGTATACAATCACTTTTACCCCATATGCCCTCTACTCAGAGCAGATCAATTGGACCTGATGAAAAAGCCCACTAACTCTTGTTTAACAGGACCATTTAAAATATTTACAAGTGCCTTATATTCAGCTCCCAGATGAGAGATGAGTCTCTTCTCAGAGAACATCTAAATATAAACACTTGATTGTATGCTGATTCACGTGGCTGGTGGAAAAACAATTATTATTTTTTTAAAGATCCATCTCTCTCCTTTGCTCTGTGAAGCTCTTGTGAAGTAGCTGCTAGTAAATGGAACAGGTGTGAGGATTATTTTTTGGTTAATGACAGACTTGTTGGACAGGTAAGTAGGGGATTTTATTCTTTTAAAGAAAATGCTTTGTTTTGGAAGTAAATTCTAGAAGGTCAGACAACTTACTTTTCTCATTGACATTGATTGCACCTGTTGGAATTCTTCACACTTACTCTCGCTAGAAAAAATCATTACATCCCCAATGTCATTTAACTCAAATTTGCAATAAATATAGTGTTTTTTGTTTATGGTTTTCTCTGTGCTAAGTTACTTTCCTAGTGTAACTAGATATAAAGCTGCATTGATCTACCATCAACAAAGGCTAAATCCACTAAATCAATAGGAGAGCAGGTGCTCGGCATCTCTGAAAATCAAGTCCTTCAGGTCTAAAGCTTGGTGTCCAAAAAGGAAAGGACTCAACACTGATGGATGCTTTCGCAGATGTAGATCTTACTTTCTGGGTGTTTCAGTTCCCTATCTTGAAAATAAGCATAATGATACTTCCTTACCACATCCATAATAATGGAAATAAGTTCATTTACTGTTCATCAGGTTCTCTGATACAATGATAATGGGGATCATTGAAAATCCGATAATAATAATTAATGTATGTATTCTTAGAGATATAGGAAGTGACCTTGCTGGATATAATCAAGGGGGCAGATTCTGATTTCACTTAGGCCCCAATCCTATAGAGATATGCTTGCCAGCAGACACTTGTTTCTATGTGGAACCCATTGAAGTCAACAGAATTTTGCTGAGAGTGGGTAGGGATCAATCTGCAACCAGGACTGGAGACTTATTCTGTTGTAATTTCAGAATAACTCTGCTGGCTGGGAACAATGTACAAATGTATGACTGCTGCCATCCAAGCACCAGGGACTGGACCAGAGAACTCCAGAGCTGAAAGCTTGAGCTAAAGAACCAGGTTTTCATGCTGAGAGCTGTAACAGACCCATATACTCTTTGGATTAGCCAAAAGACGATATGTGTAACACACAGTAACCAGTGTGTTATACATGAATTTCCCACATATAGAATTGTTGGTATTTAACAATAGATGACTACTGAATGGAAATGAAGTGTTCTTCCAAAAAGAGAGAGAGAGATTATTTTCAGACCAGTTATAATGATAAAAAATGCACTATTTAATATAGTGGATCAGTATGTTCTTTCACAGGGGCAGCTCTATATATTTTGCCGCCTCAAGCACAGCAGTGAGGCAGCCTTCAGCGGCATGCCTGCGGGAGGTCCGCTGGTAACGCGGATTCGGTGGCACGCCTGTGGGAGGTCCGCCGGTTCCACGCCTTCGGAGTACCCACTGCCGAATTGCCGCTGAAGCTGCGAGACCGGTGGACCTTCCGCAGCCTGACTGCTGCCCTCATGGCGACCGGTAGGCTGCCCCCCGCGGCTTGCCGCCCCAGGCACGCGCTTGCTGCGCTGGTGTCTGGAGCCGCCCCTGTTCTTTCAATTAAACCATATGAAGCTAGCTGCTGCAATTTAATTATAACAATGCAATTAATATCTTTCCATATGTTTAATGCAGAATATACAGTTCCTACTTAGAATAAGTAAGAAAAATAGTATTCAATTTTTTCATTTAATAGAAATATGTTGTGTTTAATATGCTAATTGGGGATTTGCAACAGAAAATTGAAGTATCATTTTTTCCAGTTCATTAAGATTTGACTTTTGACTACTGTTCCACAGTTGATTAGTTTAATTATATGAATACCAAGGTCTCTGAAGGCCAAGCACATTCTTTCATGTGACCTTACACTATCTATAATAAACACCTTGCTTTTGTCCAATGATAATAGGAGCCTCTCAAGTGAAAGACTCACTGCCCTTCATTTGGCTTGAAATGTGAAATTCTCTACTTCTTGTCAATTGAACATTCCTTGGACCCTTTTCATTAGTAGCATGAAGCATATATATTTTTTTGAGTGATATAAATTGCACGTCAAGTGACAATCTTGTAGGCAAGATTTTGACACTGCATTAAGAATAAAATAAATTATACTATTTTCTCAGCATAATCCATGATTGTTATAAAACCATCCATGGGAATTAAGCATTTTGTGGTTATTATTGAAGAGTATCATTATAATAAGGTAATAATTATGGATGCCAATGACTACAGCTGGGTGAGTACCACACTTTGATTTTGTTTTGTTTGGGGTGGAAATGAATGTATACATTTTCAGTTTTCACTGTGCCTCAGGGCCTCACGAGGTACACATCAGATTTTCAAGAAAGGGTTCACAAAAGGAAGACGGATTAGTATAGTATTCCAAAATACTGTAGTAAAAGTTACAAGTGCAATGCAAGTAAACATAAGCAACATAAGAGGTGGAAATGTCTTCAAATGTACAGAATTTACATATACACACTGAACTGAGTATTTATCTAGCTATATCCAATATATATATATATGTTTTTGAACTGGATTTCACACACCTTCCAGAGTGTGTTTCATGTACCTGGGTAATAAGATGAGACAATTCCATGTTTGTAAAACTAATTTATCAATAGAAACATTTACAGAGATGCTGCAACTGCAGCTAGCATTCAAGTCATGTGCATGCAGACTGATCATCTGGTACCTTCTGCAAAGTCTTTTCTCTTGGAACTTGTGCTTCTCCCTCCAACTTACATGCAGATTCTGCAAAGTGCACTACAGCTCCTTTGCAGACTGAAAAGAGAGAACCTTTAAAATTGTTAGTCAAAATTCCTATTGATTTCAGTGGAGAAGAGTTAGTCTAATATTGAATGCTTTTGAAAATCCTGCCCTAAATTTTCTTGTTTGGCATCTTTTCTTTACCCAAGTACTCCTATGTGCAAAACAAATCGAAAGAGATATGTAACGAAAACACAATTTGAACAAAATAATTCAGAGAATGTATCTCTAAATCCACTTTCACAATCCGTTAAAGATTAGAGCTTTCATTTTGTTGACGGATTCTGTACTGTGAATTATATTACAAATCTCAGCCCCTTGGAGCTTGTAATATTGAGACCGATAAGATGAATTCTCAAATGCCTATACATTTTGTTTTTGTTTTAGTGGTTTAGCTGTAATACTTTTCTGAGCATAGCTTATAATATTGGGTCAGTGCTCTGGTGATTAGAGGCTGACCAGTGAAGTGAATGTAAAAAGCCGACTTTCAGATATATAACAGATATATCTGTAGTTCATAGGGCTGGGTCTAGTTTGGGGTAGAAAGGGGAACCTTCAATCTTCCAAACCAGTCTCTTTTAGAAGTCTCTGCCTTATTAATGTTTTACACTCTGTTTAGATAAAGGTCTTGATTCAGGAAAGTATCCCTATTCAGGGAAGCACTTAAAGACAGGCATAACTTTAAACACGTAATCAGTGGAATTTAAGCATGTGCTTGCATGTTTTCCTGAAACAGAGAAATGCAGTGAGATTTTTGATGAGCCCTTTGCTTTCCTTTGATGCTATCCCTCTCCTTTCTACACAATTAGATTCCTCTGAATACTTACCTTCACTCCATCAGTCCCTCTTGGACTTTGTCTCTGGGCTTGCTAGACTTCTGCCTCCTAAACCTGTACTTAATATGAAATGTTTCTTCACAGCATCCAAAACCTTTTGTAATGCACTAGTCGGGGAGTTGAGTGAAACTATTATACCAATGATTATTTTGTGAATATACCACAATGAAAACTAATACCATTGCTGTAATATAGGAATATTGTTTGTTTGTAAGGATGTCTCCTTAATTGCAATGGGTTGCTGGCCCTTCATTTCCTATAATATAGTTAATAGCCTTGAACACAGGCTTTACAGACACCTCTGCTGCCTTAACACATAATGTTGGAAGCTTCTTTCTTCGTTTCTATGTGCAGTTAAGGTGCAAGTTCAATTTTTAAAGGGCCTGACATGAGAAGGGGCCTTTAGCTTATTTTTTACATTAGTCTTTGCTAATGTTTTCTGTCAACTTAAAAAAAAATCAAAATCATGGAAGCATTTAATTCTTTCCAGTCTAAGCAAGAGATACTCAGACTAGAAATAAGATTTTTTTTTTTTAACTAACCATTGGAACAACTTATCAAGAGCAGTGGTGGATTCTCTATCACTGTAAAATTTTAAATCAAGTTTGGATTTTTTTTCTTTAAAAAATGCTCTAATTCAAACAGGAAATAAGTCAAGAAAGTCCTATGGCATGTGTTATGCAGGAGGTCAGATTAGACTATCACAATGGTCCCTTCTGGCTTTATAATGTATTAAACTGAAATTCAATGGGAAAATCATGGTCAGTCTTTAAAATTTAATTTATCCCATCTGTCTCTTTAGGTTTTTAGACCATATTCATCACTGTATTATCTGGCCACCAGAACAGTATCAAAATAGTCCCTAAACATTCTATGCTATGTGTAAAGGAGATGTGAAACCCTGGCAATTGAAACAAATACAAATAAAGCCTGAGCCTGATCCTACTGGAGAGTTTTGCCATCGGTGGGAGCAGGCACATTGTTTCTAAGTTTAATTTTTAACCTGGAACAGATTTTCCAGAAGACCGTAACAGGTTGGGTGTTGAACTCTTGAAAATCTGCCCATACATGTCACAATGGGAGCCATTGAGTACTGAGAACCTTTGCAAATCTGGCCCTGAGTCTCTTAAAATCTGGTCTTCGGGGCCAAAGCCTTGGATAGTGTAAATCAACATGTCTCCACTGACTTCAGTGCACTGATTTATACCAGCTGAAGGTATATGAATATGCAATATTACTAAAACAGCAAATAAAGAGTAGAAAGGAGAATCTATATACTGTGCCACCAGGTATTCTAACATTTTATTTGATGGAAATTTAATTAAACAGCTGACAGGTGTATAGAGTTGGTTCAATATGAGACAATTGGTCCTCTACTCTCATATTATTGGCAAATTGTTTTCATTTGATTTATACCCTATGAAATAATTAAGGGCAACATTCATCTTGTGCTCCATGCCCCCACTTCTTCGCCTCTGCTCTATACCGGGCAGTGGCCTTCCATCTGTCAATGTGTGTATCAGTTCAGTAAAGTGACAGTTAATGGTATTACCACTAGTATAGTGTGCTGTGATGTAGCAAAAACCCTAAAGCATGTGCATAACTTAAAACATGTGGGTGGTACCCACTGGAGTTAATGAGACTACTGGCTTACTTAAAGTTACGTGTGCTTAAGTGCTGTGGTGGACTGGGGCCTCGGGAAACAACAATGGCTCATGTCATTCCATGGGGACCTTTACAACATGGAATTCCCTGTTCCTGAATCCCCCATTTTCCCAGATCCTATGCAACATCCCGTGTGTGGTCCAGGAGCCATGTTTCAGGATGGGGTAGGGTTGACAGGGACCCAGCTTATCCCTCGCAGCAGGTCACAGTGAATCTTTCCTCCATCCCTTTTAATTCTGTTCCTTCACTGAGGCCTATTGGCCATCCTCTTTCTCTGAAGGCCTGGATGGGAACAGGTTAACTGAAAAAAGGCACATGGAATCACACAGAAAAGAGGCATGTTTCTCTTCTGTCTTGCCAACATCACCTAGTCTGTGTGTATGAGTCGGGGAAATAAGAGAGATGCCAGGAAGAATGAATGAGGAAGCAAATGTTCTAATTGGTGTCTTTTCTGCCTTCTGCAACCCAAATTGTGTAAGTAAGAACACAGGGTTAGTTCAAAAAAAGAAGAACAGGAGTACTTGTGGCACCTTAGAGACTAACAAATTTATTAGAGCATAAGCTTTCGTGGACTACAGCCCACTTCTTCGGATGCAAAAGGGTTAGTTCAGGCTGCTCAGAACACTGTTAACTGTTCCTCTGCTCTCTGCAAGCCTCCCATTAGGGGGCAATCAGAGCAAATGGTGGAGTGAACCAGGGGTCATTGTGACACTTCCCAGGATACCCAGGGTTCTGAGTCACCTCACTGCCACCTGTCCTTAGCATGAGGAAGCCATGTCTATACCCACCATGAGTCTGCTCCCTGAATCCACCAGCCACGGGCAACACAAGCACTCCCCTGCCAGCATATGCAGACTCCTCTATCCCTTTTGCAGATAAGCAATTGGCACAATCCAAGCCCTTCAAGCAACCCCCTGGAGTGTCCAGCTCCCATTCCACTGATTTCCTGATCACGTATTCACAGATTCCCTGCTCCCAAAGAAGCAGTACTTCCCAGCTTACCAGTTACACCTCCAATCACCGCTCCACTTAACACACAGCATTTAGGTAAATGTATAGTGAAAACAAGCAAAAGTTTTATTTAACAGAGTATAGAGATGTGGGTGGCAGCAAGTAGAAATATCGGAATCAAATGGTTACATATAAAATAAAACTGTAACATGGATTCTAGAACCTAAACCTAATCAACAAGATAGGTACATGTCAAATTGCTCACCAGCATTTTCCAGCCAGACAGGCTCTGATTCCTTTTTTCAGGAGACCAGCCACACTGTCAGCTTGTCTCCTCTGTGAAATCTCCTGTGTGTCTCCTTGCAATTTCCTGATGTACCCGACTCATCCTTTGATCTTAGTTAATAAATAGGACGCCCTCCTGCTTTGTGTTCCTTTCTGTAGATGTTGTGATCTCTGGTCAATTCCACAATCTTGATTAGCTGGTGGCTCCGTATACAAATACACTTATTTACATTGTTAGGCTTTCAATGACCAGATATAGAGGTAAACTTCTACTACTCCCTGCATGAACAGAACCTGTCCAAGGCATGTCACCTCCTGGTGCCCTCCCTTGAACTTCAAGGTTTTAAGAACATAATTTCTAGTGTAGATACATAATTTCTTAAATATTATCTGTACATACACTTCAAAATGATTATGATGATCAGGGGTCTATTGGCTCTTGGTAGAGACCTTACATGCCACCCTTTGGTGAATTATTGTGCATTTACTTGTCTCAAGGGATCCCTGTAAAACCTTATGCACCCCCTGTACTCTCTACCAGTTAGCACAAACGTTTCCTGGGTCACAGTCGTACAGCCACTGGGTGGTCTGGCTGCTACTGATGAGGGGAGGGAAGCCTGCGTGAATTGTGGAGGGTAACACCCTCTTCACATAAGTTTTAGGACACACCGTGATTTCCTATGAATCTCAATCACCGGCTCTGTCTCCCCAGCATTGCAGTGCTGTCAGCTGTGCAATATTGGGAAATGTAGTGCAGGGGGTCCAGCTCTTGCCAGTTTATCCTGCAGACGTTTTAGATGAATTCTTCTCTCCACACATTTTTATGCAGGAAGGCACCCTCATTTATTTCAAGTGCCTAATGCTGATATTTTGCACCACCGTTAACACCTTTAGCTTGAGAATCTCAAAGGGGGAGAGTTCCAAAGGCACAACTGTATGATAGGCCTCTCCTATTAAAATGCATGGGAGTTTAGATGCCTAGCTGCCATTTGTGCCTTTGGAAAATCTTCTCCCATGTGGTTTATAGCCATTATTACTTAAGCATCAGCAAACCCTTCTGAGCTCCTATTCATGTGATGGCTGCACTATAAAAGCAATACTGTAGCCAGCTGCTCTGTATTGTGCTAACACAATGGGCCCCTGGTCCATGATCGGGGCCCCTAAATTCTACTGTAATACTATATTACATAAGCTTTTCTGGTTGTGGCCATGTCTACCTGTGTGTTTGGACATCACCCAGCATGATGGGGTCCCGATTCTGACTGAGGAACTAAGCACAAAGCAAATAACTAATGCTATCAAAAGGATCAGTGTTGTCCCCATTTTACAGGTGGTGACACTGAGCCATAGAAAGATCTAGAGACTTGCCTAAGGTCACACAGGAAGTCTGTGACAGAGCCAGAAATAGAACCCAGTCTCATGCTTTAACCACAAGGTAAGCTCCCTCTCTGGCTTATTTCACTATGGTAGGAGGCTTTTCCCACACAGCCCCTCTGTTCTGCCTTTTCTCCTCCACTTAGACTTGTCATTTGTCCTCTCCGTATATGTCCTTGGCATCCTCCTTGACACGTCTCAACTACTCTTCCACATTTCTCAGTGTGTCTGCAAATCTCCCTGTCACCACCTCTGCAATATTTCCCAAGTAATTATTTTTAGTACTTAAGAAAAAAGAGTACAATAAAGTCATTTTAAAGGTCTTAAATCTTCAAAAGCAAGGACATTCAGAGTTAAGGCAATCTCTGGGTCTGATTCTGATCTCAGTAACTCTGGTGCAAATCAGGAGTAACTCTAGTGAAGCTAATTGAATTAAACCAGTGTAAAAAGAGAATCAACCCCTCTGCTTTTAATCTGTCCCTTTACTTATGCATCACAGAGATCTGAACATGAGAGTGACTTTCAATGCAGCAGCATATGCAGTGTGGGATAAAATACCTGACCCCAGTGGCTTATGTTAAGGAAATTGTTCCAGCCATTTAATTGCTTTTTGCAGGTTTTACAGTGTCAGACTGTCTTCAATGACACCTGAACAAATTTGTGTGCTGTATTGATGCAATTATTGGTTTAGATAAATTATTTTAAGTCCCCCCCTAAAAGCTGACTTTTTTCCAGTTAAGGTCTTATAAACTTCACAATAGTTAGTTAATAAGCAATTTTTGTTTTATATTTGCAATGGCATAGATTCTCCACCAACCATGTTTAGTCATTAATTTACACCTGTACAAACTGAGTGCAAAGTGTGTGGGCCTTAAAGAGGATAAATAAGACTTGTTTACAAAAGTAATTTTCCTCATTGGTCAAAACATTGTGGTTTCTCTGGGTCTATTTACAAAAGATGGTACCAACTAAGGGATCTGCATTTAAAACCCAATCTAATGGGCTTTGGATCAGATCCTAAGTGAACAGAGTTTAGATCCTTAAACTAGTGAACATGGTGTTCTCCGTATATACAGATAAGGGAATTGATTCTCATCTAAATTACACTCCTGCAAATCAGGAGTGAAAACAGGCACAAGATCTATTGAAACTGGATAGTGGCATATTGAGCACTTAAAATAAATAAACTGTAAATAGGATCGTATGGCTAGTTAAAATAGTTCATTATTATTGAACTTTTGAAGTTTGTCTTGTTGTCTAGTTATATTAACTTTACTTTGTAAGGTCTAAGAATTCACATAAATCAGTATGACTGACTGTACGGAGCTGATCCTGAGAAATGAAGTGAAATTAATTAATACATTGGTTGATGAGCTCATATTGGTGATTAATAATTATTAGGATTGTTTTCTGGACAGTCCAGGAATAACTCTACTATAAGACAATCTTGAATAGTTTGTTTTGGTAGCATACCTACGTAAGTTACTTTTTGGGTTGTATTTGGCCTCAGGCAACAGCCATGAACTCTCCCTAAATAATTGCTGTGGGGCTGTATAACTTTCCCTGCAGTGAGTTTTAATTATTCTGTACTAATTAAGCAACTGATTCCCACTGTGAAAAATTTTCCCTTTGGCACAATGTGAGCAAAGGTGATTCCATAAATTTCATACTATATGCAGATAAGCATCCATTTTTATCTCTTGAACTATTTCATGTTTCAATGTTCAGTAGGTAGAATGAACAAATATAATTCTTAATGCCATAGTGTACACATAATATAATGCTTATTTCTGAACTACAATAACAAATTAACAACACACTTCTGATTTGGTTGGAACTGACCTCACTTGTGATTTACCATATCTGCAGTCCTTTATGAAGCTAGATGAAAGCTGTTGTCTTCAACTCTAGTCATGTTAGGAAAAGCCCAGATCAGGGAGTGAGTGAAAGTTACACAGGAAAAGTGGAAATATTCTATGGACTACGACTGCAGCATATTGGGTTCTGTTAAATTCTCATTATTTTAACTAAATACAAGCAGACAATGGATCATATGTTGTCAGTGAGTTCCTCGACAGATCAAGGACAGTACATTACTGAAAGCTGTTATTGCATCTCTATCTTCCCATTTTACAAAGCCAGAGAGTTTGTATCACTCAATTTGTAATATAATGATAATAGTCCTGTAGTGAAAGGGGCAGAATTTGATTAAAGGGCAAAAAATGGGAATACATTTCTCTCATCTCTGATGGTGTTTCTCATGAGAGCCCATATTGTCCTCTGCTGATGTGGGCCAGGTGCTTCTGAGAGAAAAGAGAACTCTGGGGAAATAGAACTGAATGTGATTGTGAAGGAGAAGAGGCTACAAAATAGAATAAAAAGAAAGGGGATAGGGGTCCCGGGGACAGGTTTTTTCTGGAAGACGTAGAGAAGAGAATAACCTGTTTGTGCATTGCGGTGCCCCTTTTCCAAGAAGTAGCAGATTTTAGGTCCTTGTAGTTCACTTTCCTGTTGGAAGAGAAACAGTGGCATAGAATCAAGCTAAGAGCTAGTCAGAAAACGAGGGAAGGGGGGATTGACAGAAAATGAAATTTTAATAAAAACACTAAGAACAAATTCTGACCTTGAACAATCAAAACCTATCGAAACCAAAAAACATTTTCCTTTGTTCAGTCAGAAATATTTGGTTTTCCAACAAGGAAAAAAAAATCAAGCAGATGCCTCAGATCCCCCTCCTCCTCCCCCAGTTAGTAGAAACCCTAATTTTCAGTTGGAAAAAGCTACAATGGAAAGATTTTGTTCAGTCCAGTCATGGTGTTTTCTAATGTAACTTTATTTACAAAATGTGTACAAGTCCTGTTACCTGGAACAGAGATGGTCCCATACTGCATGTGTAACCCACACACCTTCTGGGTGTGGTGTTCTGTCCCATCTAGTAGCACAGAGACCACTTAGAGAGAGAGAGATTGAGTCGGCTCCTCAGCCTTAGCTAAGAGCCAGTTAACTTTTAACTCGTGAAGTAGAGGCTCATGCACTAAGCTCCAGAGGACCCAGGTTTGATCCTGCCCGTTGATGACTAGGGTTTGTCAGCATTACAAGTGGGGGATCATCCAGGATTTCAACTGGGAAGTCTCTGAAGCTCAGGACGCGCTTCTTCATCTAGGGAAAGTATGTAACCCACACACCTTCTGGGTGTGGTGTTCCGTCCCATCTAGTGGCACTGAGACCATGTAGAGAGAGAGATTGAGTCTGCTCCTCAGCCTTAGCTAAGAGCCATATGGCCTTTAGCTCATGCTATAGAGGCTCGTGCACTGAGGTTCCAGGTTTGATCCCACCTGTCAACAACGGGGTCTGTTGGTGTTACACACGCAGGCAAGTCCCTCTGGCACAAACAGGCACCAGTGCCCAGTCACCAAGAAGCTGCTGTCTCGGTCCCTGTCTCTCATGGGCTCTTCTGCCTAATACTCTTTTCACATTTCCTGCCTCAACCCCATACCTTTTCCCCCTGATGGTCATAGTGCAAAATTGCTCACCTCATGGCCTCAAAAGGTGGCCTCCTTTTGTGAAGCTGCTCCGCAAGACAGAGTAATCATAGAAAAGAGTAATCCCCTGGGACTGTCTGGTTGCAGTTACTGCCTGGGTCCCATTAGCTCCTTCTGTGGAGAATTTCTTACTAAGTGCTTATATGTGGATGACTCATAACAAGCATGGCATTGCCAGCTTTTGCCATAACAACCGAATAGAAGAGAGAGGGAGATGGATTAGGAATGCGATTCTGCCTGAGAATGAGAGGAAAACAAAAGAATCAGAGAAACATGGATGGAAATGGGCATTTTTGCTTTGCATTCATAGAATCATAGAATATCAGGGTTGGAAGGGACCTCAGGAGGACATCTAGTCCAACCCCCTGCTCAAAGCAGGACCTAATCTCCAACTAAATCATCCCAGCCAGGGCTTTGTCAAGCCTGACCTTAAAAACCTCTAAGGAAGACGATTCCACCACCTCCCTAGGTAACCCATTCCAGTGCTTCACCACTCTCCTAGTGAAAAAGTTTTTCCTAATATCCAACCTAAACTTCCCCAACTGCAACTTGAGACCATTACTCGGTGTTCTGTCATCTGTTACCACTGAGAAGAGTCTAGATCCATCCTCTTTGGAGCCCCCTTTCAGATAGTTGAAAGCAGCTATCAACTCCCCCCTCATTCTTCTCTTCTGCAGACTAAATAATCCCAATTCCCTCAGCCTCTCCTCATAAATCATGTGCTCCAGCCCCCTAATCATTTTTGTTGCCCTCTGCTGGACTCTTTCCAATTTTTCCACATCCTTCTTGTAGTGTGGGGCCCAAAACTGGACAAAGCACTCCAGATGAGGCCTCATCAATGCCGAATAGAGGGGAATGATCATGTCTGTCGATCTGCTGGCAATGCCCCTACTTATACAGCCCCAAATGCCATTGGCCTTCATAGCAACAAGAGCACACTGTTGACTCATATCCAGCTTCTCGTCCACTGTAACCCCAAGGTCCTTTTCTGAAGAACTACTGCCTAGCCACTCGGTCCCTAGTCTGTAGTAGTGCAAGGGATTCTTCCTTCCTAAGTGCAAGACTCTGCACTTGTCCTTGTTGAACCTCATCAGGTTTCTTTTGGCCCAATCCTCTAATTTGTCTAGGTCCCTCTGTATCCTATCCCTCCCCTCCAGTGTATCTACATCTCCCAGTTTAGTGTCATCTGCAAACTTGCTGAGGGTGCAATCCACACCATCCTCCAGATCATTAATGAAGATACTGAACATTACATGTCAAAGCCTGCTCCCCACACCCTCTGTGGGTCTGGACAAATCTGATCACAGGAGAATGGATGAGGAAGAGGTCCTGGAGTCCTCAGCCTGTGTGCTCTGTGAAATGCAGCTTTTCTGGGCTTTCCTGTGACAGCCTGCAAATGGTGAATGGCTGGGGAGCTAAAAGAATCAGCCACTACATGGATCTATGGGCTATTCCTCACTATATGGGGATAGGATGTGTGTGGCAGGAGTGGCTCTCAGCCCTTCAGTAAAGACCGAGGCTTAGAGTACTGTGGTCTTGGGGGTGGGGAGGAGGAATTTCTTACAAACCTTCTTCTCCACTTTACCGTTATGATTCACAGAGTGATGCAGTTTATTTACTTGGGCTGGGTGTTTGGTCCAAGATTTGGAGTTAATTCTCCTATTCAGAGGAAAGCTACAGCAGGGATATTGGCAGTGTAAGCTTTTCCCTTCACAGTCCTCCAACAATGTGCTCTAACTCTGACATGAAAGAAGCAGCTCTAAACATCAGAACTTAAGTCAACTCATTCTTTGACATCTCTGAACCACTGTTCTTTGTCTGAACTAAGACTAGAAGCTTGTTACTCGTAGACTAATGAACAGTTTTCAGTTATCCAGGTCTACCTACACATTCATTCTATTTTATCATTTCAACTTGGGCTGCATTTAAAACAGTGACTAGATCGTGGCTGAAATTTTAAAAGAATTTTGACAAAAAAAATTGACATTTTGCAAAACAGTTTCCTTCTATTTTTGACCCTCTATGGCGGTAGGCAAAAGTTTTGAATTTCAATTTTTTTGAGAAAACAGGTACATTCATCGTGAAAACTTTCACATGAAATGTTGCCATATTTCAACCAGCTCTACAAGTACTCCTGTTCTTTTTGCAGATACAGACTAACACTGCTGCTACTCTGAAACCTATAATTTGAAGGCTTTCACTCCATTTGGAGTTCCACTGAAAATATAAGTAGAGAACAAAATGAGAGAAATTAGAATGTGAGAGTTTCCAATAGGTTTTACAATCTGTTAATATGAAGAGCTTGTCTGAGAAAAAGCAAATTGGAGTCTAATATTGGAGAAAATATATTGTGGAACAAGACATTAATAACATTTAGGGATTTAGGCTCATAAGTGCCTAAATCCCGATGAAAATGAAATTTAGGCTTCTAGGTCAGTTAGGTGTTGCAACACTGAGTGTTACAATACCTAAATCCCTTTTAAATTCTGGGCCTTGATCCCTCTGTGCTTCACCTTCCCATCTGTAAAATGAGGATTTCACTGGGATGTCGTGGAGATAAGTACATTAAAGACTGTGGAAGCAACTCAGACACTATTGTAAGAGGGGCCATATAAGTATCTCACATAGAAACTGATTAGTGTACTTTAATTGTCCAAGATGAGATGAATTTGAAAGCAAACAGACAGCATAAACAGTGAAAATTAAATCAGATTATGAAGAAGAATTGTTTTAGTAATCTGGATTGCTGCCTACTTAGGTCACATAGGTGTTAGAGATGTTCAGACATTTAAATATCCACAACTCAGATCCACCTGCATATTTAGTGGCTGCCAATGTGTCATTGCAATGATGTGATCTCTATAAGGAGGGTCTTATGAAAGCAACAGTTATTGGAATTATATTATGACACCTGGAATTCCTTTTGTTGCTAGATAAAGGCAAAGGTTCCAAAATACTTGCCCTAGCAGTGATCTACCATAAGTGGAGTACTTAAATAGAGATGACCTAAGATTGTTAAAATGAGTTAAGTAAAGTGATAGAACAGTCTGCATTAAGTATCCTTAACTGAGTCCAATTTTTCCTCTGTATTACAAAGCTGTCAATTATATAGCTTCTTAATTTAATTAAGACCAGCTCTGGCTAACGGGAAATCCCTCTTACAGCTAAAGCTACAGGTAAAAATATCTCATGTCAGCTCATTCAAACCTTCCCTTGATTTGACAAAATGGGTAAAGGAACTACAGAGTTTATCTGACACAGTGTGCTTCCAAAGGTAATCTTACCTCAAGAAATCCATGGTGAATGAATTATGGACATTATATATCTATATATAGTGTGTGTGTGTACAGCAAATTGTTGCATAGCACCCAGGAGACAAAACTGGAGGACACAGACACACATAATATATGCCCTCTAATTTTGTCTTCTATGTGTCATGCAACAATTATTACACAGGTGAGATGGGTCCCCCCATGGCAAAACACACAGTGTCCCCAGCAGTCCTCCTGCTAACTAATCATTATAGGTGGTTAGAAACCAGAAGTCTTCCCTTCCTCAGGAAAAAACAATTCAAAATTTGTTTTAATTCTCAATTGGAATGAAAAGCCAAAATTTCCTGTGAAACAAAAATTCTGAAAAAATTCTATTCTTAATTATTGAAACATTTAATTTTGATATGAGAGATAGTTTTGTTTCAATAATGTTTCAACGTTATTATATTATCCCTGTTTTTAGCTGAGCGGTTAGCCAATTCTAGGGGGGTCTAGGTGGTTATTTCTGTTAGGAGGAGAAATTTATGATGGAGTCAGGTATTTCTTTGATGCAATCCAGCTAATTTTGCAAAGAATGTACAAAGTCCTATTTTCCTGAACACTAGGAATAAAACAATAGAAGGCAGTTGTGATGGTTTGTACCACAGGGGAACACCCTACACTCCCATGTTCATCCTTATAACATGATTGTGTGGTATCCAATGCAAAGTTTGTCACGTCGAGTGTCTTCAGAAGGCTTATAATGCACTGAGCATTGTTGTTATAGTAATGTTATAGTAATTGTTGTTAAAGTTATGTTATAGGTCGTAATTTCATGTATATAGTTATGAGGCTGAAAATGTTTCCTCACGGCTTACAACAAGCCCAGGCAAAAATTCTCCAAGAGCAGAGGGGCAGTTCATACCTCATCAGGGCATGTATTGAACAAACCCAGCCCAGCCTCATAGGAACAAAGGACACTGGCCTAGGCAGCAACAAAGGATCTGTTGGACTCTCGAGTGAGTCATCCCCCTTTCTCTGGTCAGTTTGGGACTACGATGAGGTAATGCTCACCTGACTCTGAAGGGTGGAGGGGCAAAGCCAAGAGGGAAGAAAGAAAATGATAAAAGGGAGAAATGTTTGCCATGCTCTTCCTCTCTCTTCCACCTCCATCTACAGACATCACCATCAAGCGACTGAAGCGCCGATCAAAGGAAAGAGCCTGGCTGAAGGGCAACCAGCCAGCCTGTGGTGAGAAGCATCTAAGCTTGTAAGTGTATTGAAAGTGTTAAGATCAGCTTAGAGTGCATTTTGCTTTTATATTTCATTTGACCAAATCTGACTTATTGTGCTTTGACTTATGATAACTTAAAATCTATCTTTGTAGTTAATAAATGTGTTTGTTTATTCTATCTGAAGCAGTGCATTTGGTTTGAAGCCTGTCAGAGACTCCCCTTGGGGTAACAAGACTGGTACATATCAATTTCTTGTTAAATTGATGAACTCATATAAGCTTGCAGCGTCCAGAGGGCATAATTGGATGTTGCAAGACAGAGGTTCCTAGGGTTGTGTCTGGGACTGGAGATATTGGCTAGTGTCACTCGGTTGCACAATCCAAGCAGCTTACATGTCAGATGCTGTGCATGAACATCCCGGGAGTGGGGGTTCTCACAGAAGAGTAGGGTAAGGCTGGCTCCCAGAGTCAAGGATTGGAGTGGCCTAGCAGATCACTAGTCCAGATAACACCAGAGGGGAACGTCACACTGGCACAGCGAGCAGGGTGTATGTCCGGCTTGTTACTCCAAGTCAAGTTCACACTTTAAGCGCTGAGATTTGTGATTTTAAGTGAGTCTTAAGTGCAGTGGCTAAGAACAGTCAGGAAGAGGCCACAGTTTTGTTATTTTCTGTTTGTTTATTTCGGGTGAAGGAAATAAGCACAAGAAAGCAGAAAAATGACTACCAGTGAGACAGCTACAAAACTAGAGCTGGCCAGACTGGAAGTGGCAGAGAAAGAAAAGGACCACGAGTTTCAAATGTGACAGGCAGAAATGAGGCTCAAAGAAGCAGCTGCAGCCAGGGAAACTATGGAGACAGAGGCAGCCAGGGAGGCAGTTGGAGAGGAGGCTGCACACAGAAGGGCTAAGGAAGAAAAAGAGAGAGAGAGAGAACAAAAACACCAACTGGACCTGCTAGAGAAGCAGAACCAGAACCCCCTGACTCCAGCGACTCCCATCACTCCCAAAATTCACAAATGGGAACACTTATGTCCTGCATACAGTGAAGAGGATGATATTGCTGAATATCTGACTATCTTCGACAGGCTGTGTGTAATACATTAAATCCCTGATAAGAGAGTTCCTACCCTGATTGTGAAATTAACTGGTAAAACTCGAAATATATTCAATGGAATGACTATTGAAGATGCTTTAGACTATTATAAATTTAAAGATTCTGTTTTGAGACGTTTTCAGATTACCTCTGAAACATATAGAGTTAAATTTAGGAATCGTAAGAGGGATATTGGTATGAGTAATTGGGAATATGTAAACAAAATGAAAGATTTGTTGGGAAAATGGGTGAGGGGTAAAGAGGTGGCAAGTTTTGAAGGAATGATTCATATTGTTGCTCAAGAGCATTTCCTAGGCATGTGTAAGCCTGATATAAAGCAGTGTCTATGGGACAAAGATGTAAAGTCTGTGTATGAGATGGCATTTTTAGCTGATGCCTTTGAACAGAATCAGGCATCTACTGAGGGCAGACCACAAAAAGAGGGGTTTAAAACTGGTGGGAAGGGAGGATCCCATTTTGCTCTGGGAAGAGAGAAGGGGGTTTGGAGTCTAAACATTCTCTTGCCCCAAGTACAAGGGGTCCTGTGGAATTTTTTGATAGTATAGTATCCTGATCCTACAACATGGTATGCACCCAGGTTTAACAGACTTTTGAGCAAACCACTAACCAAATTGCTACACCTGATAGAATGAATTTTGAAGTACTTCTTTTTCTCTGCAATAATGGCTGTCATTTACTGGAAAGGGTGCAAGTGGTCAAATATCTGCTTCTCTTCTGCAGAACAGAGCTTGCAAATTACTAAGGTTTCTGGCAGATAATCCTGAATTTTGTGCCAGTATGAAATTTCAGGTTAATTGAATGGGCTTTGTTACTTCTCTCTCTTACCAAGAAGCCATTCTTGGCTAAGATGTAGAAACTTGCCACTCGAGGCCATAATTGTGTCTTGACCTGAACTTGATCAGTGCCAAGGGAACATCCCTAAGTGCCGGAACTAGTTCTGCAACTCATTACTAAAGTATTTTAACACTGGATTTAAAAGAAATTGTTTGCCCCATTCAGGCAAAGAAGCCTCTGGAAGCTTACAAGCTTTATTTAGGCTCCAAATAAGAAAGACTTTGAACAAAAGGCCAAAAGGCCAGGCGATGATTTGTGTCTGTACCTGAAAGATCCAATGGGGCTGCTGAAGTGTCATTCCAAACAAGACCTGAATGGCACTCATGAAGATAAGTTGAACAGAATGAAAAGGCAGGGAGGTACATGAGTAGAAGACAAAGGGGAGCACTGAGCAAGCTAAGTTAAGCTAAGCAGAAGTTAAGTGTTTTGCCCCCCACTGCAGCACAGAATCCAACAGATGTATGTGTGATATAAGAATATAAACGGACTAGACTAGAATATTTGGAATTGTGAGGAAAATACCAACAACCACTATCAAGTCCAGTTCTCCACATATGGTAACAGTAGTGCTCTTTTTCTAACTTGGCTTTGAGTCACTACTGTGATACTCAAAATAGACAATATATTATGAAAATGTTGATGTACGTGTTCAATGTAAGAACCTAGATTGATAAATACAAGCACTAAGCATGGGATGCATGCACTGGACCCCTATAATTTTTTTCTGTGTAGAAGTATAGACTGGATACTTAGAAGATGACTGTGTTCCATGACCTACATGCTTGGAATAGTCCCTTTTGCCGTCTTTAGGATTATAACGGGAAGACTTGTGTTCATAAAATAATATAATGAAAATGTGAAAGCTTAGTGCATTTTTAGTTACCTTCTGTTTGATTTTTACTTGTTACTAGGGGGAAATATTTCTAATAAATATTCAAACAAGTGTTCAGCATTCAGTCACTTGATGAGAAGAGAAATGTAGACTTTGAATAATGTAAAACAAAACTCATCAATATTTGAGTATTGTTGCTATTCAATTTCATTGAAGCCCTCTCAGTGCCACACTATGACTGTTAGCATCTGCTTTTGTTTGCATGAGTTCAAAAATATTAAAAACTTCTCCAGGTTTTTTACCCCTATCTCCTTATTTGGCCTTTGTATCAAATCAGGCAATTGTGAACCTGTCCAAGCATAAAGCAGGTGCTTCAGAAAAAGTAAGGATTAATAATAAATTATTCATAATAGTACCATAAATTTACATGGGGAAAGACAATGGATCCATCTATTATGGATGTGTCATGGGGCCTGTAGATGCCTACATAAGCCCTTGTGCCCAGGAGAACATAGGACTGCTATCAATCTCTATACAGCACCCAGCACAGTGGGGTCCATAACTAGTGCTCCTAGTAAGGTGACCAGACAGCAAATGTGAAAATTCGGGACAGGGGTTGGGGGGTAATAGGAGCCTATATAAGAAAAAGACCCCAAAATCGGGACTGTCCTTATAAAATCGGGATATCTGGTCACTCTAGCTCCTAGGTACTATGGTATACAAATAATAAAATATCAAGTTATCTGATCCAAAGTCCATCGAAGTCCATAGGAATTTTTCCATTAACTTCAAAGGGCTTTGGATCAGGTTCCCTAGGAACACCTCACCAAAAGGAGGGGAAGGGGAGGCAATAGGTGAAGCCAGGAATGAAGATTCAGCTTTACAGAAGTGCTCCTTCATGTTTGTTCATGCCATCCTTGAAGGATGAGGATTTGTGTCTGCACACAACTCTGACTCGTGTGTGGGTCTGGCATGGATGAAAATTGCACACATTTGATGAGAAGTGGGGTCTCGCTGTGTTGAAAAAACAAATTTAGAGTGTTATTAACTTGACCAGCAAAGTTGAAGTTCTCTTGTTCTAGGGTTTTCAATAAAAACTTCCTTAAATAAAAATTCAGTTTTTCACCAAAGAACCAATTACATTTTTAGCACATCCGATGATCTTATTGCTGATCAAATATATTAAATTAATTTCTGACTCAAATGTTACTGCAAAAATATATTTTTGTTTTTCTTGGTGAAGTTTGGTTGAAGTCGCTTTACTGCCTTGCATAGGTGAATGAATCCCAATAGCATGTAATGTTATAACACAACATAACCTGGAGGGAATTTGGAGAAACGAAAGCTCTCTACACTGGTCAGGTTGCATTATATCATTCTGCTATCTTAAAGAGTGTGGCAAATACAATTTAGTGTGACAAGGTCACAAATAAGTACGTTAGCCAAGTTTTTGTCATCCAGGAAACTTGAACAAAATACAATGGAAACTTTCAGGATTGGCATCTAAATCGATTTTGTTTTTACTTACTGTATAAATATGCAACTAATTCAGTTCTTTCATTTGCACTAACTGACAAGGGGTCTAATCCTCAATTTACACTTGTGTAATCCTGCTGTCAGTGAATTCACTCCAGATTTACAGCCGTCTAAATGAAAGCAAAATCAGATCCCAAAGTTCCAGCTTACTTGTCTGAGAGGCAAACCCTAAAACAAAACACACAAAGGTTCATGCTGGAGGTTGGTGTCAAAAGGTTTAAAATATCAATTTGAAACCTGCCAAAGCATGTTTGTAGTGAAACAATAGATCCAGAACAACCACTGTTTATCTCTCCCTCTCACCCCCCAAAAATGTTCAGAAGCTACTCAGAGTGATTTTTGCAATATCAGGTTGTTACTGGTATTGTTTTACATAATTAACCTGAATCAGATTTGGCTTTCTATTAACAAAACAATAGAGCATGGAACAAAAGAATCATAATAATGATAATACACCAAATTCTGCACTGGGATACCCAGGAGAAAAAAAAAAGTGTTTATCTTCAAAAGTGAGGTAAATGTATAGAGCTTCCAGTGAGTAAAATAGATAGCTTGCCAAACACATCCTGTTCCATATGGAACATATAGATTCATATAGAATGGCCCTCAACTATACAACCCAACCCAGGCAGAATCTGCATAGACTGCAGTAGTCATGTCAAGGGTTGAGATAGGATGGGCACAGCACCACAAGATACCATACTGTGTCCCTGCATAGCTTCCAACCTATTCTCTGAAGAGAAAAGGATAAAAATCTTCAAGTACAGAGTTGCCAGAACTGAAGTAACCATGTCTCTGAATAGCTAGGCCCTTATACTTATGCCTCCCTTTCCATCTGGAAGGAGAACTGCAGTCTATTGTGCCTTGTCAAAGTTCAGTGAAGCAATCTTCATTGGACTCTCTGGGGTAGGGAGAGATAAGAATGGCAGTGACTGTGCACTACCACTACATTGTGGCAGCAGCCTGGGCTGGCAGAGTTGAAAAGATGTGTTTGTTGGAAGTGATTGAAACTAGAGCTGGAGCCTGAATCTAGGAATGAAATGGGGTTGAAAGGGGCTTGTAAAGAAGGACCCTACCACTGTGCTAACTTGATTCATTTTGTTGTTGCTTTATTTTCCTGTTTATTATGCTGATCATTGGAGATAACTGGCATATTAGTCCTTGTGGATTTTAGCCGTCATAACACTCCAGGCCTGATTCTCCAATGCCCTGTAATCATTTTGCACTCTCTTTGCAATGGTGCTTGGCAATGGAGAATTAGGCTCTCTGTGTTTAAAACATCTACAGAATTTTTATTTAGCCTAACAGTGCCAAACAGTCTGAATTCTTAACTAAGGCCTCTAATGTAATAGGTGCACCTCCAATATTAATGAATAAACTTGATCCCTTTCTTTCATTCTACCTGAATGCTACTGCAAACATATGGAGTCGATAAGACACACTTCTTAAATACAGCATATGAGCGTGTGTGTTTGCCCCTTATTTTACAATTATTTGAGTTTGCTTCCTCATAATGAGAATGAATTTGCAATCAGTTTTTAGGGACATTAGGAGCTGTGAATGTAGAGAAAGAACAAGGCTAGATAAATTGATAAACTTTGTTAGGTCTCCAGATCAATAACATTTGGTACACATGATGACCTTTTAATCATGTAGGGACCAATCCAGCATTTGCAGGGTGATGAATTGGCTGATGGAATAGCTCTTTTCTATCTCTTGTGTCTGTGAGATTGGAGATTCTATAGAAAGCTCCTACTTTGTTGAAATATCACTCAAGTTATTACCTATTTAAAATAAACACTCTAACCATCTTCATCATATTAACAAATAGCCATTCAGGAGAACAGGGCAGATTATGTAATTTTTGTATTCGTGCCTTTAGGCTGGGATTTTCAAAGGAACCTAAGAGAGTTAGGTGCCCAAGTCCCATTGAATTTTAATGGCATTTGGGCATCTGGATTTCCTTAGGCCCCTTTGAAAATCCTAGCCATATAAAATGTAGAATTGAGCTTAATATGTAGGGTGAAATCCTGGTCTGGTGAAGTCAATGGAAGTTTTGGCCTCAGTGGGGCCCGGTATGAAGTATTTCCAAGATATCCAATACACGCTTAATTAATGCTATGGTAAGCAGTGCTGTCTTTAATAGGTGGTGGTATTTAGGGAAACAAAAATGACTCATTACAGTTTTTAAAGCTATACTATACTCTGCACTGAAATGTTTCCATTCAGGTCTGGGGATACACTTTAGGAAGAGATAGCTGAATCTTGTAAGGTTAAGCAGAAAGATGGAAAAAATATTCTTAGACCTGATAAAGCTATTGGGGAGGGAAATAGTCTAAAGTTGTGGAACCAACAAACCAAAACTAGCAAATATTTCCAAATAGGTTTTGTCTACAATTCTTTAGCAACAATAATTCTTTAGCAACTGAATCACACCACACCTAATGGTGTGACTCAGTATTGCTTCTTTTGATTTCATGGGTGCTATGTTAATTTATCCTCAATAAGGCTATGGCCTTAAGTATTTGTTGATTTTCATTTATTTATTTTTATTATTGAAAATTAATGTTCTGCTCAAATATGTGGGTTGCTGGATGAAATTTGGAAATTTTGTGATGACAATTTGAACTTTTCCTCTTAATAAATATGAAGAATGACCTGGAAAAGGAGACCAAGAATGGAATTTGAGATAGGTTTGTCTGAAGAAGCCTGAGAAAGATTCCGGGACCTAGAGGGGTGTTTGTTAGTGTGTGTGTGTGTGTGTGTGTGTGTGTGTGTGTGTGTGTGTGTGTGTGTGTGAACGAACTCAGGCTCCTCTATGACACTCTTGAAAAACAGTGTGAAACTCCTCCATGCGAGAGGAATGACACCGAAGAGGAGAGGAGGATCCCTGCTGCAACCAATGGGAAGGACCACTGAATAATTTATCCTAGGAAGAGCAAAGGACTGTTTATCCTTATACCAAGGGATGAAGTATGCGGTGGCTCAGATTGTTTTGACTTTGGTTGCCTTGAAATGGATGACTGGATTTGGTGGGAGGACCAAATAGAATGAGGAAAAACTGAGGCAGAATTGCACAACCTAACAAGTGAAAAGGTAAGCTAACCAGTAAGTTAAGCTGTCATTCAGGAAGGCAGTGAACCTCAAAAAGTATGATACGTTTGAGTGGGTTTTGAGATGTGTTACAAATATTTCCCACAGATCTAGTGTTTGTCATATTATATAGACATAGACTGAGCTTGAAATGAGACATGAAGGACTTGGCATAATGATAGTTAATACAATTGTAGAAAAGCCTTTCCCTAGGCCAGATCTAATTAACAAATGCTTGGCTTCAGTCTACAGTGCTTTGGTAGAAGCAGCAAGAGTATTCAAATACTACATTTGCAAAATCTTTCAGCATTGATGTCATCACCAAACTCATGTCTGCCTTGTCTTGCATTTGACCATTTCCTCCCCCCCCTCGTGTCCAATATCATAACTATCTGAGTTAGATTGTAAACTGTTAGGCCAAGTTCGGTCCCATTATATCCGGGTCCATTGTTATCATGTATGTTGTTTTGTAATTGTCATACATATTTCAGTACATACAAAATAACATATATATTTTGCAGGCTGGCCTTAGGGGCAACATTCAGAGGTTCCAAATCTTTGCATTTAGATCATCAAATCCAATGCGGCAGAGGGGTTGCAATAGTTTACTTGAAGTTTTTTAGGCTTGCTTGATTGTTTTGCTTGCACTTTTTTGGAGGTGGGGGGTAGAGTAGGAGGAAGGCAGCACAAAAACACTTTGTGCCCTGGATAGGAAAACACTTAGGATTGGCCCTGATAGGCTATCACTTTCCCCCCATTATTTACATGTAGATTATCTCTTTTAGTGCTTTAGGTCTCAGTCCTGCATTTCAACCATGCTGCCAGATCCCTTGTCTTGATGAGTGCCCACCCCCTCGCTCCTGTGTTCAGCGGAGCTTTGAGTGGGCATAGGGGTCTATCTGTGCAGGGTCAGGACTTCAGGCGGTACTTCCTTTGAGGAAGGAACTATATTTCACTATGTTTGTGTTGTCATCTAACACACTGTGGGTGCTACTGAAATAAAATAATGAGATGTCATTTTTGTAAAGCATTAGTGTTTACACAATTTGTGACACTCTATTAGTCATTGATAATGTGCTGAATCCTATGAAGAAATATCCAAGTTTTTGGCTCAATAATATTAAAATACCTGGTGCACCCACATATAGGTGTCTTGTTATTTCTGGGTTCCCCAGTAGCTCTAGTAAGAAAATTTCTTTATAATGAGAGTGAACAGTAATTTATTTTCCACAATAACAGTTCTTATAACTTATATAGAGGACACTGACTTATTTTGATCATAATTTTTATAGCATGTACTTTTTAAAAATCAATTCACACTATCTTTGAGTACAAATCAAAACACAGTTGCGCCCATAAATATTTGAGGGTACTGAAAGGTTATTGGACAATCTGAATAATCACTAGAAACTTGATGAATGAAATGTAGGAGAAATTCCTTAAAATAGTCAATTAACAGCTGCTCTTTTGATCCAAATTGTCAAATCTGCTTTCTTTCCAAAACATGATTAAAGTTAATATTGATTGCCACTCTAAAATGTATGCCGCTGGCTCCACTATTGCAGGACAGCAGCCAACTTAGTCATTTTTCAAGATTTTTTTTCAGTGCTCTAAGAGCACTGAGGTTATCAGAACATGTTAGGTCTGCTATAATACAACTAGCTGATAAACAAAAGCCTGCGAGTTATACTCTACGTGATGAACAAGGAAAAATGGAAGGGAACTGGCTGTGTCAAGGTCTTGAACATCAGAAAAGCACTATAATTAAAATTTACTTAAGACGAATACCTATCAAACGTCAATTTCTCCATAAAATTAATTACTTCCGAGCAGTTTTAACCTTGCTCTGTGTCTTAGGCAACTTCCAACAAGTATGTATCTTCAGATTTTGGTATGTGAATAGTGTAATAGTGAAAAACAATATTTTATATTTTTAAATAATATTCACACTCCCTCTTTTCAACACTGTACTATGGATAATTAAATCACTAATCTTCAATTAGACAGACTGATCTTTGGGAGAGTTCCAATTTCCAAACGGGGCTAGCACCTGCCTCTAGCTAAAAATGCCCAAGATATCTGCCTTCAAAGTAATTTTGTTTTTGTGAATAGAAACACTATTGTAGTGTGTGTGTGTGTCTGTGTATGTGTGAGGGGGAGGGGTGTAGCTTTATATTATTCTGAGTCATGCACAGTTGAACTTGTAGAAACTAAGGCCTTTGGCTTTACAGACAGGGGATGTGAGAAATAGTCCCAACACAGCATTTTATAAAGTTTCTAAGGGGTTCTACAATGAGCTCCATGTGAGCCCAGGGATCTACCTACTCAGAGCTGACTTCAGAATCAGGGTATAAAGCACCAGTAAAATGGCTTTTATTTATTACTGTACTGCAATACAGTCCAGATACATCAATTGAGACTGTGACATCACTGTGCTCAGCATGGTATAAATACATAGTAAAAAACAGTCCCAAAGGATTACATTCTGAGGAGTTTGTAAACTTTGTGGGTTGGCTGGAAACAGGCAACCTGCCTGACTGGTTTCAGTCTAAATTTCTGATGTAATCAGCATTTTCCAATGGTGAAATAGAGGCACAGAAAGGTGAAATGAGTTGACCAAGGTCATGCAGCTGATCAGTGGCAGAGACAGGTTAGAATTCTTATCTCCTGACTCCCAAATCTAGTGTTCCATTCCCTAGATCATTTTGCATCCTATGTCTCTGGCATAGAGTGAGTACAGGATGGTTCGTGATGTATAAAGGCTTTATTAACACAGTCATTTGAGACCATCTGCCTAATTAAAGAGTGGCAAACAAAATCTAAACTCAAACTAACACAAGTTTTATATCACAGCATCTTGCCTTTCCTATTTCAAACCCCTCATAGGAATCTCATTATAAATTAAACAAATCAAGTTATGACATCTTTATGTTTAATGACTTATTTAAAAAGCAAAGCATATTAGCATTGCTTCGGTGGTGTTTTCTTTATTTGATGGTAAGGAATAATTATCTTAGCAGATAGTTCTGTGAACACAACTTAAGGTTGCATTATCCAGACACAAAGTCTGACCCTATATTCCTTTAATAATTATTATTATAATGAGTCATCTCAATGAGGTAAATAAGGGGCTGCAGGATCTGGCCTATGGTGATTAGCCGAAGCATCAAAATAATGAAATCCTCTTGGAAATATTGAGGTTCCACAATTCTCCTGTTAAAAGAAGTTTTTAAATGACCCTTCCCTCCCCCATCACTTACCCTGTATACTTACTCCTATTTAAATAACAACATGTCAAATATACCTGCTAATCAACTAGTTGGTGTCCCTTCAGAGATTTCTGCAGCTTTAAGTACCATACATCACTGTGTAAAGATTTTTTTCCAAATATTGACTTTTGGTGTTCAAGGTTACTGATGATGTGCTCAGACACATTAATCATTCTAACCACTTCAACAAAGAAGCTCATTAAGAAGACAAATACATTATCAGGCAAATCATCTAGCTGATTACATACTTTCAATTTTAGCTATAATAGATTGCAACTGAATAAATTCCTGTGTCCCCTTCTATTTAAATATGCAGAGCACCTGTGATTCTTTATATTAAGATTCCTCAATGATGCAATTGTAACTTAATGGTGTAGAAGTGATCTAGTGTATTTGTTTTGTGGTACCTGATAAAAATAGACATTGCTCTTTAATGGGAACTAAGAAAAGCTGTTTTAGTGACAAGGAGGGGAGATGAGATCTAAAGAAACAGACAACCATGAAATCTGATAAAAAAAACTTCTGACACAACTTTTTTGTTTTTTGTTTTTTTGTCAAAACTGAAACTTTTACAGAAGCGTATAGATTTTTGACAAAAGTTTAGGTGGAAGGGTTTCTCAGGTCCAGGATGGAATTTTTCATCAACGTGAAAGAGAGAGAAACTCATCCCCCCCAGAATACCCAACAGCCTGGTGCATCGCTCCTTTACTTGGGATCAGTGGTATAATCCTGAATGTGCACATACCAGTTCTTCTGGAACTTCATGATCTGGCCCCGCCAACGTGACCTCTGTACAAAATGTCCACCTCTATGTGGTGTGACCTTATACATATAGTACATATGTAGTCAGAATGCCATTTTGGGGAGTAAAATGGCATCCTCTGCACAGCATGACCTCACAAAAGTTCCACAGTGAGGTGCTGATTCCACTACACCACTGCCTGGGGTATGGGGGACCTAGATTCTAGTCCCTGCTCTTTAGCAGCAAGAGCATGGAGTTGAAGGTGGGTCTCTCATCCTTGGTGAGGGCCCTTAACCATCACCAGGCTACTAACTAATCTAATCTGGAACTAAAATTTAAATTTTATGGTCACACTTTGTACACAACTTATTCTCCACCCTATCTGCATCTGGAAACTTAGTATGAATTGAAGAACAAGTACAACATTGGCCCTGCTTTTTTTCTTTTTTTTCTCTTGTTTTAAGCACCTAATCCTGCACTTAATAAAAATGTGGATTACTCCTATGACCAAGAAAAGACCGTCTCATGGTAGGAATTCTTCTCTCTGCCCCAAACTCAGGACATAAATGTACATAGACTTATGTGGTGATCAAGCTGTGGGAGAGGTATGGATGGGCTTGTACATCCATGGGAAATACTCATTCATTCTCCCTTTGCATGTGGAAAGTGCCACAGACTACTTGCAGAACTGACTGACAAACTATTTCCAGGATCAGGCAGGGAAAGTCACACAAGCACATGGACATAAAACAGACTCCTTGCACATGTTGCTATTGGTTTACTGAGATAGCTGCACAGTGCCTAATTAATAATGGTAGACAGAAGAACAGGGGAAATACTAAGTGAAATGACTAATGCACAATGTAGCATTCCAGAGTATTGAAGATGTAAAATCCAAGACTGCCTATATTCAGTTATCCTGGTCAGCAGCAATATCACACACCAGTGACATCAGAGACCAATGCTTATGACCATCTTTTCCAAAATCATCAGTTTCTACTACTTGAAATAAGGACAATCTCCTTTATTATTAATAGTGATAGGGTTCTTATCTTTAGTACACCAGGGGTACATAGATATATTAAAAAAAACTCACCAGTTAGTACATTACAAAACCCTACAGTAGATACTATGGTGATGGGTGTTTTAGAAATATCACAGATAATCAGGTACACAGACCTGGGGAACAGATGTGCTGGTTTTGAGTAATCACACTAGGCCAAATTTTTATGCACATACAGCTCCATTGACTTCAATCCAAGAATCAATTTATCCCATTTATAGCAGTTTCCAAGAACAAATAACAATGGAAAGATGTAAAATTATCTAAAGTTATTCATGGACTCTGGTTATTGAAGATGAGCATCTATTTCTAATACTAAACTTACTTTAAAAGGAAAATTAAAAGGACAGTAAATGATCTGTACAAAGTGGTCCAGATATTGCCCACAAATGTGCATGAATTATATTTACATTGATATATTTTACTGCATATAAATAGGGCAAAATTTGGTCCAAAGTAATTCCAGTCTATTGTGTAAATACACAAACTAAAGTACACCTCTACCCCGATATAACGCGACCTCATATAACACAAATTTGGATATAACGCGGTGAAGCAGCACTCCGGGGGGGGGGGGGGGGGGGGGGGGGGGAGAAGAGAGCAGCGGCTGCACACTCCGGTGGATCAAAGCAAGTTCGATATAACGTGGTTTCACCTATAACACAGTAAGATTTTTTGGCTCCTGAGGACAGCGTTATATTGGGGTAGAGATGTATTGCATATTTCACACACAGAACTTTTAACTTCTACTTTCTTGGTGGATAATATCACAACTTTTTAAGTGTTTGTGTGCTTTGGAGATTGTTTCATTTATTGATTTCATTTGAAGTCTTTCAAATCATAAATCTGATTTATAGTTTGTCCATGGCAAGAAAGTAAGAGTAACATTGAACTAAAATGTTAATATAAATACTGTACAGATTGAAAACAAAAATAGAAATAAAAGATAATTTCCATTTTTACTATCGGGTGACTCATAATAAACAGCACAGTAAAAAGGGTTTAATAAATGGGTTAATTTTGTGTGAGGGAAATTGCTGCTATGGAAATGTTATGCAGTGTCTTGATACTGGAAATGGAAAAGGGTGGTTTTACAGAATACAATCAACTGAATCACTAAAAAGATCACAATATATTCTCCAGTCACCCTTTTACAAAGTGAAACAAATACTGAGCCAATTAGATGTTTTTTCCCTATGTAAGAAGTGCAGGACTGAGCTTCTGGGCCAACTAAAATGACCATGCATCCTGGTTTGACCAGAACAGTCATAGATTTTCACAGGTTTCAGGGTAGCAGCCGTGTTAGTCTGTATCCTCAAAAAGAACAGGAGTACTTGTGGCACCTTAGAGACTAACAAATTTATTAGAGCATAAGCTTTCTTGGGCTACAACCCACTTCTTCGGATGCATATAGAGTGAAACATATATTGAGGAGATATATATACACACATACAGAGAGCATGAACAGGTGGGAGTTGTCTTACCTACTCTGAGAGGCCAATTAAGTAAGAGGAAAAAAAAACTTTTGAAGTGATAATCAAGATAGCTCAGTACAGACAGTTTGATAAGAAGCAAGTGCAAGAATACTTACAAGGGGAGATAGATTCAATGTTTGTAATGGCTCAGCCATTCCCAGTCCTTATTTACTTCAAAAAACTTCAAAAACAGACTCCAACGAGAGACTGCTGAGCTGGAATTAAATAAGGACTGGGAATGGCTGAGCCATTACAAACATTGAATCTATCTCCCCTTGTAAGTATTCTCACACTTGCTTCTTATCAAACTGTCTGTACTGAGCTATCTTGATTATCACTTCAAAAGTTTTTTTCCTCTTACTTAATTGGCCTCTCAGAGTAGGTAAGACAACTCCCACCTGTTCATGCTCTCTGTATATGTGTATATATATCTCCTCAATATATGTTTCACTCTATATGCATCTGAAGAAGTGGGTTGTAGCCCACGAAAGCTTATGCTCTAATAAATTTGTTAGTCTCTAAGGTGCCACAAGTACTCCTTTTCTTTTTATAGATTTTCACATTCACCTCCCCCCACCCAACAAACCTTTGTTCTGGATGTAATGGCCAGCACAACAGAGTCCTGGTCCATGACAAGGGGTCCTAGGTGCTATGATAATACTACTCCTAATAATAAAATAGTAAGTAGAATTTGCTCTGCATTTGCTTAGAAGAAACAGTCCAATGGGAAGCATTTATTGTGAACAGTGTTTGTAGTGAAGAGAGGTTGAAAGCATGTAGGCAACATCAGAACTATTTTTGTCTTGCTCACAGTGAATTTTAACATTGTTTAATCAGTGCTTCATATTGCATTGAGATCAATAAGCAACTGAAAAAATCAGCCCCTCACAGAAATAGTCATGTTGCTGATGACTGAACAGTTGACTGTAGAGACAAGAAGTTTTGAAATGTGTGCTGATCCTTTGTATATCTATTTTGCAACCCTAAAATAACTTTATGTAATCACTTTTTCCTGCTTCCAAATCTATTGCAAACCACCCCTGATTTCTGTGAATGCAGTATGTGTGGTTTGCAAGTATTCACGCAATAGTCTGTGGATAAATTTTAGTTCTTTGGTTTGGTTTGTAGGAACTCTTTTGTGAGGGAGTGTGCTCCCCACAGCGGCTCTGCAAGAGCTGAGATGGGCCAGCTGGGCCCAATCAGCTAAGTAGGCTACAAACAGAGGAGCTTTAGGCTTGCGGCAGCTAATTAGAGAAAAGTTCACTTGTGCGGGACAGGGAGGGCTTCTACAAAAGACAGGAAACTGGGAGCAGAAGGGGTAGCAGGAAGAAGGTTGCAGTCACTCCCTGAGAGAAGGGAGGAGTGTTTCAGGGACTGCAAAGTTACTTAAAGTTACTGTAAGGGAGTGGCAAACCCAGAGGAGTGGGGAAGGCCAGCAGGTATGGAAACAGCGCAGGAAAAGGTAGCAAGGTGCAGGGAATAGAGTTTGCTGCTGTGTAGACCCTGAGCTGGAATCTGGAGTAGTAGATCTGTGTTTCCCTGAACAGCTACTGTGGGAGTGGCACTGTGAGGCAGGAAAACAGAAAACTGCCTGAGACAACTGCAGAGCAGGAAACTTGATTCATGGGCAGCAGCTGACCTGCTGACTTGGAGAGGTTAGCCCCTGCCTGAGGCCCCACCTGACTATGGGCCCCCCTACCCCATGGCCACCTGTAACCCTAGCTAAGGTAGCCAATTTTGATTGGATGTAATCTTAGTGGTTTAATCACATTACATAAATGTTAATTAAAGCTTAATCTTTAATTCCTGGAGACTCCAGGACAATCCTGGAGGGTTAGCAACCATAACCCCAGCATGCTTGTATTTAGTAGATGAAGATGAGTGACCAGACCAGCCCGCCTGGGCTGGGGCCAAGGGGGAAGGGCAAGCAGGAGGGGGCCTTTGGGGAGAACATGGACAGGGCCACACCATGCTGTTGGGGGAGGTGCAGCCTTCCCCTGCCTATGCTACCTGCCACCTATGCTTGATGTACTCTTCCTCCAACAACCCCCGAAAGGGAAACCACAATAGTGACCTGGCTGGAGGGCTGAGTCATGAAGAGGACAGCTGTGGCTCCTGAAAGCTAAAGAGGAACTGCAGAGGAGAAAATGAAGGGGTATAACTGCTGGAAGGGGTGTCAGCCCAAGTGAGTTAATCTCCAAAACTGCCAGGGGCCAGCACCATCTAGTGGTGAGTACAACAACCCATCACATCTTCATTTGAACTATTTTCTGTTCATGGTATGTGTTCTGCCTCCTAAGTCACACTAGAGAGACAAGGGCCAGCTTCTGTTGGTCAGAAAGAAAAGCGTTCAAGCTTACACAGAGCTTTTCTTCAAGTCTGGGAAACATACTCTAAGTGTCATACAAGGTGGAACAGATTGTTTAATGTAAGTAGCTAACATATTTCAAGGTGAAATGGCCCATTATTACCAATCCAGTCATAGGTGGGAGAAGAAGGTAGGGAGCGAGGAAGTATTAGTGGGTTAATAAACCATAAATCCAGTGTCTCCATTCAGTCTGATTTTTAGCAAAGTAATGACTTTAAGCTTCCAGGCTCATCTTTTGAAGGTGAAGTACAGATTTCCATGAGAATGAGGATTGAGAGGTCAAGTATGGATTGATCATTTTGTGAAAAAGTGTTCACTCACAGGTGATACGGTGTTTGTCTTTTATCATTTTCCTGTGCAAGTTCATTTCAGAGCATAGTGATTATCTGGTTTCATGCACATAATTCTTTGGAATGTAATGCACTGGATGAGGTATGCTATATGTTGTGGTAGGCATGTGTAGTGCCCATGGATCTTGAAAGGTGTTTGTGGGGAGCAGTTGTAACCCACACACCTCCTGGGTGTGGTGCTCTGTCCCATCTAATGGCACCGAGACCACTTAGACACAGAGATTAATGAGTCTGTGCTATAGCCTTAGCTAACAGTCAGTTAGCTTGAGGCTCATGCACTAAGATCCAGAGATCCCAGGTACGCTCCTGCCCGCCAACGACTGGGGTCTATTGGTGTTACACATTAAACATGGTTGTGGTATGTCTGAGTTTTTCATTGTTCTGGAAGAGTCTGGTACCACTTTGGTTTGGTGTGGCCTGGTCTGTGGGGAGCTTGCTTCTGATAATGAGCATGGAGAGGCTGGGGGTTGGTTCAAGGCCAGAAGAGGGGGTTCAGGAAAGTCATATGAAAGCTTCTACTCTCTGATTCAACAACTGAGACTATTCAAAAGAATATAATTAAAATAACAAATGACTAACCTAGAATAGAAAATAACAAATAGTGAATGTTTTTGTTTGTGCAGAAATAGCTTTGTTTGCATGTACATACAGGTATTTGTAGAAACAGCCATTGCCCAAACACTTCTGCAAACAAAACCTCTTTGCACGAACGTTCCTAACTAGAAAATAGGAAGGGACGTGAACACAGCTGAAATAAACTGCCATTTTGACTCTGAAAGAATGCAAACAGTGATCTTGCAACAGCCCAACTTGGCATCATTAGTAGTTTAGCTCAAACCATCTGATCAGTGACTTCCGAAGTCAATTGACATTTTGTCCATTTGGAGTTTGGTCAGTGCAAGTAGGATCATCAGTAGAAGAATTGCCATCATCCTTCTGTGAAGAGAACTTGCTTTCTTAATAAGCAAGAACACGTATCCATATCCTCCTCAAATTTCTAATACCTTATTTCGCTATCATTATTTCAATTAGATTCTCCTAATGTCTGCATTAATAATGCTTATTAAATAAGATCAACTTAAATTCTAACTGGAAAACTTATCCAAACTTGTTTCCCTATGAATATATTTCAACTCTCAAATTCTTACTAGGATAAACATGTACAATGTGAATTTTTAACGTGTATTTATGTCTATAAATACATCTCTGTCCAAAGCAAAATTAAATTCTGTTAATCTTTTAGAAGTCTCAACACAAAATCCTGGTCCCATTGAAATCTATAGAAATGTTGCCCTTGAATTTAGTGGAGTTGGGATTTCACTCTCCATTCACAACTTGCCTTGTTACATTCGTTGCCTCAAACTATTTCTGTTCCCCAATGGCATAAATTATGAAGCTAACATTTTTTTAAAGTGGAAATTTGTCAAATTATTTATTATGGAGTACTAGTACTGATCCTACAAGAAGGTTTTTGGCATGTTTTTTGGCTGAATACTGTATAGAGTATTAGCTTAAAAACATCCCTATGGCCTCCATGCTATTATATCTACCTATATTCAAGGAGCAAAACATTGAGAGCAGTGGGGTTGTGAAGTGACAATAACTTTATTTCAAATTAAGGAAATGTAACTGGAGACTGTTTGAGAGCAGTGTCTCTCTGCTGCATCTGAATGGAAACAGAGTTGTACCTACCTCATATCTATCCCTGATGCAGGTAAGGTGATTACTGTATACTTAAAGACCCAGTATACAAAAAAAAAAAAATAGTGGAATCTCTGTTAAGGCTTGTTAGTAGGGTTGGGGTTTTTAGGGGGGTGGGGGTGTTAGGGCTGGTTTTGTAAGTGATAATTATATTGGTACAGCCCCTAGAGTTTGGATGCTGTTTTACCAGCTGTCATCTTTGATCATACGGTGATAGTGAAATAGTGAAAGCATCAGCATGACTACAATTGGATCTTAAAGTCTCTTATCCACCTCAGAGCAGGCAGTCATGTGAATGGATGCGACATCTCCAGGATGAGCATAGACTGGGTAATCATCCATGATGTGTCTGACCGTTTGCACCATGTCTCAGTTGCAGTTTGGCGATTCCCTCACTTTCCATCTATGGAGCAAGTATGCACATCTTCCACGCTGGATACAGATACGGTTTAGAGCTGTCTGTATGCACCAGGGGGAGGAGAAGCCTGGCTGTTTCACAGCTGGATTATCAATTAGATTTTTGTTTGTGCCAGCAGCTGCCCAGGTTTCAGACCATCTTCTGTGAACATCCTTACCTACTGCCAGGAGGGTTGTGACATGAGACCAGGAGGGTTTTCTTGAGTTTAGTTGATGGCAAGGGTGGTGTTCTAGGTCATGTTACTGTGGTATTTGCAATATCTTGACATATTCCCTAACTGTCGCAACGTCTCATTAGATACTGGCTGGTGCAATGTTAGCCAATACTGATAGCCATGGAAGTGGTGTTGGTGTGAGGGTGCCACTGAATATGTGAAGAGCATTGTTAATTGTGGTGCCCACTAAAATGGCATGTGGGCTTCAGCTCCAAACTGGAGCACAGTGTTCCACTGTGGCCTGGACCAGGGCTAGTGCCAGTATTTGGAGTGTATGGGTGTTGCTTCCTCAAGAGGTTCCTGCAAGCTTCGGTATGATGTTGACCCTGGCCTTCGTTTTCTTTTTGATTTGGTCAAGGTGGCAATGGAAGCTGAGCATGCGGTCCCAGTTTATCCCCAGGCACTGCGGATTGTGATCGTGCATAAACAGTGACCCACAGACATTGATGTTTAATGTCTTCTTAGCCTGGAAAGTATCAAATGGAAAGCTGAGACAACTGTTTTGAGGTACCTGGCTTTAACTAACATGCCTTGAAATAGGATCTAAAAGCACTAGAAACCTGTTCTAGAACCTATTCTGAAGTTTCAAATGAGGAAGCCTGAGTAGCCAGCGCAATGTCATCCATGTACATGAACTTGTGGGAGGAAGTTGATGGAATATCACTGGTGTATATAGGTTGAAAAGTGCTAAAGCTAAAAAGGACCCTACAGTCTTACCAGTATAAAGATGCCCTATATAAATAGTTTAAGAATAAGCTGTACTGAGCCCACTTATACTAGTTGAGCTGCATTAACACTAGGCAGCTTGTATCACTTTAATTGCACTGGTACAGTTAAAGCAGTATAACTGTTTGTGCAGATAAGACTACCATATATCAACCAACCATCCCAAATTGTGCCACCCCTGGAAAATATCAATTTAGGAATTGTGGTGGGCTTGCTTGGGATGTAAGCCTGATGGAATATTTGTATTGTGGTGTGTGTGGTCCTACGCCTCCCTATTCCCTCCACCAAATAACTTCATTCAGAGATTTTTTTTAACACTTTTTTTATGCGTAATGCGCAGCCAGGGTTGGTTTTCGGGACAAGCGAGCAGGGTGATGGTTGTGGGCACCGACTTCATCTCTGTACTGCTCAGCTTTTTTTTTTTTTTTCCCCCCTTTCAGTTGCTATGGGGGAGGTGGAGTGGGTAGAAGGAGAGCTGTTTTCCACCCTGGCTGTTTTCCGGCCTGGCTGGTGGAACGCTTAGGGACTGACCTAATCACAACAGACCAAAATAATAAAAAAGAGCACAACAGTTCTTTCAATATTCAATAAATTCATCGTATTGGGGAATTAGGGTTGTTGGATCATTCCAACAGAATCAAAAAAAGTTGAGGTAGAGGGAATAAATATTGTCAAGTATTTTTCCATGATAGTACATCCCCGTGTGTGTGTGTATATATAGTAAGAAGAGCAGATAATTTTACTTTAATATATCATTGACTTTTTTAAAACCTTACTTGAGCCAGTTATTCATTTATATACTGAAATGAGAATGAATAAACTAGCCTTTAAAACTTAGTTACCGCTCTAAAGATTCCATATGTAATAAAGATTCTGAAAGAGCAGATGTAATCTTCAATTATTTCTCCAATAGCATCTGAACCAGACTTTGGGTAATCAGTACTATAAGACGAAGAAGAGAGATGTCTCCCCTTTACATATTTTGGAAACCTCTCTACACCTGCTACTCCCTCCTTGCTGTGTACAGAATTATCTGATCAGAGTTTTCACTTTGCTGAATTTTACCTTCTTTGCATCATGGAAGCTTCAAACAAAGAGTTACCAATAGCAAGATTGCAAGGAGAAGCCAGTCACAGAGGAAAGAGGATGAAATGGCTGGACTACAAAAGATCAGCTTGCAGCTGGTCCTGATGTAGATTTTTATATTATTAAGATATGTTTGTGAGCTTTAGAACCTGATGGAAAGACTCACATTGACTTCAATGGGCTTTGGTTCAGACCCATAATGCAAAACAAAAATGTGATCTATCTATCTATAATATATTTTAAGAATTTCTTAAGGGAATCCCAACAACACATTAAATCTTAAGTAACATTTTTGTCTATTCTTTATTCTTTTAAATAGTCCAAAAAGAAAAATACAGCATAGGAGCACAACCCTTTAACTGCTATTTTGTGCAGACTAATGCCCATTTGTACCAGTCACAAAACTAACATGTAACCGGGTACAGTTAACATCTCGGGTGAAAGGAGAGACCCAATATGCAAGAGCGAGGTTGTTGCAGGTCAATGGTGAAGTGCATTAACATAAGTGAGTGGGAAGTTAGCACAGCTAGTGTCTGACTGTAATGTGCTTGTTAGACACAAGCATATTACAATATTTCATTCTTACCTTCACTCCAACTATATTTTTAAAACCATGATAAATAATTACATATGATTTAGATCAATAATATGTTTGCTGAATAACAACCTTGGCACTATACATAGTTCCAATAAAATATCTGCACGTGATGTCACTCTATTCTTCAGAGGATCAAAACCTGCCTGATATTCAGAACACTATTTTTTCTTATCTATTCTGACAAATTAATCTAAACCAGTTCTCCAAACAGTTTTCAAGATGCCAGTTAAGAGTTTGTCAAATGGAAAAGTGAGGATTACCAACCAACCCTCCCTTCCTCTCCCCTCTTTAAAACTATGTGCACATGCTTTGATGTATCCATTAGGGATTTAAATACATTCCAAATATTATTTATTCACATGCCTCCATTTACCTTAAAGATCAACTTCAATTCCAAGAAAATACTTTTAAAATTAAAGAATCCATTGGGCCAGATTCAAATCAAGATCCTCAGCTTGGTGCATATCTAAAATGAAGTCCCTGTACAACTGGAACTTTTGATGGCAGACCCTATACCAAAGCCATGCAGACTGAACTCCTTCTTTCCACTAGAGGTGAGTCCTTCAGAAGAAAGCAGTATGAGCAGAAAGTTTCACTGCTATTTCCCATGCTTACTATCTATTTGTAGGTGCAACTCTAATACAAGCTCCAACTGAGATCAGGGCAGTATGGTGCTTTATAAACACATGGTGAGACTGTCCCTGTCTCAGTGAACTTGCAGTCTAAGTATTCAAGAAGACCAATTTTGCGGGGAGGAAAACAGAGGCATAAAGATTAAGTGACTGGACCGATGTCCTGTAGCAGGTCAGTAGCAGAGCTGGGAATAGAACTCCTCCTTAGTCCCACCCTAGTATGTTCATTGGATCAGACTGTTTCAATGCTTTGCTTATCTCAGTAAATAGAGGAATTCAGGCTCCAGCACTATTAATATGGCACCATTTAAAATATTTCTAAAAAATCTTGCTCACTTTAACACACAAGCAAGTATAATCTCAAATGTTTGGAGCTATGCCACTTTACCTCTTGCGATCACAGTTTGCTTCCAAGACTCATATAATGTTTGCCCTTTAAAGTCCTGATAGTTGCCTTAGTTAATGTCTTAACTATCACAGTATTTGTAGTAGTCTATCGAACTGTTCCTTTTGTAGTAATTTAGGGAAGCTTAGGTAATGCTACAAAGACTGAGTTTACCTGAATGTTTGATAAAGCACCAACCAAGACCACCTTACCTTTTTCCCCGCATGCCAAACGTCTCCCAGACCCCAACCTGAATCTTTTAGAAAGTTTTTTTGCTGTTCCGTGCTTCTCCCCTCCATGTGAGACCCAGAGAATGCTAAGAGAGCAGCTGATCCCATGGTAGTTCTAGCTTGGCCACAAGCAGGAAGTATTGGAAATCTTGAAAGAAAAATCCATTCCAGCTCTGCTGACTAAATATTTTGGGTGGCTTGACTGGAGTGCATGGAAGTATCCAAGCATAAGAGTGCTCAACTCAATTTTTTCTTACACAGTGGGTGAAATCCATTTGTATCTTTCATGCAACTGAGTTTACCATAAGCAATGGAGCTACTATGATGTAGATCAGCAGAGGATCTCACTCTAGAGTGGCCTGCTGGGTTACATGTGCTTAAAAGGGGTTAAACTGACCTCTTCATTCTGCACTATTTTGTAATTATATATGTGAAACACACTTGTATAGCTCTTGGGGAATTAAGGCTCTGAACCTGCAAGGTTCTGAGCACTCTGGGCCCCATCCAGCAAAGTATCTAATCATGTGGTTAACTTTAAACATATGAGTAATCCTATCCCTGTTTGTTCTCAAAGCATTTAAGCATATGCTTGTAATTAAGCACTTGGTTAAGTGTTTTGCTGAATCAGGCCCTAAAAAAGGAAATGCAGTTATAACGAACTGTTGGCCAGGATGACTTCTTCTTTATATACACTCTCTAAAGGTTAAAATATCTGAAGCTCATCTGTTTAGAAATAAGGAAGGAAAGTTGGAATAAGTTATCCTGCATTTTGGGACAATATAGAACTGCTGTTCCTGCACTGCAGAAATTGTGTTCAGTGCATCTCAAAAGGAAAACAAATTCCAGGGCTTTGTTTCTCTGGAAAAATGAATCAAGCTATTGGAATGTACCTGACTGATCAAAGCCCACTAAAGTCAGTGGGAAGACTCCCATTGGCTTCAATGGGCTTTGAATTAAGCCCCCCCCCCATCCCAGTGCTGAGCACCCATGGCTTCCTTTGACTTATTTGGAAGCTGCAGGTACTTAGCACCTCTGAGAATCAGTCCATAAACCCTCAAGTTTTTACCTTCTTTCCTATTTTAAAAGCTATGCTTATGTCACTGAATTACAGATATTCTAGTCCTAGCACAGTATGTCTTAAACAAGCACAATTTTGTACAACATGCAAAAACGTCAATCTTTTTGATGTGGTAAAACTTAAATGAAATCCATACTATGCATTAAAAATAATGTAATTGCTTTTCTTTTCCATAAAAAAGCATATTTCTCTCTTGCCCTTCTCCATAATGTCATTTGCCCTGCAGTAAAACGAACTGTTCTGAATCTTCTAATGGGGGATTTAAAAGCTGCCTCTAACATTGAGAAATGTTACCTTTTCTAATTCTTCTCCTAACAAAAAGACATATTTCCCGAGCAATACCCTAACTTTGCATTTGGATGTTTTCCATATTTTGCTCACATTTTGAAACTCATTCCTGTAAAAATCTTGGATGGGAGAGAACTGTGTTCTCATAATAAAATATAGACTGAAAAAGCAATCTGGATGAGAATCATCTATGCCAACTCTTTGATTTAAGACAGCTTTCTATCTTTATATTAGTTTTTGACATATGGTACCACCATTATACCTTTTCTCTTATCTATAGCACATTAAATATTTAAACTATAAGGTTTGCTATCTACCGTCTATAAAATACAGCCTTTCACTCAAAATGCAGCTAAAGTGCATTTGGCATTAACTGAATAGGGCTTATTTATTTTTATATATGTGATGCTTTGCTTAAAGTTGCTTCTGCCATCCATTTTCAGGGGTCTACAAGTTGGACATAACAAAATGGAAAATCATTCCAGCATGAAACTTGATATAAGACCATGGGGATGCAAAGGCCAGCTTCTAATTTGGCATAAACCTGCATGGGTCAACTGAAGTCACCGGTTTATACCTGCTGATGTTGTTGCCCTAATTTTTTAATTAAAACTTTGAATAATTTTTGTGTGCTTCTAAGTACAAAATCAAAGGAAAGAGACCCAAGCTGAAAGGTACTTCTTTACATCTGTCTGATTCAGAAACAGTAGCTTCAAGACTTTGTGAGGCAACACCAAAATTAACTAAAGTGAAGTGGTGTGTTGTGTGTGTTTTTTGAGGCAAATCTGTCAAAACAAGCAAATAAAATGCAAACCTGGGTAAGACTGCAAACCTAAATTTAGCTCTGGCACGAACTTCTGCAATTCCTTTTGGCAACACTAGGACTAGGGAAGAATTTAGTATGCTGGGACATATCTCCAGCTAGTGTAAATTAGTGTTGCTACATTGACTTTTTAATGTAGCAATGCCAGTTTATACTAGCTAAGGATCTGGATTGCGAACATGACAGGTACTGTGTCATCTGCCATCTTTCCTTCATGCCATCCCTGTCCCTTGCCCCCTCCCCTCCACCCCAAATTACATGTTCTCACCAGACTCTTCAGGCAAAACTTCTATTAACACTGAATAAGGACTACAGGATTTGTTCCATTGACTAATTATGAAATAAGCTCTGTTCAGAAACAAATATTCACAGAAAAGTACTAAGCCTGTCATTTACAGTAAGGCCACAAATTTCTCTGGCAGTGTTAAAGGGCCTTAAAGGGGGAATGCAGCTATTTTACCACATTCCTCTGCTCTGTCTAGAAACAGCTATGAATCCCATTGGCAAAGCACATGTCTCCATCCCTCTCAAGAGGCAGGTCAATGCAGAAGATAACAGACTTATACTATTTCCTGTTCCTGTTACTCCATTAGCACAAATGGTAGTGTGTGTGTGTGTGTGTGTGTGTGTGTGTGTGTGTGTGTGTGTGTGTGTGTAAAAATGCAAAACAAAACATTTCCTGCATAATCTTCTCCCATTGGAGAGAGGATGAGAGAACAAACAAATGACAGATACTAGTCCTGTTGCTTAATGTTGTATTGGAAGGCACTCAGATACTGGGAGTGCAGTATAAGGTCCTGTGTAGAATAGAGATGATACATGGCTAACCAAGTTTGCACCTGTGCTAGATGGACTCCCGTGTACTGTTAATTCACTTCAGCCATAGAGGAGCATAACCAAAATGTGTCTCAATAAAAGTTTAAAAAATCCTTATTTGGGGACCCTCTCTTTCTCCTCTCACTACGTGGGGGTAAAACATTCATATCTCATACTAATTTTATCAACTGTGGAGTAATTAGTACTTTATATTATTGTGATAGAGAATCAGGTCAATTGTCTGTTTATATTAATCTATGAAAGTGTACCTAGTAGCAGCAAAAGCAACTCTCTACTTCCTGGGAATAAGAATTACTCTCAGCAAGCAGCATTAGCTACAGGAAATTACAAAGCACATGTTTCTTCATTACCCACTAGAAATAGCACTACCAGAAACAGCATCATGATCAAAAAAGAGAACTGTGGTGGGAAGTTTTCTTTTGCCATGGCAACCATTGCTGCAAAACAAATGCATGCTTTTGGGGATGGAGGATAGACTTTAGTAGACAAAGTATTATGGCGACAATCACCTTTGTGCAGAGAGTCCCACAATTTCTAGATGCCAAATTTCTCTCTACCCTTATTTTGTGGTATGGAGTGGTGTATAGGTCTTGTGGTAGCCCTCTGACTGAAATGCGTTTCATCCTTGAAGCATTTACAGTTAGGCTATGTGTACATTGCACACCACTAGTGGTGCTGTGTACACCAGGTGTAGCTACACAGTGCAGGTTGAATTCATGCTGTGGTGTGTAGCTACACATCTTAATGAAAGTCTGAGGAAGTGGGGAAAGACTCTGGCAGCAAGGAGTTGCTGGAGCCTTTCCCTGCTGCCTCCCCTCTGCTAGACCCTTTCTCTCCTGCTGAAGTCTTTCTCTGTGGTGGGGAAAGACTTTGCAATGGAGGGGCAGTGGTATACTACACTGCTTAAAAAAGGTGTAGGCTAGACAGTGGAGGCACTGGTTGGGCATGCAGAGAGCCATATAGCGTACATACATAAGGGTTCAGGTCTGTCTTTACATGCTTAAACAGTGCCTTGCTGCTATACCTGGGGGGGAGGGGGGGATAGGCATTCTACATTCCAGTGTAAGGATTGTGCAGTGTAGACATACGCTAAGTCTGAAATCTTCCATTACATCATTATAGTGGAATGTTTGTGGAAGTTATACATTCATCATTAAATTACACAGGCCCATCTCCTGTGGAGAATTTCAATCAGTTACTCCTGCACTGAACCAATAACCTGTGACTTGTCTGACTTCCTGAGATTCATCCAGCTCTTAATTTGAAGACATCAAGAGATGAAGAATCCACCACTTCTCTTGATGCTTTGCTCCACTGGTTAATCATCCTCACTGTTTAAAAATAAGTAAATAAAAGCTAAATCCAATTTCAAGCACAGGAAGTACCCAAGTACTCTCAGTATTTATGAAGATAAATATAATATACTGGAGTATGCAAGGAACCTAAGCAGTTACACAGGATCTAATGAAAAACATGATTCGGGCAAGGAAAAAAAAAAAGTATATATTATATAATTGTCTTACTCAGATGTTCAGTTCTCTTTATAGATTTGGTAGACTCTATTATAAGCAAGTTCCTTAGCTGCTGTAAAACAGTGTACCTTTTAAGACTTTAATAGAGCTTTTCTGATTGTCAGTAGCTGAGCATTTGGTCCTGTATCTACCTGTTTTGAGCTTTTCACAATTGTTTGGTGAATTCTAATTCTGTTAGTTCTCAGGGATTACTTTTTCTCTCAATTTTAGCTGATGGATCATTAAAGTGTCATTGTAACATAAGCTTATTTAAAGATATTCCTGACTGCTTTGGCAATAGAAAAGGACTTGGAATTTAGTCTCTAAAAGTCAATATCTCTTCATTTAATATAATTACTAAAAGACATAACTTATAGAAATTAGACATTAACTCTACATTTATGATATTTAATGTCTGCAGTGTGTCGACAGCATACATGTAAATGGGAATTTTTAAAAGTGGTATTTTAGAACTACAATACATCAAGATCTTTACTACATGACTTTTGGGAAGCAGCAGCAAATCAATTCAGAAGTGAGTTATGGATTATAAATGTCTAGAGAACTTGTCCAATAAATAATGGCATTAAAAATCTGTTCCACAGTTAATATTTTTAACACAAGAGTGTGCAGCTTGTTGTGAACAAAATATGAATTGAATTTAGACCACCTTTGTTGTAGCTCATAGAGAACATAAGAACGGCCATACTCGGTCAGCCCAAAGGTCCATCTAGCCCAGTATCCTGTCCTCTGACAGTGGCCAATGCCAGGTGCCCTAGAGGGAATGAACAGAACAAGTAATCATCAAGTGATCCAACCCCTGTCACCCATTCCCAGCTTCTGGCAAACAGAGGCTAGGGACACCATCCCTGCCCATCCTGGCTAATAGCCATTGATGGACCTATCCTCCATGAATTGATCAAGTTCTTTTTAGAACCTTTTATAGTCTTGGCCTTCACAACATCCTCTGGCAAAGAGTTCCACAGGTTGACTGTGCGTTGTGTGAAGGAATACTTCCTTTTGTTTGTTTTTAAACCTGCTGCCTATTAATCTCTTTTGGTGATCCCTAGTTCTTGTGTTATGAGAAGGAGTAAATAACATTTCCTTATTTACTTTCTCCACACAAGTCATGATTTCCATAGACTCGATCATACCCCCCTTAGTCGTCTCTTTTCCAAGCTGAAAATCCCAGTCTTATTAATCTGTCCTCATATGGAAGCTGTTTCATACCCCTAATAGTTTTTATTGCCCTTTTCTAAACCTTTTTCAATTCCTATATATATATATATTTGAGATGGGGTGACCACATCTGCACACACTATACAAGATGTGGGCAAATCATGGATTTATATAGAGGCAATATAATATTTTCTGTCTCATTATCTATCCCTTTCTTAATAATTCCCAATATTGTTAGCTTTTTTTTGTCTGCCACTGCACATTGAGTGGATGTATTCAGAGAACTATCAACCGTGACTCAATGATCTTTCTTGAGTGGAAACAGCTAATTTAGACCCCATCATTTTATAGGTATAATTAGGATTATGTTTTCCAAGATGGATTACTTTGCAGTTATCAACACTGAATTTCATCTGCCATTTTGTAGCCCAGTGATCCAGGGATCCCTTTGTAGCTCTTCATGGTCTGCTTGGGATTTAACTATTTTGAGTAGTTTTCTATCATCTGCAAATTTTGCCACCTCACTGTTTACCCTTTTTTGCAGATCATTTGTGACTATATTGAATAGTACTGGTCCCAGTACAGGCCCCCTGGGGGACACCACTATTTACTTCTCTCTATTCTGAAAACTAACCATTTATTCCTATCTTTTAACCAGTTACCAATCCATGAGAGGACCTTCCCTCTTATCCCATGACAGCTTACTTTGCTTAAGAGCCTTTGGTGAGGGACCTTGTTATAGGCTTTCTGAAAATTTAAATACAGTATACCCAGTGGCTCCCTCTTGTCCACATGCTTGTTGACCCCCTCAAAGAATTATAGAAGATTGGTGAGGCATGATTTCCCTTTAAAAAACCATGTTGACTCTTTTCCAACAAATTATGTTTATCTATACACCTGACAATTCTCTTCTTTACTATAGTTTCAACCAGTTTGCCCAGTACTGAAGTTAGGTTTACCGTCTGTAATTGCTGGGATTACCTCTGGAGCCCTTTTTAAAAATTGGCATCACATTAGCTATCCTCCAGGCATTTGGTACAGAAGCTGATTTAAATGATAGGTTACAGTCTACAGTTAGTAGTTCTTCAATTTCACAGTTGACTTCCTTCAAAACTCTTGGGTGACTACCATTTGGTCCTGGTGACTTATTCCTGTTTAATTTATCAATTTGTTCCAAAACCACCTCTAATGACACCTCAATCTGGGACAGTTCCTCAGATTTGTCACCTAAAAAGAATGGCTCAGTTCTGGAAATCTTCCTCACATCCTCAGCCATGAAGACCGATGCAAAGAATTAATTTAGTTTCTCTGCCTTATCATCCTTGAGTGCTCCTTTAGCATCTTTCACTAGGAGGGTGGTGAAACACTGGAATGCGTTACCTAGAGAGGTGGTGGAGTCTCCTTCCTTGGAGGTTTTTAAGGCCCGGCTTGACAAAGCCCTGGCTGGGATGATTTAGCTGGGAATTGGTCCTGCTTTGAGCAGGGGGTTGGACTAGATGACCTCTTGAGGTCCCTTCCAACTCTGATATTCTATGATTCTATGATTCTATGATCTTGATCATCTAGTGTTCTCACTGGTTGTTTAGCAGGCTTTCTGCTTCTGTTATACTTAATTTTTTTTTTTTTTTTTGCTATTACTTTTTGAGTCTTTGGCTAGCTGTTGTTCAAATTCTTTTTTGGCCTTCTGTGAGTGGGTGGACTAGACCCCCTGCTGGAGACTTCAGGGTTCTGCCATACCCATTCCAGGAAAAGATCAGTGGAGAAGTCCTCCAAGTGGCCTAGAGGTGTTGCGAGGAAGCAACCAATGAGAGGAGCTGCTGGAACAGCCAATTATGGGCCAGGAGGGCCATATAAAAGGAGCTGCAGAACAAAGCAGCAGTTAGTAGCTGCTTGGAGCTGGAGAAGGAAGGACTGTGTGCTTGGCTGGTAGAGCAGCAGGCTCATGAACAGCTAAGTGGGGGCAGGGACTGGGGGAGTGAGAGTATCCTGGCTGGCTGCTAGGACTGAGCAGAAGACAGTCTGCTAGCAGGGATCATTGAGCAGCTTCTGGCTGGCTGCAAGGACTGAGTAGGGACTGAGCCCAGGGAGGGATGCAGGAAGATAGTGTCTCCTGGGAGGAAGCCCTGGAGATAAAGCCCCATACCAGGGCCGGGATTCCTTACTGAAAGAATGCAGACATTCCCAATCAGAGGAGGCACTTGTGAGAGTTGGGTGCTGACCCTGTTACACCTTCCTAATTATATTTTACACTTCACTTGCCAGAGTTTATGCTCCTTTCTATTTTCCTCACTAGGATTTAACTTCCACTTTTTAAAGGATGCCTTTTTGCCTCTCGCTACTTCTTTTACTTTGTTATTTAATCACAATGGCACTTTTTTTGTTCTCTTACTATGTTATTTATTTTGGAGTATACATTTAAATTGAGCCTCTGTAATGGTGTTTTTAAGAAGTTTCCATGCAGCTTGCAGGGATTTCACTTTTGGTGCAGTACCTTTTTAATTTCTGTTTAACTAACTTCCTAATTTTTCTGTAGTCCCCTTTTCTGAAATTAAATGTTACCATGTTGGGCTTCTGTGGTGTTTTCCCCACCACAGGGATGTTAAATTTAATTATATTATGGTCACTATTACCAAGCAGTCCAGCTATATTCACCTCTTGGACCAGATCCTGTGCTCCACTTATGACTAAATCAAGAATTGCCTTTCCCCTTGTGGATTCCAGAACTAGCTGCTCCAAGAAGCAGTCATTTAAGGTTACAAGAAACTTTATCTCTGCATTCTGTCCTGAGGTGAAATGTGCCCAGTTGGTATGGGGATAGTTGAAACCCCCATTTTTATTATGATTATTATATTTTAATTTTTTAACCCCTCTAGGTTCCCTGAGCATTTCACAGTCACTATCACTATCCTGATCACATGGCTGGTGGTAGATCCCTACTGCTAAATTCTTATAATTCAAGCATGGATTTACTATCCATAGAGATTCTGTGGTACAGTTGGTTCATTTAAGATTTTTTACTTTGTTTGATTCTATGCTTTCTTTCACGTATTGTGCCACTCCCCCACCAGCATGACCTATTCTGACCTTCTGATGTATTGTGTACCCTGATATTACTTTGTCCCATTGATTATCTTCATTCCATCAAGTTTCTGTGATGCCTTTTTATATCGATATACTCATCTTATTATTTAGGCTTCTAGCATTTGTATATAAGCACTTAAAACAATAGCTGTCTGCTGTTACATGATCTAATTGAATGGGACTCTTTTTCATTTGACTGTTTCTCATCAGATCCTACCTGTATTTTATAATCTTCCATCCTCTCCTCTTTACTAGGACATAGAGAATCTCCATTAATAGATCCTCCCCTAAAAGATGTCTCTGTCTGAGCCACAGGCTCCTCTCTACTTGTCAACTTTCCCCCAGCCCTTAGTTTAAAAATGACCTATAACCTTTTTAATTTTAAGTGGTCCCTGTTACAGTGGACCCTCGTTGTTCTAGATGCCAGACAGGCATAAACAGCAATAAAAAGGCTGTTCACGCCCTGAAGACTTTAGCCTCAGGTCCTGGTGTAAACACATATACCTGTGAGTAACTTTATGCTTGTGAATGGTCCCAGATGAGTTCAATAAGCCCACTCATACATACGTGTTTTCAACACTGGGGCCTAACTTAACACAAGACACCAGCGTTATACCACCAGACACAACAAACATAGGGTTGCCAGATGTCCGGTTATGGATTGGAACGCCCAGTCAAAAAGGGACCCTGATGGCTCCACTGGTCGGCACCGCCAACCGGGCCATTAAAAGACCAGTCAGAGGTTCTGTGGGTCTAAGGCAGGCTAGTCCCTACCTGTCCTAGCACCGTGCTGTACCCCAGAGGTGGCCAGCAAGTCCGGCTCTTAGGCGGGGTAGGGGCTCTGTACGTTGCCCCTGCCCTGAACACCAGCTTTGCACTCCCATTGGCTGGGAACTGCAGCCAATAGGAGCGGGGCGGGGGGAGGCGGTGCCTGCATTCAAGTGCAATGCATGGCACCTCCTGGCCCCCCACCTAGGAGCCAGACCTGCTTGCCGCTTCTGGGGTGCAGCACAATGCCAGGACAGGTAAGGACTAGCCTGCCTTAGACCCTGTGTGCCACTGATTGGGAGCCATCCAAAGTAAGCCTGTGCCTGAGCCCCAACCCCCTCTCCCACCCCCGAGTCCCCCCCAAACACAGACCCCCCCTCCTGCATCCCAAAACTGTCATCCCTGGCACCGCCCCAGAGCCTGCACCCTCCCAGCTGGGTCCCTCTCCCTCCTGCACCCCAGCCCAGAGCCCCCCCAGACCTTGAACCCCTCATCCCTAGCCCCACCCCAGAGCACATACCTCTCCTGCATCCCACCTCCCTGCCTCAACCCATAGCCCCTTCCTGCACTCAGAATCCCTTGGCCTCACCCCCCATGATGGAGCCCCCTCCTGCACCCCGAACTCCTCATTCCTGGGCCCAGCCCAGAGCCTGTACCCCCTCCCACACCTCCACCCCGTGCCTCAACCTGCAACCTCCTCCCACACTACAAATCCCTCAGCCCCTCCTCCCAGCCTGGAGCCCCCTCCTGAACCCCAACCCCCTCATCCCCAGCCCCACACCAGAGATTGTCCCCCAGTCAGAGCCCTTACCCCCTCTCACATCCCAACTCCCTGCCCCAGCCCAGACCCCCCTCCTACACCTTGAACCTCTAATTTCTGGCCCCACCCCAGAGCCCGGATCCCCAGCTGGAGCCCTCACCCCCTTCCACATCAAAACCCCCTGCCCCAGCCCAATGAAAGTGAGTGAGGGTGGGGGAGAGCGATCCACCGAGGGAGTGGAAAATGTAGTGAGCAAAGGGGGGCGGCTCGGGAAAGGGGGGGGGGAGTAGGGGCAGGGCCTCAGGGAAGGAATGGGGCTAGGGTGTTCAGTTTTGTGTGGTTCGAAAGTTGGCAACCTTAAAAAAAAAACAAGAGCAAGAATGGTAAGGAAGGACGAGGGCAACAGTGTTAAGATCACAACATTTTTTATAAACTGGCTAGAGCATTACTTGATCATTCTGATTTTTTTTAAAATATGGCTTGTTCTGCTGTCTTGTGTTATTAAAGCTACACAGGAATTGGCCTTGGAATAGGACAGTTGGGGGCACCCACTTCCCTCCTCCCACGCAGACTCTCTCAACCTCCTCTCTTGGGTTTGAATACCCCATCCGTTGGTGCTTCTGAGTTACCTATAAGGGCTGCTTCTTTACATTCCTCTCTCTTTCTCTCTCTCTCTCTCATTTGAATAGACTGTCTCCATGTAATTGAACAAATCCCACTGTCTGCTTAATGTTCAGCCAGGAAGAACACTGGAGCCATGTGTGGGCTGGGGGTAGCCTAACCACACACTAAGCGTTAATTTCAGGCAGGGAGCTTTCCCTCACATTTAAATATATCAGGAAACTATGCTGATATTTGGTGCTGGTCAAAGATTCAGGTCTTCCAGGATAAGGGAATTATTCATATCTGCTGCCTAGATAGGCCTGCCAGTGCACAGGATTAGGCAAATTAGCATATGAAAGGTTCATTTGTGTTAGGGAATTTGACTTCTGCATCTTCAAGAAAGGGGAAAATGAATTTGGAAGCTTCATTTTGTGAGTGAATATTTTGAAAAAATGTTCAGTCCCTGTAAGTGTTGCAGTATTAGGTAGATTAGCAGGCTGCAATGTGTGGATCCAGGAATGACATTATCATCAGGTAGGCTAGGAGTGATGGGTCAGAAAAGACCTTTGCACTTTTTGTACATTTCCACAAAAGCTGCGCACACAAAAAAATAAAAAAAAAAAAAAAGCTTTGTAGGTATTATGGTTTTGGCTGGAAAATTCATCAGTGTACTTTCCACTAATCCTTGATTGCATATGAAAGTTCTAAAGTAAGTAATTCAGGGGTGATTCAGACTGTGTCACCAACCAAGCCTGCAGCCATATGGGATGGGTCATGGGGAAACCAACAATTCTAGTGTTATTTAATGGTGGTTGTGGACCAATGTGGTGTGATGTGCAGCATGACTTTTCCAAGTTGAGTTTTTTAGTCTTTTGACAACTGTGTTATCTAGATGCACTCGCAGCTAGTAAGCAAATGGCATCCCAGTTTGGATTTAAATACGTGTGGACCTCAAGTGCTGAAGATATGAGTTTTGTATAATGAGATTGTAACTTACTACACAGGCTAAGTGTATTACACCACGTTTCCTTTATTTATAAGAGATTGCCACTAAGTAAGATTGATGACGACATCATCATCTGGAACCATGGGGAAAAAAAGCCCTTGAGGAATTCCACCATGATTTCAACAATTTCCATCCCACCATCAACCTCAGCCTAGACCAGTCCATACAAGCAGTCCATTTCCTGGACACTACTGTGCTAATAAGCGATGGACACATAAACACCACCCTATACCGGAAACCTACTGACTGCTATACTTACCAACATGCCTCCAGCTTCCATCCAGGACACATCACACGATCCATTGTCTACAGCCAAGCTCTAAGATACAACCACATTTGCTCTAATCCCTCAGACAAATACCTACAAGATCTCTATCAAGTATTCTTAAAACTACAATACCCACCTCCTGAAGTGAAAAAAACAGATTGACAGAGCCAGAGGAGTACCCAGAAGTCACCTACTACAGGACATTCCCAACAAAGAAAATAACAGAATGCCACTAGCCGTCACCTTCAGCCCCCCAACTAAAACCTCTCCAGCGCATCATCAAAGAGCTACAACCTATCCTGAAAGATGATCCCTCACTCTCACAGATCTTGGGAGACAGACCAGTCCTCGCTTACAGACAGCCCCCCAACCTGAAGCAATACTCACTAGCAACCACACAACAAAAACACTAACCCAGGAACCTATCCTTGCAATAAAGCCTGATGCCAACTCTGTCCACATATCTATGCAAGTGACACCATCATACGACCTACTCACATCAGCCACACCATCTGGGGCTCATTCATCTGCACATCTACCAGTGTGATTGTATGCCATCATGTGCCAGCAATGCCCCTCTGCCATGTACATTGGCCAAACCGGACAGTCTCTACACAAAAGAATAAATGGACACAAATCTGACGTCAGGAATCATAACATTCAAAAACCAGTAGGAGAACACTTCAACCTCTCTGGTCACGCAGTAACAGACTTAAAAGTGGCAATTTTGCAACAGAAAAGCTTCAAAACAGACTCCAACAAGAAACTGCTTAACTTAAATTAATATGCAAACTAGGTACCATTAACTTTGGCTTGAATAGAGACTGGGAGTGGCTGGGTCATTATACAAATTTTTGTCACACCTTTTTGTCAACTGTCTGAAATGGGCCATCCTGATTATCACTATACTTACCCCCCGCCCCCGATAGTAGATAGTAGCTCATCTTAATTAATTAGCCTCTTAGAGTTGGTATGGCAACTTCCACCTTTTCATGTTCTCTGTGTGTGTGTGTGTGTGTATATATATATATATCTTCTTACTGTATGTTCCATTCTATGCATCTGATGAAGTGGGCTGTAGCCCACAAAAGCTTATACTCAAATAAATTTGTTAGTCTCTAAGGTGCCACAAGTACTCCTGTTCTTTTTGTGGATACAGACTAACATGGCTGCTACTCAGAATACAAATATACGAAGTGGTTTCAAACCATGTGCGTACAATCACAGGATTAAAAAAAAGAAACAATAATCCATTAATATTTTCACCATCACCCACCATTCCAAGGGCCTACAGAAACCCCCATGGCATCTTCATATATTTAGAATAGAAGATGCAGAGAAGCGCCAAACACTTAATGGTGCCCACTATGACAGAATGATGCAGCTACATTAAGTGCAGAACATACTTGAAGCCCCTAGAGGGAGGTTGAAGGAGTGAGTCAGCATGAAGGAAAAAACAAAATGACGGGCAATTTTTGAGTTTTCTTGAATCCATTTAAATTCCACCTGTTCATTTTCTTCAATCAGATAATAGCAGAGATGGTTCTTCCCCAAAAGATAAGATGTGGTGATCATCAGACCTAGATAGTGTCAAAATTTTCCTGATTGGAAAAAAATGTTTTTCATCAAATGATTTTTTTTCCTGTAGGGGGAAACATTATTTTCAATTATTCCTTTATACTTTTCATTTTGTTTAAAAAGTGCTCCTTTTCTTTCTTTTCTTTTCTTTCTTTTTTTTAACTGGAACTTTTTTATTAGATGTTCACGGTTCCTTTTCACCCCACCCTCCCCTGCCCTTCCTTCTCTTTATATTTCTCCCACTCTCCTTCTTTCACTTTCCCTCCTCCCCCACTGGGTTTTTTGCAGCCTTACGGTTTTTTGCAGGGGATTTTGCTTAACCACATCTACTATTCCACATGTGAGAGAGAAACAAAAGAAGTAATAGAAAGATGGCACCATAATTTCCCATGGCAAACCAGCTTTTTCATTCACACTACTAGTGTCACTCTAATTAATATATAAGATCAGATACTATTAATTGAGCTTTTACACTTCTTATATAAGCAACAACTTCTGCAAGTCAAAATTCTTGTTTCCACGGTCTTTGACAGTGTTGGAATCAACTTGTTTGATAAAGCAGTTTTATTTTGGTCCAGAACAGAAATATAACCAGTGTTGAGGGAATCTAAAAAATGAGATGAGCAAAAATCTAAAAAGGAAAGGGAAATTATAGATATTGGCATCTAAATCTCAGAATTTTCTTGCATAATGATTTTGTTAAAGCAGTGCGTCATGGAATTTCAAGAGCTTAATCTGCAACCAGCAATATTTAGGTTAGATATTAGGAAAAGCTTCCTAACTATAAGGGTAGTTAAGTTCAACAATAGGCTTCTCTGAGAGGTTGTGGAAGCACTATCCTTGGAGGTTTTAAGAACAGGTCAAAGAAACAACATCTGTCAAGAATGGTCAGCACAGGGAGCTGGACTTGATGACTTCTCATGGTCCCTTCCAGCTATATTGTTCTATGATTTTCCCCTCCTTGTTCCTCAGTTTCCCCATCTGTGAAATGGCAGCTAATGATAGTGCTTTACAAGAGAAATCAGTGTGATTGTATGGTTATGAAGCACTGTTAGAACTAGGTATTATTACTCCATTTTACACATAAATATCCTTCTATGATGTCAAAGACCCTTGACCTCAGAAGCTATTTGGGGCCATCAGCTCCCATTGACTTCAATGGGACTAGACTGGGCAATTCAGATTCCTTGTCCAAAACTCCTACTCCATATTTTTTTGAAGGTGGTGTCCTGTTTCTTTCAGGCAGGAGCACTGTGCACTCCTGGATTTTGAGTGGAATCTTAATTCTGGCAAGGTCAACTATATTAAATATTGATTTCAAGATGTCTTTTAATTTGTGCTACTGGCTGATTTGTTCAAAAATTGTGCCCTTTCCATGACATTATGTGGGTAATATTGAAAAGTTAGGGAGCAAGTTCAAAGAGGTTGAAAGAGTCTTTCAGAGTTAATACTAAGTGTTAGGAAAGTAAGAATACTGAGACTGAACTGCAGAATGATTCACATTCGTAAACTGATCGTGCTAATAATGCCAGAGATGCTGATAATGCTTCTGATAGTGATAAGTAGTATGTATTATCTGATGAAGATTAGAGGTCTCAAAGTAAAAAAAAAAAAAAAAAAACCCTCCTGAACAAGAATCCCATGGTACTGTAATACCATTTATGAGCTCTGACAAAGAGATAAGTGGCCTGGTATGGCATCTATTTACTGGAAATAAATGATGATAAATAGTGAATCTGGCTGAGCTACGGCTGGGAGAAATATAGCTCTCATGCGTGTATTTTTGGGTTAGCTGTTCTACCAGAAATATATAAAAGCAAATGTTCATGCACAAGCATTTGTGTGCTCTGCTATTAGAGAGGGGCTGAATATGCATCCCTGTGTTCTCACTGCAGCTCCCACACTATATTCCTTATCTCTGTTAGATCCCATCACTCTCCTCAAAAACTACCAACAAGCCCTTCTGGTTTCCTCAGGGTTTTGTCATCTTATGTTTATTATGTCATCTCTACCTTCTCTCTCACTTGTGATTTGTCCATTGTCCTGAAAAAGGCTCACCTCTGACTGTAGAAAGCAAGATAAGAACATAAGAACGGCTGTCCCGGGTCAGACCAAAGGTCCATCTAGCCAAGTATCCTGTCTACCGACAGTGGCCAATGACAGGTGCCCCAGAGGGAGTGACCCTAACAGGTAATGATCAAGTGATCTCTCTCCTGCCATCCATCTCCATTCTCTGACAAACAGAGGCTAGGGACACCATTCCTTGCCCATCCTGGCTAATACCCATTAATGGACTTAACCACCATTAATTTATCCAGTTCTCTTTTAAACGCTGTTATAATCCTAGCCTTCACAACCTCCTCAGGTAAGGAGTTTCACAAGTTGACTGTGCGCTGCATGAAGAAGAACTTCCTTTTATTTGTTTTAAACCTGTTGCCTATTAATTTCATTTGGTGACCCCTAGTTCTTGTATTATGGGAATAAATAAATAACTTTTCCTTATCCACTTTCTCCACATCACTCATGATTTTATATACATCTATCATATCTCCCCTTAGTCTCCTCTTTTCCAAGCTGAAAAGTCCTAGCTTCTTTAATCTCTCCTCATATGGGACCCGTTCCACACCCCTAATCATTTTAGTTGCCCTTCTATGAACCTTTTCTAGTGCCAGTATATCTTTTTTGAGATGAGGAGACCACATCTGTACACAATATTCGAGATGTGGGCGTACCATTGATTTATATAAGGGCAATAATATATTCTCAGTCTTATTCTCTATCCCCTTTTTAATGATTCCTAACATCCTGTTTGCTTTTTTGACTGCCTCTGCACACTGCGTGGACATCTTCAGAGAACTATCCACGATGACTCCAAGTTCTTTTTCCTGAGTCGTTGTAGCTAAATTAGCCCCCATCATATTGTATGTATAGTTGGGGTTATTTTTTCCAATGTGCATTACTTTACATTTATCCACATTAAATTTCATTTGCCATTTTGTTGCCCAATCACTTAGTTTTGTGAGGTCTTTTTGAAGTTCTTCACAGTCTGCTTTGGTCTTAACTATCTTGAGCAGTTTAGTATCATCTGCAAACTTTGCCACCTCACTGTTTACCCCTTTCGCCAGATCATCTATTAATAAGTTGAATAGGATTGGTCCGAGGACTGACCCTTGGGGAACATCACTAGTTACCCATCTCCATTCTGAGAATTTACCATTAATTCCTACCCTTTGTTCCCTGTCTTTTAACCAGTTCTCAGTCTATGAAAGGACCTTCCCTTTTATCCCATGACAGCTTAATTTACGTAAGAGCCTCTGGTGAGGGACCTTGTCAAAGGCTTTCTGGAAATCTAAGTACACTATGTCCACTGAATCCTCCTTGTCCACATATTTGTTGACCCCTTCAAAGAACTCTAATAGATTAGTAAGACACGATTTCCCTTTACAGAAACCATGTTGACTATTGCTCAACAGTTTGTTTTTCTATGTGTCTGACAATTTTATTCTTAACTATCGTTTCAACTAATTTGCCTGGTACTGATGTTAGACTTACCAGTCTGTAATTGCCGGGATCACTTCTAGAGCCCTTTTTAAATATTGGTGTTACATTAGCTAACTTCCAGTCATTGGGTACAGAAGCCGATTTAAAGGACAGATTACCAACCTTGGTTAGTAGTTCCGCAACTTCACATTTGAGTTCTTTCAGAACTCTTGGGTGAATGCCATCTGGTCATGGTGACTTGTTAAAGTTGAGTTTATCAATTAATTCCAAAACCTCCTCTAGTGACACTTCAATCTGTGACAGTTCCTCAGATTTGTCACCTACAAAAGCCGGCTCAGGTTTGGGAATCTCCCTAACATCCTCAGCCATGAAGACTGAAGCAAAGAGTCCATTTAGTTTCTCCGCAATTACTTTTTTGTCTTTAAGCGCTCCTTTTGTATCTCGATCATCAAGGGGCCCCACTGGTTGTTTAGCAGGCTTCCTGCTTCTGATGTACTTAAAAAATATTTTGTTATTACCTTTGGAGTTTTTGGCTAGCCGTTCTTCAAACTCCTCTTTGGCTTTTCTTATTACATTCTTGCACTTAATTTGGCAGTATTTATGCTCCTTTCTATTTGCTTCACTAGGATTTGACTTCCAGTTTTTAAAGGAAGTCTTTTTATCTCTCACTGCTTCTTTTACATGGTTGTTAAGCCACGGTGGCTCTTTTTTAGTTCTTTTACTGTGTTTCTCACCAGATGGCTTTTACTCTAAAAGCTTTAGCCCCAGTGCATCTTAAAAGGATAATTAATTATCTTTGAAAGAAGAAATGGCCACTAGAAATTAATATTCTGTACTATTGTGGAAAATTAACCACTCATTGTGTTTGAATCAGAAAACGCCCGAGGCTCCTTTATTTTATGCGAGCATATATGCAAGGAGAGTCAGCATAGCCCCATGCAAGGTGGCAAGCTCCTCTGCCCTCCTTAAAGTTTAACCAGCTGATAAAGGTTAAAACCACAGACAAATTATACATACTTCCATATTAATTATCTTATTTGGAATACATTGCAAAATTAATACAGGCCAAAAGCAACAACAAGCATCTTCCCCCTCTAGGCCCCTCCTGTTACTCACTGTCTGTTCTTTTGTGGTCAGCGACCTTTCTAACACAACTTATGTGGTTATATATTTCATAAGCCTGGCTACTGCAAATTATGCTACTTGGGGACTTTTTCACTCTGCCCCCTCATGCCCTTTATACACACAAAGCCATTGTTCCATTTTGGGAACTTTCCACTGTGACCCCTTCTACTCCTTGACACACAGAAGCAAGCAGGATCTTAGTTTAGGTCCTGCAAGCAAACTTGACCAAAGTTAGGGCCTTGACTAATGTTTTATGTTCTGTTAATTTTCCCTCACAGTACCAAAGGTTCTCATCCATGTTAACAACAGAAAAGTGTCAGGATCCCATTCCCATCTAGCCAGGTAAAGGTGACCATGTGCCTTCAAAGCCTATTGGGGTTGTGACCTCCAGGCTGGCAACCCATGTGGTACATGACTTGAAATGATAGATCTCCATTATTGGCCTGACTTTCACCAATGCATAGGCCTAGCAGCTCCCATGGACTTCTTTCTTGGTGTAAAAATATGAAGATTTAGCTATGCGTAGAAGAGAACCTGAATCGTGCATCAGTGCAATTTATTATCATCAAATGTAGAATCTTTTTACTGGCCAAAAATCTAAGTAATATATAGGAAAAGGTTTCACGATAATATAAAATATGTTAAGGTTTAGCAAACAATATTTTTTGAAATGCCAGTGAGTTTAACCTATTATAAATGTTACAACTTAATAATACTCCTTAGCATTTATAAGCCTTTCAGAGACCTTTACATATCTTAACTAATTAAACCTTTCAACAGCCATCAGATAAAACTATTATCTCAATTTTTCAGGAAGAGAAACTGAGATAAAGGTTTAATTCAACCACTCATTTGTGGCTGTTTCAGTTGTTGCGTCCCTAATTTGAGACACAAAGGGTCTAATTTTGTTTTGGAAGTGCTGGAAGGAACAAATGGTTTGGATGAACGTTCCCAGCAGACCTGGTAAGGGATGGCTGCTGCATACGTTGTAAAGTGTGCAGAAGCTGGGGAAAAGGTTTGGTAAGAACCACTGTCTCTACTGGGGCCCTTTGAAGTCTGAGAGCTTTTCAGATAGTCCCTGAAAGAGCTGGTGGGAAGGGGGTTAAAAAGGGCTACTGAGCACTTCATGGGGTCTAACTCTCATATACCTTAGGAGTCTGCGAAGTCACATCTTTACTCTGGCATTTTTAATGTTCTGTGTAACTTTAATATTCACTCTAGAACTACATAAAAATGAAATGTTATTACAGAACAGTTCATGTGTTCAGAGTGTATAATGAAAATATTAATACAACCCTGTTTTGAGGGTTCAGAATTCAGCCATAGCGATTGTCTCTGGGCTTTAACTATTCAGGGCACCTGAACTTAGAAAAACAGTGCTGTTGGACTAAATTAAAAACAAAAGTTTAACTTGAAGGTATTACAGTCCTATTTCAAATTAAAGCTACATTCTAGCTTTATTTATTTCAAAGGTTAGGAGGGGTGTTGTCAACATAGCACTAAACAGAAGGCATTAAATTGCCAGGAGGAACATATTTGTTATGACAAAGTAGGTAAAGCAGCCACTGGGATTTAGCCAAGTAAAAACTGAAGGACTAATAGTTAAAATTTCAGAAATGCATCTTCTTCATATGTTCCACACTTCTGTTTTCTCAAGTTCCTGGATGGTGAGAATTTAGACTATTCAGAAGCCAAGACTCTTCCATGTTGTACATCTAGATATTTTGGGTTACATTCCTTTGCTTTGTTTTGTTTTTGTGTTTTCCCCATGTTGATATGAGGTTTACATTTTTTTTCTCATTCTGATCTTGTATAAATCAAAAATGGGTAGGAATGCTTAAGGTTCAGAGAGGATGAACTGAAACTAACTGGGGATGAGGAAGGAAGTGTGTGTGTGCGTAAACTTTGGATTCTGAGTTTGAAAGTGTATTTAACTAGGCAATATAGATAGTAATACCTGTGAATAGCACATGGAACAAATCTCTGATCGTACTAAGCAACAGAAGGAACTGAAACAACAACCCAGGCTTTAGACTTTTTGCACAATGTATCCTACAAATTTCTATCCTTGTGTCTGTCTCTGTGTTGTCCTACATAAACTTCAAAAGCTATAAACGCTTGCATTCCCTTCAAAAATGGCTTTAAACTCTTCCAATTCACCACATCTCTTTATTTTCGTTAAACTTTAGGTTACGGGGCAGCTAACTAGAGAGCCAAGAATTGACTTCTTAGAAAATTTCGTATTTATAAGCATGCATGTTTAATTCCAAATGAGTAACGAATAGAGGGGACCATGTACTTTAGTGCCTCAACTCATGTAGCACACAGTAACTTAACACTCCATAATAGAAAGCTCTATGCTACCATGACACTTTGCATAAGCCTTTTTAAATAGCCATTGCAGAGATCAGAATGTATTCATGAAGTTCAAGCATCTAGCACATGCCTGAATATCTAGCAATTCTTGTTTTCCTCACATCTTGGAAGAAAATAGATAAGTGAAGATTTTTTTTTTTTTTTTTTATAGAATTAACGCTACGTAAGACATGTTTAGCTGGTCCTAACAAAGGTATTGGTATTAACTACAATATGTTAATGGGCATTCATTTTCTTGTGTCTTCTATCAGAAGAACCCTCCAAAGACAGGAATTTTATGATGTGTGCCTGGGAAGGAGAGCAGTACAGACTGGGATTTGTATCTGCTTAGTCTGGTTATGCTTCTGTTTTGAATTAACAGAATTCAATAAAGGCATATGGGATGAACATGGAGGGTTCTCTCCCCCCCCCCCGCCCCATAGGTCTGTATATCTCCTGTGTGTCTAAAGTGTGTGTGTTTTTTAGACCGTGCTTTGAGTCTGGGTGTTATGTGACAGTGTAAGCAAGTTACCGTCAGGGAGGGGAACAATAAACCAGAGGGTTCACACTTCACTGGAACCCTGGGAGTATGCGGCAGCTATTGCGGGGTGGGGGGGAGGGAAGAGGGCCTTGGAAGAGCTGTGTTTAGTTTCATGGACTAAACAATTGGACTATGGGTTTCCTATTGCCAAGAAGGGTGTCAGACACTGGATCTGTGGTTTGAATATGTGCCTAGAAGACCAGAGTAAGAGCATGTGAGACCCAAGGTTTGGGTGAGTGTTCCAGAGAGGGAACTCATTCAGGGTTATAGCAACTTAAAAGATTGATAATTTATTATATTCTAGCAAAATATCCCAGTTAGACAGGAACCTCTCAGGCCACAGCACAGTGCACTTTCAAAGAGATCTTGAAAGTCCATTTCTTCAGCCTCAAAGCTTTGAAAACAAATCCAGTGACCTAAATTCCTTCACTCTGACTCCTTTGAGCCTGGGTCCTCACCAGTTCAGTCAGATTCATTTTGTTGAGGTAAAAAGATCTGTAATTAAAAAGTATGCCCAGATTTTTGTAAATAGCTTTGTTGCTTGACAATGATCAGTGGTGGAAACTTCCTTTGCAATATAAATAGTTCATACAAAAGATATCATGAATTGGGGGAGGGTTTCACCTACTTTCCTTTCCTTTGGGCCAGATTCGAATGCCCTTGTTCAGAGTGAACAACATTTTTCCTCATGAGTTGTTCCACTGAGGTCAATGTGACTATTTGTGGAGTCAAATGCTCCTAAACTGCAGTAAGGTATCAGCATCTGACCCTTGATTTACTTGAGCAAAGGACATAAAAAGAAATACTGAGAAGAGAAAATCTGAAAGAACAAAGTTAGATTTGACACTGGCAAGATGCATAAGAAATAATGCAGTGTTGGCTGTTTTTAGATTGCAGGAGTGGGTCTAAAATATTCATGGGATAAAAGTGGCCTAACATCCGAAACTTCTCAAAGTTCAGGTGCAGGGCTAAAGATCTAAAGGAGAGCTATTTAATTTGAGCAAGGAATTAAAAGGTGACTCTAACAGTAATGTCCCATGTAACACTATCAGAGATGCCGGTATCCATAAAGAAAGGGCTGATCTATTCTTGTAATTTTAAGGTGCATATAATAACAGATGTGAAAGACACACCAGGATCCTTCTGATGTTAGCTATTGTTCTTGACAGACAGGCTGAGCCAAATAACTGAGATGTCAAAACTTAGTGGTGTTTTGTGAGGAACAGCAGGTACCTGTAGTGGAAGAAATGGCTAGTTTACCTGCTATTTAAGGCATATTAATAATACAGTCACTTTGATTTCTTAAACTCCGACAAACGGCTATATTCATATTGTATACAAAAGCTTTGCAATTGAATCACATTCTTTCATATTTTTTGGTTCTTAGGTAATTCTTCTTTGTGATTGTTCAACAAGTATCATGCTTCCTTCCTCTCTCTGCCAATGCCTAATGCGTGCTTCAAAAATATTTCTGTTCCTCAAATTGTGGTATTCATGAAAGACTTTGTTTGGCCTATGTCTCTAGCCTGTTTATATTTATTTATAGCTCTGAAAATGCACTTATTCCATGGGTTTAATGTAGGAACAAATGTATCATCCTTCTTGGTCCTCAGCAGGGATTGAATTCAGGACTTCCACAGCTAAAGAATGAGCTTCAGCCGCTTTGTCAGGTAAAAGGATAATGGAGCCCTCGGTGCCCAGTTGTGGCTGGGGGTGGATTCCCTCAGCACAGATGCTGTGGAAGACAGCCATAAGATTGCCTTTCGGGGATGCCATAGCAAGCCCTGTTATAAGGGATATGCCAAGGGGCTCAGGACAAGAGAAACATCTTGCAGGACGATGGATATTTTATGCTGCATAATTCTAGCCATGTTGGTCCCAGAATACTAGCGAGACAAGATGGGTGAGGAAGCTACTTCTGCTAAACAATTTTTTCTACCTTGAATGTAGCTGAGATGCTGGGAGTACCTTTCCCAGACTTGAAGAGCTCTCTGTGGCTCAAAAGCTTCTCTCTCTCTCTCTCTCTCACCCACCAGAGAAGTTGGTCCAATAAAATATATTACTTCACTCACCTTATATCCCTATAGAGACTTTAGCCAGCGCTGCAGCTTATATGGCAGTCCAGCGAGGTAGCCATAACTTAAGTGCCCTGCAGGGCCTGTCTCTAAAGTATACTAGTGGCTTCTCCAACCTCTGGAGCGGCCCAGGTGTAGGAGTGCACAAAGATGATTTAATTTTTTTCCTAAAGAGAGGTTCATTCTCATTTGTTGGTATAACCATCAAAACAGGGTAACTTGCAACTAAATATAGCAGCTTTTACGCTCAATTTGGTACTTTTGCCCACCATGAGGATATACTCTATCTATACACATTTATTTAAGCAATTATATAGCCTAACATACATTTATTCAGAGCCTTAATTCACCTTTTTCTAACAATGTAAAATGATGTATTTCTTAATTACTAGATAGCTTTCTGCTCAGGATTTGTGTTAAGCTACATTTGGATGAAAATTGGAATTCAATTAAAAGTATACAAAACATTTAAAATAGTTTTATTTAACTAATGAACTATTTTAAAATGTGCTGGATGTGTAAGAAAAACATTAAAAAATGGCTTGCATTTAAAACCGACTTAGGCCTGGTCTACACTGGGGGGGTGGTATGTCGATGTAAGTTACACAACTTCAGCTTCGTGAATAACGTAGCTGAAGTCGATGCACTTAGATCGACTTATTGTGGTGTCTTCACCGCAGTGAGTCGACTACTGCCACTCCCCCGTCCACTCTGCTTGCACCTCTCATGGCAGTGGAGTACAGGGAGAGCACTTGGGGATCTATTTCTGCCCGCCGATGTGACAGGTAGTGTAGACATACCCTCTGAGTATTAACTATAGTTAGAGAATTGATTGCTTCTCACCACTATGGGCCAGATTTTCAAAGGTATTTGGGTACCTAAAGATACAGACAGGTCCCTAGAGGTTTTTCAAAAGTGACTATGTCCCTTGGAATGTGTGGACCCTGATTATCCTACTCTCCTACCTGGTTTTATTAGTGTGGAAGAGGAAAACAAGCTTTCCTGTTTTTTCAACTTCCAGTCAGTGTCTCAACTTAAATGAAGTAGTTCAAATGCAGAAAAGCTTTTGTTGGGCAGAAAACACTGAACATCCTTACATTTGGAAATAAGTAATTAGCAGCTTTCATTCCATTGTAGAGACTGAAAATAGAAATTCTGACAGATTTATAAACCTTGATTGACCTCAAGGATCTTTTCCCCTGTGGTTCTGTACACAATTGAAGGGTGCTCTGTGGGTGTCATTTTTTAACTCAGTAAAATTTGAGGAAGGCTCACTGACACAGCATATTTTAAAAGGTATTTAAATTTGAATAAATTATAGAAAGTTTAGGCCTTAACATAGGTTAAAATTAAATTTGAAATTATGACAAACAGCCTTCTTTAAAAAGAAAAATTCATTGAAATAAAAAATCTGATTAAAAATTTTATTTATGATCTTCTCTGGCTGGTCAGGTATGCATATACCTAACTACAGCAACTTAGGAATTAAATCACTGACTCAAATACTTCAATTCATTTAGAATACAGCAGCCTATCTGCTTGGTAACCTAGTCTGCCAGGAACATATCACCCCATCCCTCACTGTCTTTACTGTCTTCTCATTAAATACTAGATCAAATTCAGTGTTTTGGCCCTTGCGCTGGGGTATACAAACACCTCAATAGTCAGGAAAGGGTGAATAAACTGCTGTGTGATCAATCAGCCACACCCTTCTTCGTCTGCCAGGGATGTCGAGCTTGGAGGAATGGGTTACCAGGGGAGGGCACAGCTCAGCTGGGGGCTGACTGGGAAGGTTAGATATCTAATTCTCTGAGAGAACCTGAGGCTGCTATAGAAACTGATGCCTGCCAGACTGTCCCTGAAGGAATGTAGGCCTGATTTGGGACTGTTTGCAACCAGTGCCTTGGTTATTGCTGTGCAGTAAGGCTATAGCAAGTGGTATCCTCCCTGAAGGGGTTGACAGCCAAATAACCCCCTTCTGGTTTTGTTGCACCCAACAAAGCTCTTGTAAGTGGCTTGTCCCAAGGCCCCCTTCTCTTCAAGGCCTTTCATGGGATTGGTGCAAAATAGCCAAGGGTCTGCAACATCCTATGCGATCATGACAATAATGTTCACCTGTATCAGTGGAACTGTCTTTCCAAGATGAAAGCCACATGCAAAGGAGACAGAGCTGTCTCAGAAAACAGCCCAACTTGCTTTCCAAGTATTATTGTATTAGCAAGAGTGTTGTAAGCAAGACTCTAGAAGTAATTCTTCTGCTCTATTCTGCAGTGATTAGGCCTCAGCTGGAGTAAGGTTCAGTTCTGGGTGCCACACTTCAGGAAAGATTTGAACAAACTGGAGAAAACCCAGAGAAGAGCAACAAAAATGATTAAAGATCTAGAAAACATGACCTATGAGTAAGTCACGGGTATTTTTAGTATAAGTAATGGACAGGTCACAGACAGGAACCAAAAATTCACAGCCCGTGACCTGTCCATAACTCTTACTATATACCCCTAACTAAAGCGTGGGCTGGAGTGCTCCAGAATAGTGTCAGTTCTAACCAAAAGTTGTTCCAGGACGCAAACATTTGTTGCTAGACACATTGAATTGTAGGTTGCAATCTCAATTTAAACATGTCTAGCAACATATATGTTTGTGTCCTGTCTGCAGTAGTATTTATAGTCATGTTTAATGTGTACTAATACACAACTTTACAAAGCCAAGTGTAGATATACCGTGATGTAGTATTAGCCATTCTAATTATGTGAATACATTGTCTAACTCTTGTGTGGTGTCCCTCCCCCTCTCCAGTTTATTTTTGTTCAAAACCCAGTAGTGCTCAAACTCTCAATCTCACTTTTCTCTCTTCCCTGGGTAAGGAGTCTTTGTTAAACTTTTTTAAATCTATTTGCAGGAAATTATTTTGTTTCCTGATGTATCTGGGGCAATCCTGTTTCAAAAGCATATATTTGATTTACTGAATCCTATATTTGTAAAGCTTGGAAATGAAGGGCTTATGTTTTACCTTCTAAATGATTTCAGGTAGAAATAATTACTTTTTGTGGGCTTTGATGGAGTGAAGATATTTTTTTAGGGCAAGATCCTCATTGTATAAATTAACTTAATTTCATTAACTTTAGCTGAGCTACCTTGATTTACATTGGGTAAGAATCTGGCCCTCAGTTTATGCAAATGCATAAACAGTTATGAAACAATTTTATTTCTGAAATACTGACAAAAATTAAGATTAAGGGCCTGATTTTCCACTTATGCTGTTTTAAATGGGAGTAACTCCATGGAAGTCAGTAGTCACACCACTATAAAATTAGTGTAAGAGGAGAATTGCATATTAAGACCATTTAATTATGCACTTTCAAGGCATCTGCAAAAGTAAAGGTGGTAGAGAGGATAACCAATTTAAGGAAAAAGTGAGTCAGCTATGTTGTTTTCTCTGGATTACTGAACTATGGATTCGTTCTACCTCATTGGGTTAGTGCTGAATCCTCCTCGTGCTTCAAGGAGAAATCTAGACAAGTACAGATGAGTGTGACAGTTTTAAAAGACTACAGCTTTTTTTTTTTTAATTCAGAAATATGAGCACTGGTTTGAAACTATAAGAATCTGAGAGTCTACGATATTTAACACTACAGTTTGGGAAATGGCTTCTTTCCCCAAGAAAATTTTGGGTTATTATAAAAATGAGAACTCTTGGTTTTCAACTGGCAAAAACTGTGTTTCAAGAAAATCCCTAAATGTTCAGTTTGAACAACATTTTCCATGAAAGCTTCATTTTTAATCTCTTTTCCCCCATTCCTTCCCCCCAACTAAAAAACTTTTAATCAGAAAGTTTGACTAGTTCTACTCAACATTCTCCTTAGTTGCCCGTCACCAGAGCTTGCAGAAGAGGCTTCTGGGGACAGTTATGAGGAAGCAGTTTACACTATTAGTTGGTTTATTAGAAATATGATTTGTTCTCACTTTTCATGTGCTCTTTTACCCTTTTCATGCTGGTAGGCAGATTGTCTGTGTTCATTCAGATAAGATAGGCCAAATAGTAAATCTGTTGTGACTTCAGTGGAGCCGCACCATTGATTATATTTGTGACGTTAAGAGAATGAGTAATATTCCTAAAGTGAAACAAGTTCTGGCATTGATCCTTTATTAAAGAGTATCCTTTAATAAAGGGTCAGTGCCAAAACTTGGCTTTGATTCTCCATTGCTTTGCTCCTTGTGTAGCTTACCAAATCAAGTGGCTAACATCACATTATTAATTGCAACTTGGATGATAAAATTAAAAGGTTTTAAGGGCCAGATACTCAGTTGTTGCAAATTAGCATAACTCCACTGCAGCAAATGGAGTAACACCAGTTTACACCTGGTGAAAATTTTCCTCTCAGGTTTTATGCTTTTGCTCTTTTGTACAAAAGAGAAGTTGATTGGTTGACTCAGTTTCTGTAGTTTTTCATCCTGGGCCGATCATGCAGTACTTTCTCTAAGAACATTTGCACACTTCAAAATAATGAGGGAGAAAAATATAAGGTTACACCAGGAGCTTCCTTAATGTCTCATGAAATGCTGATTGGTGTTTATAAATGAGTTTTCTCCATTGTGTATTGATTTCTCCATTGTATGGTTGAATGTTGTTCCTCTTATTTTATTTTTTGAAGTCAAGGGGAAAGTAAGAAATACCATGAATGAATTAAATATTGATATGCAGTGTGATGCTGATGCAAAGAAAGCAGATGCCAATCTGGGATGTATCTAAAGGAAGCGCCTGCATGATCAAGAAAGTGATAATTTTCCTTATTCAGATGGCAGACAGAGTACTGCATTTAGCATTGGTCTCCGTAAAATAAAAAAACATATTGAGAGAGAGAATGGAGGGTTGCAGCAATGCATCAAGAAGTTGAAGGCTTGCCTTCTATAAAAGAAACTCATAGCATTAGATGAGTAAATCACTATGTTAGAATGAGTACAGTACTTAAGTGTATATCTATTTAATGAATCATTTTCGATTGAATTTTTGCAGCTGGTGATCACCTTGCAGGCTGGGGTCCAGCCATCTGCCACAGCACACCCTATTCATGCCCTGACCTGCCTCTTAGGCCAGGGGGCCAAGAGCAAATGGCACAGAGCAGGCCCATGGATATGGGAATATGGCTTTCTCCATGGAACTAGCGTAAAGGGGCTGGACCAGGAGCTAAGGATCTGGCCCTTTGACTCAGTACTAATGTAATGCTAACAGCTGTATTGAATAGATCCAACCTGCCTGGATATCTGTATAAAATTAACTTTAAACTATTCCACATATCCTATTCCTGCATGCACTGGGTCTCTTGTAAAAAGCTTCCAACTCTTTAGGGTTGGTCTCTGATTTCATTGTACTAAAGATCAGGGGCCTGATTCTCTTCTCACCCCATCAGTGCAACTCTATCAACTTCAGTGGAGGCCCTTGTAACTCAGACAATGTAACTGAGATCCAAATAGGCCTCTGGTGAGGAACATGGAGTGGCTTTGGGAGTCTCCAGAATGTTACAGAGAGCAGCTGGTGTCAGTGGTGGAGTCTATTCCATTGACTTTGGTGAGCTTTGGAGTCCAAGGGAAGAAAAAGGAATATCTATCTTTCACAAACTCTCCTTATTTATTCCAGCATATCTTGAATGCTAATGCATCCCTATATATTTTCATTCCTATGTGATGTTACCACTCCCCATCCTTCGTTAGGCACCTTAAATTATATGCAGACCTTGAATGTCATTTTCTAATCCTCTGTGGTTCATTTGAAAGTCTTGTAAAATAAAACTAATTGGTGTGTGTTCATTAAAATGTCAGAAATATTTTTGAGTTCAATTAGGTAGTACAGCAGTTTTATCCTAAGTGTGCTTATAGTACAATAACTATGTCAGGAGAGTGTAATTAGCAGCCATTTAAATGAACGATTGCCTTAAATTTTTCTGGTTCTTCATGCATTATAACTTAATCAAACAGCAAAGTTCTTATAAGCTTATCCAGTTGAGAAAAAGGTGAAACACCATAAACTTGTTTTACGGCTTTCAATTTGACTTTTTAAATACGATTGAACTAAAAGAAGTCAAGCCAATACAAATGAAAGACAGAAAGATGCCTTATTTCAGTGTTAAGTTTTCACAGCTAAAATCACAAATGAGAAAAGGCAAACGTTAAAGTGCTGTCATCATCTCAGGGGGAAGATTGACATTTAGTCTGGCCTGAAAGCAAGGGCAGTGTTGAGTGGGGCACAACATAGCAATGCTGACGCAGGAGCAGTTCTGACACTGAGGGATTGTGACACACAGCAACACTGGTGCTGGAACTAGGGGTGCTGCTGATGCCCCTGGCTTGACATAATAATACCTAACACCGAATACATGGCTTCCATCATCAGCACCCCCACTATAAAAATAGTTCCAGCACCCCTGCACAGCAATGAATTGAACCTAACTCCTGAGTCCCATCCAGTGTGCTAAACACAAACCCACCCTTCACTCTTCAGTGAAGATAATATACCAACTTTTGCCCTGGTTTTTATGGGCACAAATACTATTGGGTATGAAATGGGCCAAGGACCTTGTAGCCATATTAAACACCTAAAATAAGAGTGGCCTGGTTTTCAGAAGTGCTGAGTACCCACAGCTTGACTATGGCAATGGGCGGCCAAATATCTTGCAGAAAGCATGATGCATTTCCTGTTGTTGCAATTATTCTATGAGGCTGGGACTTGGTATTTAGTACTTCCAGGCTCTGCAGGTTGCACTCAAGCTTGGTTCTATAAATAAGCTATGGGGGAGTTCAGGGGTTGTGACTTATTTTCTGAACAAGGTCACCCACACTAGTAACTACTGTGTACACTAGCATTCCAGACCAATAACTTCAGCATTAGCTCAGGCTCAGATTGGGATCCACTGTACACTCTGACACAGGCGAGTAAGGGCTGGTAAGATGCCTCCCTACTTCCCTGTGTGGTCTGCCTGTATTGCAGGTTACCAGCTTGAGGGGAAGAGACACCTCTACAGGAGTGTGGGGAGTGGATGGAGTTTTGACTTTACCTGCCTTTCCTCCTGCCTGTTCTCCCCCCGCCCTCCCCGCTCTGGCTACTGCAGCTGAGTCAACACTGAGGGGGTAAGTAATCAGAAAAAAGGCTTAAGTCTTGCACAGGTTACTTCCCTTGCCTCCCCTGGAGTAGGTGGAGAGCAGGGTCCTGATTCCTTCGTCTGCTCCTCTTATTCAGGGCTGGTGGCAATCCAGCCCTCAACGAGTAAAAGTTTTTTTTTTTTTTATTACACCTCTACCCTGATATAACGTGACTCGATATAACATGAATTTGTATATAACACGGTAAAGCAGCGCTCCGGGGGTGGGGGGTGGGGCTGTACGCTCTGGCGGATCAAATCAAGTTCGAGAACGTGGTTTCACCTATAACGTGGTAAGATTTTTTGGCTCCTGAGGACAGTGTTATATCGAGGTAGAGGTGTATTTTGCCCCAAGTTAAACATACCCAAGATTCAAGCTTTCCAAGGAACCTACAGGGAAAAAATGTACATGGGTAAAAGAATATTGTGTGTGTGATGCATAAACTCCTACACAAATTTTATGATTTCCTCATCTCATTGAAACTCCTGATGCAAGAGTATAAATAAAAGACCAACTCTGTAAAGTAGCCCTCTGCCGAAGGATACAACAGGAAGAGAAGTTTCAATAGCTCATCTTTGTATCTGAAGGCCATGCTCATCTTTGTCTCTCAAAACTGATTGTAGTTGTTCTACAAGGTATAAAGGAATTTTTGGCTGCTTGGTCTTGTTGGCTTTCACTGCTGCTTTTTAATTAAAGCTTAAGGAATTAAATGAACCAGGCGTGCTGGGGTTACACATGAATGAGAAAAGATCAGGCAGTCAAATCCACTGAGGTGTAATGGGTCACATGCTGATCCTAGGATTATCATACTCAATGATTTCTTCCAGTGTAAAGACTAAACATTAATGCATTTAAGTACTGGACAGATTATAGAGCTCATAGATCCAGGTCAGGCTGACAGAGAACAACTGTCTGAGAGAATTAGATTTGAAACAGATTTGAAGCTACTTTATTTACTTAAGAATCTTCACATCTTTTTGGGTGTCTTGTGGAAGACATGTCAGATAAGTAGTCTTTATTTATTTTTTGTTCATTTGTTGGACTCAAAATAATAAATTAACAATCAAACTTTCTTAAGAGATGTGCCATTTTAGAGGTTAAAGCTATTTTTTAGAGCACTGATAGTTTTTGTTTTGGTTTTAAACTGTGGTCATGTTCTTTTAACATTACACTCTCTAATTTAGCCATAAACTTTCATATTTATTTATCTCTTTGGGGGTGTGTGGAAATTTAGGTTACAGGCTGAGCTGCTAATAATTACAGAGCTGGGAACTCTATTTTCCACTGACTTTTGTAATGGATGCATTCTCAAATGAGCTGCCAGGAGTCACAGTATATTGCCTCTCTCACTCTGTTACAGGATGTGTTCGGTGCCCCTGCAGCATGCCTCTCAACTGTCACTCATTAGGAATAGACATAACACTTGGTTTTTATTGGACCAAAAATATTTCCTCTCCCAAATGAACAATACAATCCAGACTCAATTTTTTTATATATACTCAAAGAAAAGCAACTGTTTTCAGTATTTAAAAAATAGATCTTATAATTTAAGCAATATTATCTTTCACAGTCAGTGGGAGGAATTTGAAATTTGGTATCTCCTTGAGACCAACGGGGTATGCTAGCCTTTTGCCCCATACTAGAAGAAATGCATGTGTATTTGAAAAAAGGAAAATAAGCATTTTATGTTCACAATGGATAGGAAGGATTGTTTAGTGGACAGGGTACTGGTTTGGAACTTGGGAAACATAGGTTCAATTTCTGGCTGAGCCTTTTGTGAGCTTGGGCAAATCACTTAATCAGCCCTGTGCCTCAATTCCCCATTATGCTTACCTCACTGGGGTGTAATGCAGATAAAATCCATTATTGATTGAGATTTGCACAGGTACTACACTGATGAGGGCCACAGAAGTACACAGACAGAACTCTTCTGGTGTAAATGAGTGCAGCTCCATTGACTCTGATAGAATTCCACCCATTCACCCCTACAAAATTTGGCCCAAGGATGTTAATTGGGAAAGTGGGATAGGCTGATTAGACTGTCTAGAGTTTGGGTAGGTTCCATAGAGCCCCAACCTTTTACCTACCATCCAACTCTCCAAAGAGAGAACAAGTGATCCTGAAAGGTGCTGATCACTTGCATCAGGCTAGGCATGCCTTCAACTGAGACTGAAGTCAGTGGGAAGTGAGGGTGCTCAGGATCCTGCAAAATTAAACCCTGACCGTTTTAAAGCATTAAGATGGTTTTTGTTTTAGGATTATCTGGGCAAGATTTCACAGGAGATTCAAGCGTGCCACTTTTTTTTTAAGAAGTTGTGTTGGTGAAATGTTACAGGAGGACAGGCCTGGAGAGTAAAAGTCAAAGGGCCATCCATCCTCCTTGGAAGTCCTTAACACCTAACAGAATTAGATCCCAAGGCAGCCAATATGTAGAGATCAGAGGGGAATTTATTTTCTATGTCCATTCAGTCCCTGAGCTCTCTGTGGCAGTGGTCTCTGGAGTATGAGCACTTGTCCACTATAACAGCCTTTCAGCAGAAACTACTTTCAGTCACTACTGACCTGAACTAGATTTCAGCTAGGTGTCTAACTGTGAAAGGATCTGTATCCTGTTAATGACTGTTTGAGCCAACCAAGTCCTTGTGTACTACACTGTTAAATTGATAGCACAGTATGTATGAAGTTGCAGGTTAACTGGATAGAAATTATTAAATAACCACAGCTGCTATGCTATTAAATTGTTTGTTTGTTGGCTAATCCAACCAGAGCATGATCTTTGACTAATCTAAATTTTGAAATCAGTGTGCAGAAAATGATGTACTCTTTCACTCCGTTTCCTTATTTGGAGCCTTGGTTGCTAGGAAACAACTTGTTTTTAAAGCATGAATCTCTTATTTTAAAGGTGCCCAGACAGTAATACCTCGCTCTTACATGGAGGTTTTCATCCTTAGATCTCTAAGCACTTTGCAAAGGAGATTACTTGAGAAACGCTAACATTGTAACAATCTTTAAGAAAGGAGATAAATCAGAGTGTGGAAACTATCAAGGCATTGCCTTGATAATCGACAGCAGGGCAAATTCTTGCCCATATCCTCTTAAACTGATTACTTCCCCTTGCTGAGGAAATATTGCCAGAAACTCAGTGCGGTTTTAGACCATCCCACGGGACAACCAACATGATCTTTGTTGCCTGCCAAATCAGGAAAAGTCTCAGGAGCAAAATCAGGACCTGCATATGGCTTTCTTCAATTTGACAAAGGCCTTTGACTCTGTCAATTGCAAAGCCCTGTGGAAGGTGCTGGCCAGATTTGGCTGCCCTCCAAATTTTATTAAGGTCCTAAGGCTTCTCCATGATCAGATGACTGCTATGGTTCTCTGTAATGGCCTTGAGATGGAACATTTCATTATCAAAACTGGGGTTAAGCAAAGATGCGTTATTGCCCTAATCCTGTTTTCCATCTATGTAGCAGTCATGTTGGTCTTCATTAAAGATCACCTCCCCAGTGGGGTTGACAGTCAATATAGAATGCATGGGCAACTCTTTAATCTTTGACATCTCTGCTCAAAGTCTAAAGTCTCCAGGGTGTCCATTACTGATCTTCAGTATGCTGATAATAGTGTGAGGATGACACAGAGAATGACAGTCAGTCCATACTGGATTTTCTTGCACAAGCTTACCGAAGCCTAGGACTCTCATTCAATATTCAGAAGACTAAAGTGCTTTATTAACCTTCTTCAGGCCTTGCACATAATCCATCACAAATTGCTATTTAGTGTCAGACTTTGGAGACAGTTGAGCACTTTTGCTAACTCGGTAGCCAACTTCCTCAAAATGGAAAAAAATTGACAGCAAAATCCATCACAGGATCCAGTGTGCAAGTGCTTCCTTTGGGAAATTGCTTCGATGCATTTTCACAGACCATGACCTACTGCAGGACACCAAGAATCCAGGTCTATCAGACAATTGTTGTTCCTACACTCCTCTATGGATGCAAAACCTGGATGACCTATTGACAGCACTTCAAAAGTTTGGAGAGGTATCATCAATGATGTCTCCAGAAGATCCTTTGTGTCAAGTGGAAAGATCAGCGCACTAACACCAGCATCCTCACTAAAGCCAATGTCACCAGAATTGAAGCAATGATCCGCATGCACCAACTTCACTGGGCTGGACATTGTGCACAGACACCAGACTCTTGCCTCCCACAACAAATCCTCTACTCTCATCTCACCCATGGCCAGAGATCCCATGGTGGTCAGAAGAAAAGCGTATCTTAAGAAAACTGATGTGGACATCAGTAGCTGGGAGGAGCAAGCCACCAACCGACCCCAATGGCACTATAGATGGAGGAAATGACAGGTGAAGTGACTTGCCTAAGACACCCATTAGAATCCACCAATAGAATCCAGGTCTGGTGAGCCCCAGTCCAGTGCGGCATCCACTATGACACACTGCTTCTTCCAAACCAGCAGGTACAAAAGACCTTCAGTACTGGAAAGAAAGCTTTTGTTGCGGTATCTGTCGTATTCACAATAGCAGTCCTGCATCATGATATAGAATCATAGAATCATAGAATATCAGAGTTGGAAGGGACCTCAAGAGGTCATCTAGTCCAACCCCCTGCTCAAAGCAGGACCAATTCCCAGCTAAATCATCCCAGCCAGGGCTTTGTCAAGCCGGGCCTTAAAAACCTCCAAGGAAGGAGACTCCACCACCTCCCTAGGTAACGCATTCCAGTGTTTCACCACCCTCCTAGTGAAATAGTTTTTCCTGATATCCAACCTGGACCTCCCCCACTGCAACTTGAGACCATTGCTCCTTGTTCTGTCATCTGCCACCACTGAGAACAGCCGAGCTCCATCCTCTTTGGAACCCCCCTTCAGGTAGTTGAAGGCTGCTATCAAATCCCCCCTCATTCTTCTCTTCTGGAGACTAAACAATCCCAGTTCTCTCAGCCTCTCCTCATAAGTCATGTGCTCCAGACCCCTAATCATTTTTGTTGCCCTCCGCTGGACTCTTTCCAATTTTTCCACATCCTTCTTGTAGTGTGGGGCCCAAAACTGGACACAGTATTCCAGATGAGGCCTCACCAATGTCGAATAAAGGGGAACGATCACGTTCCTCGATCTGCTGGCAATGCCCCTACTTATACAGCCCAAAATGCCGTTAGCCTTCTTGGCAACAAGAGCACACTGTTGACTCATATCCAGCTTCTCGTCCACTGTGACCCCTAGGTCCTTTTCAGCAGAACTGCTACCTAGCCATTCGGTCCCTAGTCTGTAGCAGTGCATGGGATTCTTCCGTCCTAAGTGCAGGACTCTGCACTTGTCCTTGTTGAACCTCATCAGGTTTTTTTCTGCCCAATCCTCTAATTTGTCTAGGTCCCTCTGTATCCGATCCCTACCCTCTAGTGTATCTACCACGCCTCCTAGTTTAGTGTCATCTGCAAACTTGCTGAGAGTGCAGTCCACACCATCCTCCAGATCATTAATAAAGATATTAAACAAAACCGGCCCCAGGACCGACCCTTGGGGCACTCCACTTGAAACCGGCTGCCAACTAGACATGGAGCCATTGATCACTACCCGTTGAGCCCGACGATCTAGCCAGCTTTCTATCCACCTTACAGTCCATTCATCCAGCCCATACTTCTTTAACTTGGTGGCAAGAATACTGTGGGAGACCGTATCAAAAGCTTTGCTAAAGTCAAGAAATAACACATCCACTGCTTTCCCCTCATCCACAGAGCCAGTTATCTCATCATAGAAGGCAATTAGGTTAGTCAGGCACGACTTCCCCTTCGTGAATCCATGCTGACTGTTCCTGATCACTTTCCTCTCCTCTAAATGTTTCATAATTGATTCCTTGAGGACCTGCTCCATAATTTTTCCAGGGACTGAGGTGAGGCTGACTGGCCTGTAGTTCCCCGGATCCTCCTTCTTCCCTTTTTTAAAGATGGGCACTACATTAGCCTTTTTCCAGTCATCTGGGACCTCCCCCGATCGCCATGAGTTTTCAAAAATAATGGCTAATGGCTCTGCAATCTCACCCGCCAACTCCTTTAGCACCCTCGGATGCAGCGCATCCGGCCCCATGGACTTGTGCACGTCCAGTTTTTCTAAATAGTCCCGAACCACTTCTTTCTCCACAGAGGGCTGGTCACCTTCTCCCCATGCTGTACTGCCCAGTGCAGCAATCTGGGAGCTGACCTTGTGCGTGAAGACAGAGGCAAAAAAATCATTGAGTACATTAGCTTTTTCCACATCGTCGGTCACTAGGTTGCCTCCCTCATTCAGTAAGGGGCCCACACTTTCCTTGATTTTCTTCTTGTTGCTAACATACCTGAAGAAACCTTTCTTGTTACTCTTAACATCTCTTGCTAACTGCAACTCCAAGTGTGATTTGGCCTTCCTGATTTCACTCCTGCACGCCTGAGCAATATTTTTATACTCCTCCCTGGTCATTTGTCCAATCTTCCACTTCTTATAAGCCTCTTTTTTGCATTTAAGATCAGCAAGGATTTCACTGTTTAGCCAAGCTGGTCGCCTGCCATATTTACTATTCTTTCTACACATCGGGATGGTTTGTTCCTGCAACCTCAATAAGGATTCTTTAAAATACAGCCAGCTCTCCTGGACCCCTTTGCCCTTCATGTTATTCTCCCAGGGGATCCTGCCCATCTGTTCCCTGAGGGAGTCAAAGTCTGCTTTTCTGAAGTCCAGGGTCCATATTCTGCTGCTCTCCTTTCTTCCTTGTGTCAGGATCCTGAACTCGACCATCTCATGGTCACTGCCTCCCAGGTTCCCATCCACTTTTGCTTCCCCTACTAGTTCTTCCCTGTTTGTGAGCAGCAGGTCAAGAAAAGCTTTGCCCCTAGTTGGTTCCTCCAGCACTTGCACCAGGAAATTGTCCCCTACGCTTTCCAAAAATTTCCTGGATTGCCTGTGCACCGCTGTATTGCTCTCCCAGCAGATATCAGGGTGATTAAAGTCTCCCATGAGAACCAGGGCCTGTGATCTAGCAACTTCTGCTAGTTGCCAGAAGAAAGCCTCGTCCACCTCATCCCCCTGGTCTGGTGGTCTATAGCAGACTCCAACCACGACATCACCCTTGTTGCTCACACTTCTCAACTTTATCCAGAGACTCTCAGGTTTTTCTGCAGTATCATACCGGAGCTCTGAGCAGTCATACTCCTCTCTTACATACAACGCAACTCCCCCACCTTTTCTGCCCTGCCTGTCCTTCCTGAACAGTTTATATCCATCCATGACAGTACTCCAGTCATGTGAGTTATCCCACCAAGTTTCTGTTATTCCAATCACATCATAGTTCCCTGACTGTGCCAGGACTTCCAGTTCTCCCTGCTTGTTTCCCAGGCTTCTTGCATTTGTGTATAGGCACTTAAGATAACTCAATGATCGTCCCTCTTTCTCAGCATGAGACAGGAGTCCTCCCCTCTTGCGCTCTCCTGCTTGTGCTTCCTCCCAGGATCCCATTTCCCCACTTACCTCAGGGCTTTGGTCTCCTTCCCCCGGTGAACCTAGTTTAAAGCCCTCCTCACTAGGTTAGCCAGCCTGCTGGCGAAGATGCTCTTCCCTTTCTTCGTTAGGTGGAGCCCGTCTCTGCCTAGCACTCCTTCTTCTTGGAACACCATCCCATGGTCGAAGAATCCAAAGCCTTCTCTCCGACACCACCTGCGTAGCCATTCGTTGACTTCCACGATTCGACGGTCTCTACCACGGCCTTTTCCTTGCACAGGGAGGATGGACGAGAACACCACTTGCGCCTCAAACTCCTTTATCCTTCTTCCCAGAGCCACGTAGTCTGCAGTGATCCGCTCAAGGTCATTCTTGGCAGTATCATTGGTGCCCACGTGGAGAAGCAGGAAGGGGTAGCGATCCGAGGGCTTGATGAGTCTCGGCAGTCTCTCCGTCACATCGTGTATCCTAGCTCCTGGCAAGCAGCTGTAGTAGGGATATAAAATAACTGAAAATCATAGCACAGTCTAAGAAGATAGGACAAAGTTGTTCCACACCTGGGTCTGCCTGCCTTCTATCCATAAATATTTCTCTGTCCTCTACTGTTGAGTGTTTTTGGTCTTACTTCTGACATTTTACCATTGTAAATCTACCATTAACATTAATGGGGCCAGTTGTATAAATCTGTGTGAGGAAACGACAGAAAAGCGTATTCTTAAAGGCTCCTATATATCCTGCAGAGCTCTCTGCTTTTAACTGATGATTGTGTCTCATTTACCCACATCAATCAGTCACATCAGAATCCCTTGCTCTATTTCCCCTTGTATGGTCTTTCAATTAAAAGTACCTACCTTCTTGAATATCTCCAAAGGTACTGGTAAAAGTACTCCACTACAGACATGTACAATACAACCTTGGGTGTAAATGTACAGATATCTACCATCACTTGAGCCATACTCAAAGTTGTATGGTTTAGCTTTTGGGTACAAAGTATGAGACCGTGACAACATGTGTGTATTTCATAAAGAGTCCAAGTTCTTGTGCATTTTTCTCGCGAGAGGCTCTCTGCTGCAACTAGAGCAGTACACTGCATTAGTATCCTCCCCATAGCTTGGAAATACAATACTATTCATGTTTATTGCTGCTGTAGCCTTGTAAAACCTATTTTAAGTCTGTGATGTAATTCTTCAGATGAAGAGCAGGATGAGAGATGTTTTCATTAGTGTATATGCAGTTAAGCTTAATAAGCCTGGTTTTAATAAAAAAAAGATTGCTATAATGCAGTTACTCTAATTCAAATCACCTACGCTTTTAGACAAACCACTAAAATTTACTATAATCTGACTTTTTAAAAATTCAATTTTAACCAAATTTTTGTTCTTTATAAACACACAGACAAAGTCTAAAGGGTAGTCCTGTACATTTTTTATTTAACTGCTATTGAAATAAATAAAATCCTACAGTGAAATCTACACTAAGGTCCATGTCCAGGAACCAATAACCCCAACATTTCCAGGACAATATGGTTCAATTAGACCCCAAATCTAGAAAAGCACTTAAGCAGGGGTGTAACGTTAACCAACTTTGACTTTAATGAGACTACTATTCACCTGCATAAAGCTATGCTAAATCCTATGCTGAATCAGAGCACTAAATTCTAATATCAGCTAGGCAAGAAATTTTGTCCTGTCCACTGGATGGTAATTTAAGAGAGGTTGTAGTGTGTCAAGTATCGGGGGTAGCCATGTTAGTCTGTACCGGATTCTGTACTGGACTCCTTGTTGTACCGTATTAGTCTGTACAGGACTCCTTGTTCTTGTTGAGGGGTGTGTGTGTGTCTGTGGTTTTTATTAAATCTATATAATAATGCAATCTTAATTTTGATTTCTTGTTAGTTCTGTACTAGGTCTGAGATTTGACATGGGTAAATTGTGTATGCAGAAAATTATACATGTGTGCACACTTTTTCTTCCATAAAAATATATATACTGCTAATCCTTGCAGCTATATATAAAGTGCATTTTACTTTGATTCCCCCTCTAAGTTTTCCCTTGAATCCTAATAAATTGGCTTCAAGTACAGTACATGGCTAGATGCTCTTCTCAAATTTCTCCTGGGTGAACAACCACAGTTTCTCATCATGACCCCTGTCTGGTGCAATCAAAATCCAGAATCATTCTATCCCACACTTTGATTGAATCCATGCATTCCTGACAATGCTGGGGCTCGAACTCAGTACTGCAATCTAAAGGGTCAGCTCACTAATGTGCTGTGCTTTTGTACTAAGCCTGGTAAATATAATTTAATATATTTGAGTTCTGCGTTTTTAGATCTGAATGCTGGAAACTAACATCACATAAGAGTCCTGCAGTTGGTGTTTGGTTCCCATTGGGAGATTTCTCTGCCAAATTAATTAATAAAAATAAACCCCAGCTATATAATACAATACATAGGACCCGGGTTGCTATGGTGTCTTGTGCATTGCAAGCCAGTTTTCTTCAATTACCTTGATTCTTCCATTTTTAATAGAACAATTAAGGGCAAGATGACTAAAATGATTTGAGTGACACTTCATAGCTCCAGTTCTAACCATGGAGGATAAAAAAATCAAACCCAATAACCTGCATTACTGTGTAGATGGATAGCAGACCTAGTACCTAAAATATTTATAAATTTTCTCAAACTTGATTCCAACTGTGATTTTTCAAGCATTTTCATGGTGGGGGGGGGACAAATATAAAAAAATCTTTAGATCACTGCTAGATTCCAAAATCACTTCAACCCTAGATTAAATAACTCTTAAAAATCAGTGTTTCTGATTTTTTTTTTTTTTTTTTTTTTTTTTTTAGTTTATTTTTTAAGCAGTGTAATCTCTCAAACACAGAGGATGATCAGATTTTGTCTGTCTGCAGTTTCCAAACAGAAGTGATGAGCTTGATGCAGAAATTTACTGGGTGAGATTCTATAGCTTTTGGTATGCAGTAGGTCAGACTAGTTGATCATAATGGTCCCTTCTGGCCTAAAATGTATCAATATGTTTATTCACTGAAATTCACCCCCTGCAAAGGAACAAGAAGAGCCTATAAACCACTTAAGTCCTCTGATGGCCCTGTTTCGAAGGACTCTAGTGCTGGGTCTCTGCACTGGGGTGAGTTTTGCTTCATAAGTGCTATTTGTTCCGCAACAACTCATGGCTACATGCACTTGGAATCTTTGTGCCTGACATGGTCTGTGCAAAAATGAAGGCTGCTTCTGTCAAAAGTGGCTTTCTTCCACCAAGAAGTTTTGCAGTTGCCTTCTCTGCAGTGGGTTTGTTCCTCCACTTGGGTCCTGGTCTGATCCATCTCATGAATGTCAGCCCCTTATGTAAGCCAGCTGCACAGTCGTCTGAAGTCTAAACTCTGCACGCTAAGTTCTAGACAGGGCTTTCTGATTCAGATCTGAATGTATATATCCTGATGGTCTGACATTTTAAGCCAAAAATTAAATTAAACTTATTATAGTCTGCACTGCCCTTCAGAGTCCCAGATAAGGACTACTGAAATTGCTCCAGAACAGAGCGAAGTTAGGCTTTGAGAAAGCATCATAAAAAAGCCACAAACATACTTGGGTTATATCAGACTAAAGGGGATTCTTTATGATATGCCTTTGGCATAATGTGTCAGCTGTCATTGGTTCCTTTTGGGGTTTTTTAAAACAACAACTGTTTTTTTTTTTTTTTTTTTCACATCAGGTTTTTGGTTCTGGAATTACATAAGGCTGAAGCATTTTTTCCAAGTGATGCATCATAACTGATAGCATTGTCAAGTTGTACCATGTAATGAAGTCTGGTGTGAGGGGACCAATTGCTGTTGAAGTCACAAAGCAGAAAATACAGAAACATTGCAAATTTCTCACCTCAGCAAGCCATCCATTTTAAATGTAGGAAATGAGACAGTTTGTTTTCCTTTTGTCTAGACCAGGCAATTATAGCCACCACAAGTTTGTCTGATTATCCTTGCCTTTTCCATCACACTAATTTTTCACCGGATATTGTAAAATCTAGCATGTTAGAGCCATTCAGTAGTCTCAAAGTTTGGCTCCAGATCCAAACTATCCCACAGTTGAAGGGTATTTGGGTCTGGGATTCTTTTTCAGGGTCATCCATTCTGTTTATTGTGGCTGTTCAAACTTTTTCGGTCAAACTCTTTTTGAAGGAAGATGGCAATTCGGTTGAAATGGAAATGTCTTCAGGAAACGTTTGCTTTTTCACTAAACATTAGGCTTTCATTAAAAAAACTCCCAAAACCCTGAAATCCTCAAACTCAACAACTTGACATTTTACAGCAGCTAATCCCTCCTCCTGTTTGACAATTCCCCCCCCAAATAAAATAAAATAAATAAATAAATATATATATATATATATAATTAAAACCAACAAACAAAAACTTCAACAAATTTTGTTTTAAAAACGTTTGAAAATGTTAATGGAAGAAAATGTTCTGACCAGATCTATTTTATGTATTTGTTTCAAATAGATCTTAATATAAAGGGCAAGACTCTAAGGTCTTAGAAGGAAGAGAATCTTCTTAGATTATAGAAGAAAGTGGTATATTTGTCCTTTTGAGTTACTATCACCCAAGGTTTTTCTGAATCACTATTCTCAATAGCTTTCAATTGTTCCAGGCCTGAGTGAAGATTCAATGTCCTTATTCAGATACAGTTTAGCAGTTGTGATCCTACTGTGTTAGATGTTACTGGCCTGATCCCCCCCCCCCCCCTCCCAGAAGTGCTCAGCACCCAGCAGCTCCCAAATCAGGCCAATGTTCTTCCAAATGATGGCTAGACACTTAAACCTACATGAATTGATTAGAATAGATGAATGCTGCATCTGTTGGCTGGATTTCATGTATGTTCATTTACACATTACCTTAGCTGAGAATCAAAGCTGGAGCCTTATGGCTTGTAGTTAGTATCTCTAGTAAATAAACAAGAAGAACCCTCCCCCGACTTATCCACCAGGTCCTAGTCTGTTTTTCCCTCTAGCCTGAAGTGTCTCTGAATTCTAGAGAGAGGCCCAAACCCAGACCTTTTATCCAGCCCCAGGAACTCTGCAGTTTAGATGGTTTAAGTAAAATTGATGCAATTCCCAAACCATCCATGGTTTTATATTTGTTTTAAACTGTACAAATCCTGACTGATGAAGGCTTGCAAAACCAAATCTAAAATACATCTTCCATGTTGCATCTCTATTAAGTACCGTATATACTTGATCATAAGCCGGTTCATTTATAAGCTGACCCCCCCACCCCGCCAAGATGGATAAGTAAAAATGGAAAAAAAATTATAACCCGTTCATAAGCCAACCCTATAATGCAGGGGTCAGCAAACTTTGGCTCCCAGACCATCAGGATAAGCCGCTGGTGGGCCGAGATGGTTTGTTTACCGCGAGCATCTGCAGGCATGGAGGTAAACCTAAGTAAACAAAGTGTCCCCGTGCACCAGCTGCTTACCCTGAAGGGCTGGGACAGCAACTGGTGGGGAAATTTTTTGTGGGGGAGAAGCTGTGAGTCAGGGGAGTAACCCCTGTGACCACCCCTCACATGACCCCACCCCTAGCCGGGGACCCACATACTCTCCCCATCTCATCCCTTCCCATCTTATCTAGGGAGGGCCAGGGGAGGATGTCTGACCTGGCTGGAGCTGCTCCGGCAGGCTGGGTAGCACGGCCGCAGCCTGCTCCAGTGGGCCAGACCGAGCGGTGCGGCCGCAGCATGTTCCAGCGGGCTGGGCTGGGCTGCATGGCCACAGCCTGCTCAGGGGGTCGGGGTCGGGACTGAGCGACATGGCTGCAGTCTGCCAGCCCCGGCGCTGCAGCTGCTTCAGAGGCTGTGGGGAGAGCAGCGTGGCCAGAAGGAGAGAGACTCTGGCCCCGCCTCTTCCCTTCTGGCTGTACTGCCTCTCCTTGCTCCCTCTGTTGTAGGGAGGGGCTGTGTTCCACCTCTCCCTTTCTATACCCATTCATAAGCCGACCCCCTTCTCTGGTGCTTCCTTTTTTTACAAAAAAATTCGGCTTATGAACAAGTATATACAGTAATGTCTTCAGTTGCATCTATGATGCAGCTCAGTTGGTTCAAGGCCATTCAGGAGTCAGAAAGAACATTGCTAGACTTATAGATCTGATGCTTAATTTGCAACATTATTAGCTAGCAATACTAGGAACCCCATTGGTTAGTTTTACAGGTTTTTTATTAAGGTGGCCTAAGGACTCTGCACACAGTATGCCCATAAATTCCAATGTATTAATGATCAGCAGTTTACCTCTTGTTCATAAAAGCCATACATTTAGCCAGTTTATTTTCACAAAGTAAAACAAAACCATGCACAGAATAGTTATTTAATCCCTTGGGGCTGAGAGATGGATTTTGACAATGTGGTAAACTGCAAAATATTTTAGTGTTTGGTAGTGGAAGTGTCAGACCCACAAATTTCATAGGGTTAAGTACATTCTGTCTAAGTGATGGCATTAAAGGTATGAGGCCTGAGAGTTGCTATAGAAACTGCATATTTGATTCAATATGAAACAGAATAAACAACTTCTTTTTATAGTCCAGAGTTAAGTGAAATATGAATAACTATGTGAAAAGTTATTTTATATACTTTAAAGAACTCCAAGAAGGTTTTCCTCTACCACGCTGCCCATTTGATTTTTTTATTTATTTTATTTTTAATACAAGCCTGCTGATATACTTCTTTCTACTCCTATCCAGAGCTCACAAACAAAGCAGGGTCAGGCTCATTCTGTACATATACTGAAGACCTCCAGGGAAAGCTAGGTGCTGCAGTAAGTGGTATTAATGATTCAATAGGTGACATTCTTCACTTTGAGCCAATTCCCATCATAGTCTCTATAGGACAGTGGGCTGCTGTAGGTGCTATTGGATAGGACATTGAAGAATAAAGTCTTGACCTTTTGTTATCACATAAGAGTCTGTAAGCTAGCAGGCTATTTCACCAGCCAGTGAAGGGAAACAAAAAGCTTCAGGCAGCTTTTCCTCAGGGTTTGTTTTATTGTCCACAAAATGAAAAACAAGTCAGCTGAAAAACACTGGACAGTAAAGCCGGGTGACTGGGTGCCTGGATGGGCCACACTGAAAATGCTACTCTCCAGGCAGACTACAAGGAACAGGGCAGACAACCCCTGCACTGATGGTTTACTCTATAATTAGATTCACTAAGCCAGTAACAAAACAGCTTCTGTAACACCACACTGGTTAACAACAAGCCAAGCAAAAACCCCTTTAAACAGTCCAGCCCCTGATACCCATCTAGACCGCCAACTCTAGTATAGTGAGGGGTTATTGAAAACCTGATTCACCATATGTGAGGTTCACCAATCCCAAAGGACCAGACACTTATCCCCAGGTCAATGAGAGTCTTGGATTTTACCCAATAGTCATGCTGATACCAATCCTTTAGTAACTAAAGCTAAAGGTTTAATGATAAAAGAAAAGAAGAAAGAGTTGCAAATGGTTAGAAGATCAATATACATGCAAATATGTGTAAAGTCCTCAGGTCAGTTTCATAGTAGAGATAGTGAGGCTGCTGATTTGTAAAAGTCTTTCTGGAATCAGTTCAAGGGGTATAGTCCATTAGGCAGTCCAGGTGTAGAGTCTGTTCCAGTCTTTCCATGCACTTTCCAGGTTATTCCAAATCATTATTTGGAAGATCTCTGTCTTACAACTTATAATTTCCCTGTTCAAAGTTTAAGCAGACTAGCAATGGATGCCAGCTGTTAATAGTTAAGCTGAAGACAATGTAGATACTGCAGGAAACTAATAATATTACCTTACATCTTTGATCTTAAGGTTATCTGAACCATCCACATGTATAGTATAAGGCAATTAAGATATGAAAGGGAATTAGTATCTACAAAGTAAGCTGGTTACCTTGTTAAACTTCTAACAAAATATAGGTAAACACAGACAAATACACTTAGCATCTACCCTGGATTTCTGTTACTACAAATAAATGGGTTAATAACTGCTGGTCTATTCCATCTCTCTGAAATCCACATACAAGTAGATTGTCTTAATTATATTTCAATGTCTCTTGTTAAGTTGAAAGGACAGGAGTACTTGTGGCACCTTAGAGACTAACAAATTTATTTGAGCATAAGCTTTCATGGGCTACAGCCTACTTCATCGGATGCATGTAGTGGAAAATACAGTAGGAAGATATATATACAGAGAACATGAAACAATGGGTGTTACTATACACACTATAAGGAGAGTGATTAGTTAAGGTGAGCTTTTATCAGCAGGAGAGAAAAAGAATTGTTTTTAGTGGTAATGAAAATGGCCCATTTCCAGCAATTGACAACGAGATATGAGGAACTGTGTGTGTGTGGGGGGGGGGCGCCGGGGGAATAAGCATGGGGAAATAGTTTTACTTTGTGTAATAGCCCATCCACTCCCAGTCTTTGTTCAAGCCTAATTTAATGGTGTCCAATTTGCAGATTAGTTCCAATTCAGCAGTATCTCATTGGAGTCTGTTTTTGAAGTTTTTTTGTTGTAATATTGTGACTTTTAGGTCTGTAATCGAGTAGCCAGGGAGATTGAAGTGTTCTCCAATTGGTTTTTGAATGTTATAATTCTTGACGTCTGATTTGTGTCCATTTATTCTTTTATGTAGAGACTGTCCAGTTTGATCAATGTACATGGCAGAGGGGCATTGCTGGCACATGATGGCATATATCACATTGGTAGATTTGCAGGTGAACGAGCCTCTGATAGTGTGGCTGATGTGATTAGGTCCTATGATGGTATCCCCTGAATAGATATGTGGACAGAGTTGGCAATGGGCTTTGTTGCAAGGATAGGTTCCTGGGTTAATGTTTTTGTTGTGTGGTATGTGTTTGCTGGTGAGTATTTGCTTCAGGTTTGGGGGTTGTCTGCAAGCAAGGACTGGCCTGTCTCCCAAGATCTGTGAGAGTGATGGATCGTCCTTCAGAATAGGTTGTAGATCCTTGATGATGCGCTGGAGAGGTTTTAGTTGGGGGCTGAAGGTGATGGTTAGTGGCGTTCTGTTACTTTCTTTGTTCGGCTTGTCCTGTAGTAGGTGACTTCTGGGTACTCTTCTGGCTCTGTCAATCTGTTTGTTTTTTTCACTTCAGCAGGTGGGTATTGTAGCTGTAAGAACGCTTGATAGAGATCTTGTAGGTGTTTATCTCTGTCTGAGGGGTTGAACAGATGTGATTGTATCGTAGAGCTTGGCTGTAGGCAGTGGATCAAGTGGTGTGGTCTGGATGAAAGCTGGAGGCATGTAGGTAAGTATAGCTGTCAGTAGGTTTCCGGTATAGGGTGGTGTTTATGTGGCCATCATTTATTAGTACTGTAGTGTCCAGGAAGTGGATCTCTTGTGTGGACTGGTCCAGGCTGAGGTTGATGGTGGGGTGGAAATTGTTGAAATCATGATAGAATTCCTCAAGGGCTTCTTTTACATGGGTCCAGATGATGAAGATGTCATCAATGTAGTGCAAGTAGAGTAGAGGCGTTAGAGGACGAGAGCTGAGGAAGCGTTATTCTAAGTCAGCCATAAAAATGTTGGCATACTGTGGGGCCATGTGGGTACCCATAACAGGGCCGCTGATTTGAAGGTACACATTGTCCCCAAATGTGAAATAGTTATGGGTGAGGACAAAGTTACAAAGTTCAGTCACCAGATTTGCTGTGATATTATCGGGGATACTGTTCCTGACGGCTTGTAGTCCATCTTTGTGTGGAATGTTGGTATAGAGGGCTTCTACATCCATAATGGCTAGGATGGTGTTTTCAGGAAGATCACTAATGGATTGTAGTTTCCTCAGGAAGTCAGCAGTATCTTGAAGATAGCTAGGAGTGCTGGTAGCGTAGCTAAGTTAAGTTGTTAAGGTCATAACCAGGTTTGCCAGTTTGTCAGTGTCAAAAGCCTTTCTCTGCTTTAACCACTCAAGAAAGAAGAGGTCACACCTTTCTCCTTAGTTTCCCTTTGTCCCAGTTTCTTTTATTCGACCTGAGCAGCCATGTGACAAGCTGAGACCTGTTAACCAAGGCTGGTAAGAAAATTTCAGTCAAAACTGCTTCTCAATGGAAAACTGGGTTTTTGATTAAATGACACTTTCTATGGAAGTGTCTGCTTTCTGAAGGAAATTTTGACTCTCTTCATTTGAAGAAAAAAACAAAACAACCGCCCCAACCCTTTGACCAATTTTTTGTTTTGGTTTGGTTTTTGGAGGTTGGGAAGAGAGTGGAACATTTTCAGATCACCTCTACTATTAACCTTTATGGACTGCAATGACCTTACCATGTCACAGACATCTCCTTCTCCCTGCCCTCCAGCACTTTTCAGGGTCCTAAACAGAATCTAACTTTTTAGATGTTGTCCTGGACAAACTCCTAGTTGGGCACATCGTGCAATTTTTCTCCCTTTCCAAATTCTTCAATCCATTCCTATTCTATGTAGATTTTTATACTGTACTCATCACTGAGTGCCTTCCACAGTGCATTAAGGAATATGACTAACTTTTATCATGTACTTGTTCTCTCATTCTCTCCCATAGGGGAGAAGTGTGTGAAGAGGAGTGGAGCTGGCTAGAAAATGCATTTTCTATCTTGTTGAATATTTAATGACTTTTGAAATTTTGGGACAAAAAAGACAAATTTTAGAATATTTTAATGAGATGTTGATGCCAGGAAAACTTCATTTCAGAAACATTGAAATGTTCCATTTCAATTCCTTTGATCCATTTTGATTTGAAAATGTTGAAAAGAAACATTTTGACCTCTTTTGACTCAGAACAGCAAATCCTTCCAGGGCCATGTTGTTTTCTAATTTCACTGCCTCATTGTAGGGAAGGGAAGGTAGAGTGTATGTGTATTTTGAAATACCCCAACATGATGAAGTCATAAAGAAACCAAATGGGAAACAACTTAAAAAAAAAAAGTCAAAATGAAATAAAAGTCAATATTTCATTCAAATCATTCCATTTTTTATTTTTATCCCTTTTATTTATCTGTTTTGGTTGAAAGACTCATCAGAAGCAATGCCATTGTATAGAAATTTTTGATTTTGATGAATTGGTACTTTCCGGTGAGAAAACATTTTGGTGGAGAATTCGTGAGCAGCTCTACAGGGGAGCGTTTTGTTTGGAAAACTCAAAGAAATGCATCTTGCACTTAAAGCAGAAGGTTATGGTGATTGTGAAGGGGCTTAGTTATTCAGAAAGTTCAAATCACAGTCTTGGGCCAGCTGCCGAGAAAGTTCTGACTCCTGTTGTCAGTCTTAGCCACGTTATGCTCTTGTTCCTTGCTCCCTGTCTTGTGCTGCTGTGTAGGTTTTCCATGTTAAACAGCTGTAACATATTTTTGGTATTGGGATGTGATGTTGACTTCTAATGTAGATCCTTTATCACAGGTGTCTTTTGAGGCTTTGTTAGTAATGATGATACCTAGCTCTTACATAACTTTTATCAATAGACCTCAAAGCACTTTACAAAGGAGGTCAATACCATTCTACCCATTTTACAGGTGAGGAAATTGAGGCATGGATAAATGAACTGACTTGCCTAAGGTCACCTTAAAAATGTTTGCAAAGTGCTTTTAGATCCTTGGACAGTTGGAGAAGTGTAGAGTGTTAGGGGAAGTCTTTTGATAGATTTATATATTTTAATGCCAGAAGGGATCATCTATGTAGTATATCCTTTTATGTAACACAGGTGATAAAGTTTCACCCAGTTATCTGTTTATTAAACCTAATAACTTGTGTTTGACTAAAGCATAGAAAAAAGGTACCAAGTCATGATTTGAAGACTTCAAGAGGTGGAGAGTCCACCACTTCCTTTAGCAGTTTGTTCTATTGGTTAATCACCCTCACTGTTTAAAAAAAGGTGTGCCATTTTTAGTATGGAAAAAACCCAAACCCTGCATGGTATGTACAACCCTTCTATATGTGAGAAAGATTGGAATTTGTAAACCCCATAGAAACAATGATACTGACCAATTAATAATGTGGATTTTATTTACCATACAGCGATATAGTGACCTCAATCCATACATGGAAGCCAAATTGTCCTTAAATAGTTCTGCCGCAGATTGAGGGCCAGCTTATTCCATCCCTACTCCCCCTAAGTAATACCTTGTTCTGCAAATATTCCCATTTATTTCAGTGGGGGTATTGACAAAGTAAACCTGTACTCTGTGTAAGTGAGCACAATCTAGCCATGAGCAATTAGTTATTAACTCATATTTAGTTATTTCTTCTACAAACATTTTTTAATATGGTTTTGGGTTGTTTTTTCAGAGTCTTGTTTGTAAAGAAATGAAGTTCCAATATTATACGGGATGAATCAGCGAGCAGAAGTCATATGTGACCTGAAGCAAGTAGAAGGGCATTGTGTGCATGTCAGCAATGATATGTGAAGCTGTAGCCAAGCAATGAATCATACATCTACATTTCAAGCACAGTCATTTTTCAGTTATTCTCTGTCCAGAAAGTAAAACATGTAGGGCCTAAGTCAGAACAAATTGTTTCCTTCCTTTGTTGCCCCATGACATTTCTGCATCTTTAGCAGATAAGTTGAAAAACATGCATGAAAAGGAGTAACATTGACAAGATAAGAAATAAGCTGCTTGGGAAGTAAGTAGTTTTATCATTCAAACTCCCCCCATTCTTTCCAGGTTTTAGGGTTTAGGGCCTGATCTGAAGTCAATTCAAAAGCGACCATTGTTTTCAGTGAGACTTGGATCAGGCTTTAAATGCAGCTCTTTAGGGTTGTGAGTTCAATCCTTGAGGGGGCCATTTAGGGATCTGGAGCAAAAATCTGCCTGGGGATGGTCCTGCTTTGAGCAGGGGGTTGGACTAGATGACCTCCTGAGGTCCCTTCCAACCCTCATATTCTATGATTCTATGAGTGAACAGGGTAAATGAATAAGTAAAATCTGCATGGCTTTTATTTTCCAGTGTTGTCAGTTTGGCAGGTGTTTGCATTATGATGATGTGACTCCCTGTGATTCAGAAGGAGGGAACAAGTCAGCATCCTTCCAGGTTGCCCAGAAATGCCTTCTCTTACTTCTCCTGCCTTACTCCTTGCACTCCAGTGACGGCTTGCAGGCTGTTCTGCACTAGTTTCATAATGTGAGGAAGTTTGAATGTGACACTATCATTAATTAATACCTTAATATACCAAATAGAGGTATTTGAGAGCAGGTTGCAATTCAACAAATACAAATTTTCAGGGGGAACCTCCCCTTTTAGCTAGAATCTCTCTTCCTGCTTTCTCCCAACAATGCCAAAGTCTTAAAAACAAAACAAAACAAAACAAAAATAGTATCAATGGTCAGTGAGGGTCTGGCTGGAGAATCTTGCCTGCATGCTCGGGGTTCTACTGATCTCCATATTTGGGGTTGGGAAGGAATTTTCCTCCAGGGTAGATTGGCAGAGGCCCTGGAGGTTTTTCGCCTTCCTCCGCAGCATGGGGCGGGGGTCACTAGCTGGAGGATTCTCTGCGACTTGAAGTCTTTAAATCACAGGATTTGGGGACTTCAACAGCTGAGTCAAGGGAAAGGGGGCGGGTCAGCTTTTGTGGCCTGCATCATGCGGGAGGTCAGACTAGATGATCATAATGGTCCCTTCTGACCTTAAAGTCTATGAGTCTATAAAAAACTTTCAAATGCCACTTGAATTATCCTTGGGCTGGCTGTGAGGGAGACAAAAGAGTCTGGCAATGAGGTTCACTGTCCTTTCAGCTATGGAAGGAATCTCAGACCATATTCTCTGAACTTTTGTTAGTAAGGCATGAGGTTTCAGTATGCCCCAGTCCTCCAGTAGGTGTGAGGTTTGATATGATTATTGCACACAAGTTGTGGCTGCATCCAGGGTTTGGAAATTCTGGGGCTATAAATTAGCCCTAAATTTATTTCTGGTTACCCATAACTAATATGATATGGATTATTTTTTGCTGCCCTGATCATACTTAAGAATCCACAAATAAACTGGATATCCACCCACAGAGAGGTGAAATTGAACTCTTATTGTTCACATGCCAATTATGGGCCTCATGATTGCAAAAGGAAGTGGTCATAGAAGCCATATTTGGATGCTATAATGATGAGTGATGTACACAAAGCTTAGATAGGAAAAATTATATAAAGCTGGCAATGCATGTTTCTACAAGTAGCTGTATGTGCACTTGAAAGCTGAATAGTGCATTTTTATCAGTGGTTTCTTAGAAACTTAGAATATGAGGGTTGGAAGGGACCTCAAGAGGTCATCTAGTCCAACTCCTTACTCAAAGGGGAACCAATCCCCAATTTTTGCCTCAGGTCCCTAAATGGCCCCCTTAAGGATTGAGCTTACAACCCTGGGTTTAGCAGACTAATGTGCAAACCACTGAGCTATCCCTCCCCCCAAGTTACTTGTTGTCATCAGGAATGTTTCAGTTAATTGGATTATAACAAATGCTGACTATTGCAGGCAGCTCTTTGTTCCCAGCTCTCTGAATTGTCCATTTGCACAGGAAAGGAAGATTTGGTAAGACAGGAGACTACCTGTCAAAACAAGGATTTGGAGTGAGTGACAAGGGTAAGTAAAATGACCGAACATTGCCTGGCTCTGTGGATATGGGGAAAGCGGTGGACATGATATATCTTGACTTTAGCAAAACTTTTTATACGGTCTCCCACAGTATTCTTGCCAGCAAGTTAAAGAAGTATGGATTGGATTAATGGCCTATAACGTGGTTAGAAAGCTGGCTAGATCATCCGGCTTAACAGGTAGTGATCAATGGCTCGATGTCTGCTCTCAAGCGGAGTGCCCCGGGGTCAGTCCTGGGTCTGATTTTGTTCAACATCTTCATTAATGATCTGGATGATGGGATGGATTGCACTCTCAGCACATTCGCAGATGACAGTAAGCTGCGGGGGGAGAGGTTGATACGCTGGAGGGTAGGGATCGGGTCCAGAGTGACCTAGACAAATTGGAGGATTGGGCCAAAAGAAATCTGATGAGGTTCAACAAGGACAAGTGCACAGTTTTGCACTTAGACAGAAGAATCCCATGCCTTGCTATAGGCTGGTGACTGACTGGCAAAGCGGCAATTTTGCCGAAAAGGACCTGGGGATTACAGTGGATAAAAAGCTGAATATGAGTCAACAGTGTGCCCTTGTTGCCAAGAAGGCTAATGGCATATTGGGCTGCATTAGTAGGAGCATTGCTAGCAGATCTAGGGAAGCAATTATTCCCCTCTATTCGACACTGGTGAGACCACATCTGGAGAATTCTGTCCAGTTTTGGGCCCCCCAATACAGAAAGGATGTGGAAAAATTGGAGAGAGTCCAGCAGAGGGCAACGGAAATTATTAGGGGGCTGGGGTACATGACTTACGAGGAGAGGATGAAGGAACTAGATTTATTTAGTCTGCAGAAGAGAAGAGTGAGGGGGGATTTGATAGCAGCCTTCAATTACCTAAAGGGGGGGTTCCAAAGAAGGTGGAGCTAGGCTGTTCTCAGTGGTGTCAGATGGCAGAACAAAGAGCAATGATCTCAAGTTGAGGTGCGGGAGGTCTAGGCTGGATATTAGGAAAACTTTTTCACTAGAAGGATGGTGAAGCACTGGAATGGGTTACCTAGGGAGGTAGTGGAATCTCCATGCTTCGAGGTTTTTAGGCCCTGGCTTGACACAGCCTTGGCTGGGATGATTTAGTTGGGGTTGGTCCTACTATGAGCAAGGGGTTGGACTAGATGACCTCCTGAGGTCTCTTCCAACCCTAATCTTCTCTGATTTTATGATTTGTGCCTAGCGAATGCCTTTAGGTTCTTGGTGTTGCATTTTCTTTTATGGATTTTTAACTTTACTCTTGTAGCTGTTGAAAACAAGGAGGTAGACTGCAGAGGAAAATAATAGTATTTCCATTTGTTCAGCTCCTTAGATAGCTTCGAAGCACCTGCAGCTAATATTGCAAGTGAGTCACTGGCTCTAGAGAATGTAATAAAGCCCTAGAAACAGATTCACAGGAAAGTTTTCAACAATTGTGTGTGTGCAAAATCCATCTTTGCTGCATGTAATGCCTTGACGGTGGGGGGGGGGAGAGGAGGAGGAGGGGAGAGAGGGGAGAAATCCACATGCCAGCACCCAGCTTGAGTACTTTGGGTGTTTGTGAAATCTGCCAGGGAAAACGGGAAGCAAATACTAGCTTCTCCCCTCCTTCCAAAGCTCTATAACAGCAGCTTATTTAGTGGAGTAGCCTCTGCTGCCACAAAACACTTGCTGTTCAGAGGAGCTGTGTTACAGTGGGTCTGGCCTCATCCCAAGTGCTCTCGAACATGGTTATGCAAGTGGTATACACTCTGTGTGGAGCTAGCTTTAGGCACAGCATAGTCCAGTCGAGAAGCCCCAACCTGCCTGCCCCAACAGGTACTGTGCCTCCCTTTGTACTGCACTGCCTTTCTCCCTGGTACAGAAGAACCATGTCTGTGTCACTACCACTGGACAAGAGCTAAGTTACACCCTCCAAACAGAAATTGGGAGGATGAACGCAAATATACAGACTAAAGTGATGATATGTTGCTAATCATTTGCCACCCATCATAGAAGTGAGGTCAGCAGTTGTTCCAAGTGATCTGACACCCATTCCTTGACTTCCTAGAGGAGACTAGGAAGTGACTGGTGAGACCTGGGGTGCTGAATTTGACTGCTCAGGCTCTGTTTTGTATTTGTAGTAAAAAGAAACTGAGAGACAAAGGAAATAAAGCTTGCATGAGAAGAGCTTTTAACGAAGGCAGACATGCTCTACCTGACTGGTGTGACTGATCTATATTATTCTTTAGCTTTCTGTATGCAGAGTTGAAAAAATGAATATTTAAAAATAATCTGAGAACAATCTAAGAATAATCTTATTGGGCATTCATTATTATTCCGTTAAATAGTTTCTATCATCCAATCAGGAAACAGGGAATATACTCGATGACCAACCAAATCACATCCACAAACACAAACATTCCAGAGCCTGAAGATTATTTGTCCGAACTGTTTTATAAATAGTTATGAACAACAAATGCACTTGTGGAAATCAGGACTAGATAGAAACTGCTTTGTGAACCATAAAGAGACCTTTGGTTCAACAAATATTGGACAGATTCTGGAGCCGTTGTGCATCCTGAATAGTACTTTACTCCACATTTGGTTCCATCGATAGAGCTGGGTGAGATTTTTCATCCAAAACTTTTTGGTTAAAAATGCAGATTAAGCACCCCCAAAATATGTGCCAATGTGTGCCAGTTTTCCTGAATTGTTCTTGTGAAGTAAAACTTAAAAAAAAAAAATCTGAAAAAGTCTAAACATTTTTTGATATTTTTTAAATGAAAGGTTTCGATTTCAGTTCCAAATGCCTTTTCATTCAGTAATTTCCTTCCAACTAATTTAAAATTAAATAACATTAAATCATTTAAATTAAAATGAAATGTTTCATTTGACCCAAAATATTTTTTTTCAGAACTGCTAGTAAGCCAAGACATCCATTATTTGCACTGCTTTATCCTTTAATGATGAAGGATATCACAATCTGGGCCAATATTTGATCAGTTCTACAGACTTTTTTTTTAATCTTAAGCAGTTTTGGAGCTATTTAAGGAGATGTGTATCTGTCAGTTCAGAAAAATCACAACACCTGGCATAACAGTCAAAGGGACGGCACATCAAGAGTGGTGAGAAGCTAAACATGACTAGAAATGGTGAGTCCTGCTGAAGATATATCAGATTCTGATCCTCCTACTCAAGTCAATGGGAAAATTAATGGAGAAAGGTGTTATTCAGTGTAAGGGTATCAGAATCAGGCCCAAACTGTCTGGTCCTTTCATAGGCTACTAATAATTTAAATTAGAAAAAAATGATTTTGGTGGGAGGTATTTTCTAATTCTCTTCATGGCAGACAATTCACTGGAGGAGGAAGAAAGGCAGGTGAAGCATCTCCTTGTCCACTCCAAAATCACAAAATATCCAAGTCTAATAAATCTGTGACCATAGCACATGAAAAAGAGAATGAAAGAGGATCAATCCTCTTTTACCATGTACACCATGTAGTGGCAGAAAATGATAAACCTCCAGAAACGGTAACATCCCTACTCCATTTGTGTGTGTGTAAATTTTATACTCATAAACTTCACATCGCCCCTCCCCCCATACACACACACATTTTTGAAGGTTATTAAGGCTGCCTCTTGTTCTGGAAAGCTGTAACTGGGTAACCCAAACAGGAAGGATTTGGAAGCAGTTTGGTCTATTTGCAGATTTAGCAGAAGTATGCTTGAAAATTGCCTACTTTCTACTGTGTGTTTTCAGCTGTGGTTACTTTAGCTACTCTGCCAAGACCAAAAAAATTTCAAATGAGCAGTAGCAGAAAAACAACTTATAATATCAGCTGTAGCAGGAGGTTCCAGTGAGCGGGAACTCTATTTATTATTTGCTTGAGAGATTCTTGAAACCGCACAAAGCTGTGCCTTAATACATGGGCAAGCACAAGACAGACAAGGCAGATGTTCCGTTAACTACAACTCATTGGAATTGGAGAAGAGCTTTAGTTTCTTTTTGCTGCCTGTTTGACCTGGTCAGTCTGATATCTTGGAGATTGTATAAACAGGTTATGTACTTCCATACAGGAATTACTTCAACTCTTGTTAAAATATACATTAAATTGAGAGATGCCCAACTTGTACTGGAAGCCTTGGAGGTCAAGACTCTTCAGCTTTACTTTTGGCTCTCACTGATTTGCTGTATGACTTTGAGACACTTAGGAAGAAATTCACCCAGGTACAGATGGGCTCTGCAAAGTCCACTGCTCCTCTTAAGCCCTTAGCACAATTCTCAAATGGGCAGAGATCCTTGGTAGGCTCTGTGCATGGGGGTGAATTTCACTCTTCTTCTCTCTGTCTTTGTAGAATAGATATAATCGTACTTATCTATACTAGTTTTGCAGCTTAATTTATGTTTACAGATGTCTACATATATGAAACAGCTTTCATCTGAGGATCTCAAAGCACTTTTCAAAGCATTTGTGCCCCTCCACATAAAACAAAGGTTGGGCTGGGAGGATGAAGAAGAATGAGAGTGCCTGAGGGTTGTGGCAGGTCTTCGAGGAACAGCATCAGGATAATAAAAAGAGGAAGAACATGTCCCCTTCCGCTCCCCTCTTCCACTAATAATATGCCAGAGGCTGGGTGACTCCCAGCAAGTACTCCTGATCTATGGGCAATCAGAGACCTCACTGAAGCTGATGGGTGTGCTGGCCATCTTTCATTAGGATAAATAAGGGAACAATTAAATCCCCATTTAGCAACAGCTGAAACAAAGGAAGCCACTGCCCAAAGACTAGACTGAATGAAAACACAGGGCTGGGGATTAACTGATGGAGCTGTATGTGTCCGAGAGTCAGAAAGCAGCCTGAAAGAAGAAGACTGCAGCAGAAGTGCTGGTAGTGTGGCTTTGAGAGAATGATGGGAGAGAGCTTTTTGGGCAGAGTGTTGAGTGGAAAGGCAGGCTTGGAACTGTGAGCAAGGAAATTGCCTATTGTTTGATCCCACTCCGTTCAGAGAAACAGAACATTGTTTACATTCTCTGTAAATAAATGAGATTTCATGAAAGAAATGCCAGATTTGTCATCAATATCTCCTCTTAATGGAAACGACCCACAAGAACTCAAATTTTGGCTAGCTGCTTAGTGCAAAAGGAATAACAATAATAAATGACAGGGCAGGCAGTCTGGTAGGAAAGAGATCTTTATTGAGTATGTGAATGTTTTGGAGCTTGAGAGTTAGCACGTTGGGCTCTACTTACATTCAAGACCACCATGGTGTCATCCTGTACTGGTCTTCTTGAAATCTGACGCTCTTACTCCAGTTCCAGTCATTCTACTTCATTCTCAATAATGGCAATCCCTATCCATGTGAAATATTATGACTGAGCAATTAACTACCCTACTGTCTAAGTTATTGGAGTTAATTATTCCAATGTAGTGCACAGTTCCGAAAGTGTGGATGGATATGCAGTGTATACTGGATGTTTTAATAGGGACTAGAAGTAAAATATTGCTTAATAATTGCAAAGACGTTGCATGATATTCATACAATCATAGGACTGGAAAGGACCTTGAGAGGACATCTAGTCCAGTCTCCTGCACTCATGGCAGGACTAAGTATTATCTAGACCATCCCTGACAGGTGTTTGTCTAACCTGCTCTTAAATATCTCCAGTGATGGAGATTCCACAACTTCCCTAGGCAATTTATGCCAGTGCTTAACCACCACGACAATTAAGAAGTTTTTCCTACTGTCCAACATAAACCGTCCTTGCTATAATTTAAGCCCATTGCTTGTTGTCCTATCCTCAGAGCTAAAGGAGAACAATTTCTGTCCTTCCTCCCTGTAACAACCTTTTATGTACTTGAAAACTGTTATGTCCCCCCCTCCTCAGTCTTCTCTTCTCCAGATTAAACAAACATTTTTTTTCAGTCTTTCCACATAGGTCATGTTTTCTAGACCTTTAATCATTTTTGTTGCTCTTCTCTGGACTTTCTTCAGTTTGTCCACATCTTTCCTGAAATGTGGCACCCAGAACTGGAAACAATTCCAGGTAAGCCCTAATCTGCACAACATTACACTGTTAACACATATTTAGCTTCTGGTCCTCTATGACCCCCAGATCCCTTTCCGCAGTACTCCTTCCTAGGCAGTCATTTCCCATTTTGTATGTGTGCAACTGACTGTTCCTTTCTAAATTGAGTACTTTGCATTTGTCATTATTGAATTTCATCCTGTTTACTTCAGACCATTTCTGCAGTTTGTCCAGGTAATTTTGAATTTTAATCCTATCCTTCGAAGTCCTGAAACCCCTCCCAGCTTGGTATCATGCACAAACTTTATAAGTGTACTCTCTATGCCATTATCTAAATCATTGATGAAGACATTGAACAGTACTGTACCCAGAACTGATCCCTGCAGGACCTTGATATGCCCTTCCAGCTTGACTATGAACCACTGACAACTACTCTCTGGGAATGGTTTTCCAATTAATTATGCACCCACCTTATAGTAGCTCCATCTAGGATGTTGTATTGCTTACCTGATGTAACTCTGGTTGTGATTTTGCTTAATTTTATTCATTTTTCTTCACTGACTTTGGTTCATGAAACAGTTTTCATCTGAGGATCTCAAAGCAGCAGGGAATTAAGCAATGCAACTACTGTAGATAAGTAAAGTTAAACTCATTTTTCAAAAAGGCACAGAAATGAAGGGTTTTTGACCCAGGTGTACAGACATTGCATGAAACCTTCTGCCCGCTGAAAACCCACACTAAGAATTTAAGTGGAGTGGCTGGATCTAGGCAGTTCAGAGCAACAGCACCTGTAGTTGCTTTCCATGGTCCACCGATGGCACCCATTCTGAGGCTTCTGGCTCCCCAGCCATCACCTCTCTTGGATGGTTGTGTCACTCTATCTCCTGACTGGGGTATTACTAAGCTGCCCACTTCCCTCCCTATACTGTGAATTCCCCATTAACTCAGACTACTTCAACAGGCCAGCTTTTGCTTTTCTCCACAGAGTCAATAAACAGTGTAATTGCCCACAGTTAAGTTACCACACAAGCCTTTCCAAGCAAATACATTTATTCTCAAGTGACATTACAGAGAAAACATATTAAAACAATAAGAGAATCTAGTCACAGGCTAATAAGCTTACCAGAGATCACCCCAACTCCAACCAAGGCTCCGGCCAGTGAACAGTCCTTCAATCCCCACATGGGTTTTCTGTGGTTACAAGTTTATAACACTTTTTTCTCACAATAAGAACCCCCATGAATCTGTGGGCCACTCCGATATACAGCCTACTACTTTGAGCTGGGAAGAGCTAATCCATAAACAATGGGTTTCTCCTCAGGGCATAGCTTTGGAAGGTTGGGTCCAGAGGTGAAAATTTGCACTCACCTCCTCCCAAGTATTTCCTAGAAAACCAAACTCAACTTTGTTTATCCCTGACGTTCCTTCTTGCCTGGCCTATTCTTTGAGTCCCTTTGAAGCTCATAAAACTTCCTAGGGTTTACACTGGTTATGTCTCCTCTTTAGAGAGGTTAAATACTGTCCTACAATAATACATAAATATCTGCATTGTTAACACAACAAACTCCTAAAATACTTAAACTTAATTCAATAAGGTTTGTCCAGGATGTTGCAGGAAATTGCCATATCTGTCACAGACACACCAAAGCTCAAATGGTGGAATGACAGCAGAGTTAGGAATAGAACCCAGGAATTCTGATACCCAGTCCCCTGTTCTAACTAAATACTCTTTTTCTCACTTAATAGTCTTTGTTATATTCAGGGTCTCCTTAATAATAATTGTCTTGCAGATTATCTTTACTTGCAAAACTCTTGCAGAGACTAATATGTTATGCCGAAAAGAGCGATTGGGATAATGGTTTGACGTTCACCTTCAGTGCTTTTAAATTGGGAGGGTAGTGGATGAGACCAGTTAAATGAAAATAAAGTGAACGAGCAGCTTTTTATTTTGGTTAATTCTCCAAGAACATATGGTGCTCTCTTTTCATATTACAGATATAGCATTTCTGGGGATTGCACATGATGAGGAATATCAGCTGGTTCCCTCCTCCCCTCCCAGTCTGGTACCTAATGCTGATCAAGAAAGAGAAATCTGTTTACCATTAAATATTTTTTCTGTCACTGGTGCAGACATATTATAGGATCACAGCTTGCATATATTTTTAATTTTGTTTACTGTAAACCTGATTATTGAGACCACCAAGTTCTTTCTATTGATTTCATTTATTTTTAGCATTTAGACATGCTTGAGTGTCTAATACACAGAGCTCAATCTCCCAAAAGGCTTGTGACTAGACAGGTCATAACCATTCTGCCCCAAGTACTCTAATTTGTGGTTAGAAGTTTGCATTGGCAGGTGCAATAGACACCTGCTCCAAAGGTCAAAAAAACATATCTGGCTTCAAGACTAAGCTTGATACGTTTATAGAGGGGATGGTATAGATGGGATAGCCTTTTGGCAATTAATTGATCTTTGACTATGTCAAGGTTCCTTCCCCACTCTGAACTTTAGGGTACAGATGTGGGGGACCTGCATGAGAAGCTCTAAGCTCAGTTAGCAGTTTAGATCTGGTTTGGCTGCCACCACTCCCAAGCACTAATTCCCTTCCCTGGGTAGCCTTGAGAGACTCTTCACCAATTCCCTGGTGAACACTGATCCAAAACCCCTTGGATCTTAAAACAAGGAGAAATTAACCATCTCCTGTCCTTTCTCCCACCAACTCCTGGTGGCTCCAGATCCAACCCCCTTCGATCTAAAAAACAAGGAAAAATCAAACCAGGTATTAAGAAAAAGACTTTTAATTAAAGAAAAGAAAAAGAAAACCCTCTGGGAGAGATTAGCATACCAGCTACTCTCACAGACAACAGATTCCAAACACAGAGAATGTTCCCCTGGGCAAAAACTTAGTTACACAAAAAAACCCACCCAAATACCCAATTTGACTATTCCTCTAATTGCACAAGACAGGTTACAAAGAAATAAACATAAACTTATTTATTTCCTTCACTAATACTCACTACTTAATAAGAGGCTGAATTCTGGAGCTTTCCCACTCCGGTCCAAAGTGAAAACTCAACAGACAAAGGGAACTTCCCTCCTTCCCTTTGAACCATCTTATCCTCCCATTGGTTCCTCTGGTCAGGTGTCAGCTAGGCTAGGTGAAATTTTTAACCCTTTACAGGTAAAAGAGGCATTAACCCTTAACTATCTGTTTATGACAGACTATTAGCGGTAAATATGCCTAATGGCTTGTGATGGGATGTTAGATGGGGGGAGATCTGAGTTACTACAGAGAATTCTTTCCTGGGTGTCTGGCTGGTGAGTCTTGCCCACATATTCAGGGTTTAGCTGATGGCCATATTTGGGGTCAGGAAGGAATTTTCCTCCGGGGCAGATTGTCCTGGGTTTTTTTTTTGCCTTCCTCTGCAGCGTGGGGCACGGATCACTTGCTGGAGGATTCTCTGCACCTTGAAGTCTTTAAACCACGATTTGAGGACTTCAATAGCTCAGACATAGGTTAGGGGTTTGTTACAGGAGTGGGTGGGTGAGCTTCTGTGGCCTGTTTTGTGCAGGAGGTCTGAATAGACAATCATAATGGTCCCTTCTGACCTTGGTCTATGAGTCACTGGTGAGTATGTGTAACAGGCCCTGCTTGGGTCTTCAGCATAATTTAAGCCCAGGGTCTTTAGCACTAAAAGACTGAGCAGCTGCTCCACTCCTTGAGCTAAGGGACAAAGGGCAGGTTTATGCTTAAACTGCCATAGCAGCACAGCTACGCTGTTGTGGCACTTCAGTGAAGACACTACTACACCAATGGGAGAGTTTCTCCTGTCAGGGTAGTTAATCCGCCTCAGCGAGAGGCAGTAGCTCTGACAGAAGAAGCCCTCCCGTCAACTTAGTGCTGTTTAAACCAAGGAGTTGAATCAGTATAACTGAGTTGTTTAGGGGTGGACCACCTATAAGAGAAAGGGCTAAGATTCATACTCTCCTAGTGTGGGTTACACACATTCTTCCAATGCATTTCCGCAGGTACAATGCCTCTGTCCCTCACCACTTGTCTGCTGTTCTTCCTCTTAACAGCTCTGCTTTTCTTCTAATGGCCATAACTGAGTCCACAGAGTTTATAAATACTTAACATGTTTAAGTGCATAAACCGGGCACAGATTCCATGCAAACTGCAAACAACTGAATTCTGGGCATGTAAATTCTATCCTTTGTGTACATGCAAAAATTGTGTACACAAGTGACTTTGTAGGCCTCTCTAAAATATATATATATATAAGAACATAAGAACGGCCGTACTGGGTCAGACCAAAGGTCCATCTAGCCTAGTATCCTGTCTACCAACAGTGGCCAATGCCAGGTGCCACAGAGGGAGTGACCCTAACAGGCAATGATCAAGTGATCTCTCTCCTGCCATCCATCTCCATCCTCTGACAAACAGAGGCTAGGGACACCATTCCTTACCCATCCTGGCTAATAGCCGTTAATGGACTTAACCTCCATGAATTTATCCAGTTCTCTTTTAAACACTGTTATAGTCCAAGGTGTGGGCGTACCATCGATTTATATAAGGGCAATAATATATTCTCTGTCTTATACTCTATCCCCTTTTTAATGATTCCTAACATCCTGTTAGCTTTTTTGACTGCTTCTGCACACTGCGTGGACGTCTTCAGAGAACTATCCACGATGACTCCAAGATCTTTTCCCTGATTCGTTGTAGCTAAATTAGCCCCCATCATATTGTATGTATAGTTGGGGTTATTTTTTCCAATGTGCATTACTTTACATTTATCCACATTAAATTTCATTTGCCATTTTGTTGCCCAATCACTTAGTTTTGTGAGGTCTTTTTGAAGTTCTTCACAGTCTGCTTTGGTCTTAACTATCTTGAGCAGTTTAATATCATCTGCAAACTTTGCCACCTCACTTTTTACCCCTTTCTCCAGATCATTTATGAATAAGTTGAAAATTATTATATCTATCTATATATCTATCTATCTATCTATATATATATATATATATATATCTAGATATAGATATATATATATATCCCTTACTGACCTCTAAAGAGTTCCCTTTTGTCTTGATTTAATAAAACACTTCTTTCTAGTAATGAAATTTATGTTTTAATGTCCATTATTTGTAGCTGCAGAAAGAAGCAGGGAATGCATCACTTTGTTTACACCTACCCTATGTACACAGAAAACTGCTGATTTATTCTATGTATTTCCCAATTATGCATCAGGTGGCATCACCTGGACCCAATCTGATGAAGTAATTTATCACTGAATGTGATTGCTTTGAAGCACAACTGAATCAAATGATGCATTACTCTGCTTTTTAAAAGTCTCTGTAATATGTCTAAATATTTTACTTACTATCCCTATGGTAAGACATAAAACTGAATGATATTTGTCTACTCAGAGTGAAAACAGTGATGTTCACTGAAAATAAACTGCAACCTAAATGTTTATGCCCCGTAAGAACCCAATATATATATATCCAAACAGTCAATTAACTCAAGCTTCATGTCCTGCATAAAGCATGAGTGCAAAATGAGCACACAAAGAAATTGAGCCCACAATGAATAAATATGGCCTGATGGAGAATTGTTTCTACTGCATTCTGTACTATTGATACTGTATAACTTGGAGAGAAGAAAACAGTAGGTAAGAAAAGGAAAGTGCTTAACTGTACTCTGGGTATTTCCTACAGAATAACCTTCTCAATTTACCATAACTCAAGCAACTGGCATGTGGCATGTTTTGCAGATGGATCATCATCAGCACATCTACAGCTGTGCATATTAGACACTCAAGCATGTCTAATTCTTGCATGGCAGATGGTGCAAGTACACTGGCATATATTTTCTGGATCAGTTTTTTTTTTTAATAGCTGCCATCGTGCACGATGGTTTTGGCAATGCTGCTCTTGGCACCAATAGCTGGTTGAAGAGTATTAGTGTCTGAAAAAAAAAAGTTAGACTCATATCTCGATTTTTGTCAGGGTGGCTTTGAACTGAATTGTGTCTAATCCTCTTTCTTTCTTCTTGGCAATACAGTGTTGCTAGGTCCTCACTGAGAGAACGTCTAATCAGCAGAGGTATCTTTGGTCTATGATATCACGATTTATACAATGCAATCAAACTTTATTTTTCTATCACATAAGTGATATAGTCTATTGTAAAACATTTATATAGAAAATCATTAAAATATAACACACAAGACATTGGGGTGGTGTGGGTTAATAAAGCATTGAACAGGGAACCTTAGGTTGGGTTCACTGTTCTGCTAATGACATGGTGTGAGACTTTGGACAAGTCTTTCCATTGAAGTCAAATTTAAAATTAAACACGTTCATAAGTGTTCACAGGATCATGCACTTTGTTTTTAAATCTTAGGGAGACCTATACAGCTATCTCTATGGCTGATGAAAATTTGTTCATTATTTTTCAAGTACGAAACATTTAGAGTGGGCAAATGCCTCATTAATTGTGATGTACAAATAGCAGCAGAGGTGGATAGGGAATGGAAAGAGCAAGCAAAGGAGCAGCTGAACTACAAGTAATTTTGTATCTGATATGGACCAACAACAAGTTGTACCCATTTCTAGCATGCCCAGTCACTATGGCATCTGAGTTCGCTGCAGCCATTTGAAAACCAGCAGCAGTTTGTTCCAAGCCAGTGAATTCAAATCAGTGTTAAATGTGCCAAGGCGGAATATTACAAATACAACAAAAAAGGTTTCTTTCTTTATTATAGGTTTAGTCCTGCATTCATTGGACATCCATACTCTTTGACTTAACTTGCTAGTTTGGAGTATCAAGCACCATATGTTAATTATTCCTCTTTGCATTTGAGTGCTAGTTGTGCTATGCTAATGGAGGGGAAATAATCTTAAGGAAATATTTGTCACTTATTTTCATTATGAAAATGATGTGGCATCTTCCACTGTAGTTCAGTCACTGCTGCTCTTGTTAAAATGAATCAGATATGTTTTGCTCTTTTACAAAACTTATTTAAGATTTATTGTAGATTGGAATTTAAATACCATGGAACTTGTATTGACTTTTTATTTTTATCATTGGAGTTGGTTCACAAGTTGACTTCTAAAGATCACACTGTAGGAAGGAAAAATGTTTAAACTGAAACAAATACAAACACACACTATTACATATACAGTCCATCCCTTTCTAGAAGAAGAAAGATCAACAGTCTTTGGCTCAACAGAGTTCTAAATATTTCATTGTCCACAAAGAAATTCACAGTAAAGTTATCCCGTTGTTCTATTTGCTCTATGATTATCCTTTCAAATTGATTTACAAGAGAATTCTATCAGGAGAAATAGTTGTAAAATGTATTTTTCAGTCTCAGCAGTATATCATACCCCCTTTCAGAAAGGGGAAACAGCAAGAGTGACCAGTAACAGCCAAGGTCGGTACTAACTTTTACACCAATAACATATGTGATCCACTGCATAAATTTTCCTTTATCTTTGCTTTACAGTAGCACAATTTAATGAGGTTAGGTCACAACTTCCAAAAATTGTGACATGACCTTGAGACAAAGTTTAAAAGCAGAAAACAATATGAACTGTTCTAATTCTGTTCCACTTGATTTAGAAGATGCAAGGCATGGCTGAAGTTGTTTTTGTGTTTTCTTTCTTTTTTTTTACAAGGCATAATGTTTTACTGGGCCAAGTCTCTGCTTGGCACAGAAAGGTGTAGGAAGCTGGTTGCCTGTCTCTGAATCTCAGGCTGGCTCTACACTGGCCCTGGCAGAGTTTAAAGCAGCTTTCGGTTTACTCTATACAATTTTTTTGAGTTGTGACTACGTTGAACTTTGTTTGTCATGGGTAACAGTTCAAGTGATCCTTTTTATATTTTAGCTTGGTGTTATACCTTTCTTGCTCTTTCTAATGAGATTAAAATTTATGCAACTATATATTGTTAGGTCTTTTGTTTGCCATCAGTTTACACCACTGAAAAGGTTTTATAGCTAGGAGTATCTTCTTTGCACATTCATGATTCAGAGGGTAGATGGCAGCAGAGCTACAACAAATATACATTTTATGAACACCTAGTCTAGTGAATAGAGCTCTGTCTGCCAGAGATCTGCTATAATTATATAAAAAATGCCAAAAGCTGAACCTTGAGAAGATACTAAAATTACTGAAATCTGATTGTGTTCAGAAAATTAGAGGAGACTTCAGTTTAATAGCTTATATGCTTGTAGCCCATACTGCACATCAATAATAAGGTTCATGCTAAGTTTGTTTAATAATCAGCACAATGTATTTTATTTAGCAAAACATAATAATGAAGCATACTGTAAACCAAATTCTCAAATTTTTGTACTGGTGATCCCTTTCAAATAGCAAGCCTCTGAGTGTGACCCCCTTTATAAATTAAAAACACTTTAAAATATATTTAACACCATTAGAAATGCTGGATGCAGAGTGGGATTTGGGGTGGAGGCTGACAGCTCGTGACCCCCCATAACCTTGCAACCCCCTGAGGGGCCCCGACCCCCAGTTTGAGACCCGTGCTGTAAACAGTGATAAATGCAAGTTGATGTGATCTTCAAGTATTGTTTCCAATAATGCAACCATCAATTATCTACTAATGTGGGACTGGATATGGATCTTAGATAGCCCATTCAAATAATAATTGACCATTAACTGCACAAAAGACACAATAATTATTTTTTCCACTAACTTTGAAAGGAAATACTTGGTAACAAAAACAAACAAACAAACAAAAAAAATGGACAGATCCAAGGATATTGGCGAAACGAAGAACTGTTCATTAAAACACTATAGTAGGAAAGGTTATTGTGATAGATAAATAAAAGCAGTTGAGAGCAATTATGTTTTAAAAATTAAACAGCAAAGTAGAGCATGTAGCCTTTCACTCTAATTAAATGAACACAGATGAAAGCAAGCAAACAATAAAGACAACTGGATAAGCAGTTCAGAGCATGTTTTTACTTGCTGTTCAAATAATGATCTACTCACACTATAATAACGTCCAATGTAGTGTCTACAACAGAACAACAATTTGGATTTCTACACCACAAGACAGGGCTGATCTGTCTTAGGGATAGAACCCAGAATCAGAACTGAACTTTGCATATAGAATTTCTTATAAGAAGCTCAGTCAAAATCTTGGATCCAAATGTTGGGGAGTATGAAATCTGGATATGAACGTTGTAGTCTGATCTGATTTTATCAGTCTTTCCATTAGAAATCCCTATTATTGTTATTTCTACTCAGTTGTAAAATTTCTCCTGGCTTAAAAAAAAAAATTAAAAACTTTAGTCCTAAGGTTCAGTTTGGGGGTGGGTGGGAGTGAGAGAGAGAGGGTTGTTTTTTTTTTTTGAGCTTCCCACACTGAAGCAGAGTGCTTTTTCCTCGGTGATTTCAATTACTTTAGAAGTTAGACCTGTGTTTGACTAGTTCAAATTATTCCTTCTAATGATCATTGCTTTATTTGTTCATACTGAATTTCATCTGCCATCTTGCTCCTCATTTGCCCATGTTTGTTCAGTCCCTCTGAATTTCATCAACATCTCTTCTGTAGCCTTAACTATTCTAAGTAATTTAGTGTCAGTGGCAGCTTTTGACACCTCATGTTCAACGCCTTAAAAAAATAAGTATATTAACACCAGTCATAGTATGGAGACCTTGTAGAACCCCACTGTTAGCCTTTGGCCCTGGGGAAAGTAGACCATTTATTTTTCTTGTTTTCTGACTCTGAGGTTTTCATTTATAAAAGTATTTTCTCTCTCATCACACAACTGCATAGATTCTTTAATATCCTCTTGTAAAAGGTCAATAAATTACATTGACCATTTTAACTTATTTTGTTGACATGTTCAAAAGAATGCTAACAGATTAGAGGGGCATGATTTTTTTTTCCTTTCAGAAGCCATGCTGGTTTGTCTCTATCAGGTTTTATTCATTTAGGTATTTGCTGAGATTGCAAACTCTTTGAGGCAGGGACTGTCACCTTTGTTACAAGTGTGAAGAGCAATTAGCACAGTGGGGTCCCAGTCCTAATTGAGGTCTTGAGGTGTCACTCCTGCAAAACAAATACCAGTGCTACTCATTATATTTTTAATTATAATTCAACTAATTTACCAGATACTGTAATAAGGATCACTAGTCTGTCATTCTCAGAATTTCCCTTACTGCACCTTTTAAAGATAGGTACAACATTGGATGCTTCCCCATCTTTATGACCTGAAAAAAAATTGATTAGCCTTCCTAATTTCCCTCTTACATTTAACTTGCTCCTTCCTATCTGTTTCTGCTGGACTTGATTTCCAGTTTCTGAAGGATACTTGCTTGACTCAAATAACCTACTAAACATTGCAATTTAATCTTTTTATCATTTTCCTGTCTCTGTGTTCCTCAGAGGTATACTTCTCTTCTGCGACTGTCATGGAACACTGAAGAAGCTGCTACATTGGTTTAAGGAATTTTAATTTGCTTACTTCTAAATTTAGGGTCTCTTTGACTAACATCCTCATTTAAAATAAATGTCCCTTTCTAAACTAATTTTTTGCATGACCCTCTATCTAGGATTGATTTATATTGGGGTCACTATTGCTTAGTGCAGTGTTGCCTACGCTCATGATTTTATCACATCTTGGGTTAGATTTTTACCCCTAAATTCTTAGCTTTTGGAAACCTTTTATTACAGTAGATTTCAGCTTTGTAGTATGTTTCTAGCCCTTCTAGTTGCAGAAAAAGCTTGAAAATGAGTCTAATGTCTTTAGACACCAGTAAGGAAAAAATGGGTTAAGAAAAATCTCATTAATTTTAATTCAGTTTCATATTTTGCAAGACCATGACTCAAAATTTTTTAATGTTTAGAGTTGGGAATACTGTTAGTGGCTCAACAGTAAGTATGTCTTGGAGGATCTCCGATCTAGCAAACATTGATGCATTCAGAATGTGCATAAATCTTTGCAGGATTGGGATCCACATTGAGAATAATCTTGCCTTGTGTGTTCTAGAACTGGCTGTTCCAAGAGGCAACCATTTAAGCTGTGATTCAGCAAAAGCACTTCAGCATGTGCTTAAATTGCACTCAAGTCTGTTAGCCAGTAGTTGATTCATAAACCTGAATGTGATCCAGCCATTAGAGTGGAACAGATAACCACCCTGTGCAACCATGGGTTACTCAATACTTGGGCATCCGAGTTGTTGCAATATGTGCTGAACCTCCTATTGCAATTTAACTAGAGAAGCTTGATGAATTTTATATGTAGGTAATACTCTTTTAAATGTCTTTGAGTTGTAGCATTAAAAATGTAGATATAATAAATTATTAATTTCATTAACAAGTATCAAAGAGAGCTAGACCACTCAAACTGATTGATTAACATACTGCTGGGAAATTCATTAAAAAGTAGAGAGTACCAGTGAGGCATAACCATTCATTCATTCATTCATTCACTAGCTGCGATGCAGATTACTAGGGAATATCCTGGAAAAATAGAAATCACTAATTCTAGTTTTCATGTTGGTGATTAATGGAAAACAATATACAGGGGAAAAATGAAAACAACTATTTTCAAATCAAGGAATGATTTGAGATGTACGTATAGATACTCTGTTTGCCACTCATAGTCTGTGTTGTTACTAAACAGACAGACAGTGATTTGCATTTGGGGGTTTGTACATAAATAATGTGAAGCAATATTTGTTTATTGTTCCTTTTTTAAAAATAATATAAACTCAGACAACTGTGGATTACCAAATGAAGAAGTATGCCTGCAGAAACACAAGTCTGACTCCTGATCACAGCTAAATCTCTCTAGAGATCACTACTGGAGCTTAACTTTACTTCCGTTACATTCAGCCCCGATGGCAATATTTGCAAGAATCTTACATTTTACTGCCATGTTGTTATAACATCATCACTACTTTAAAAGTTCTGGAGCCAGATCTGGATGTGGTGTAAAACATGGATATACACCAGCTGAGGCTGTGGTGCAAAATGTTTATCTAACATATAGCATGGGCAAAAAAAACCCACCCCCACAAGTTATTTGCCAGCATATAAAGGAATACCTATAATAAGCAGTCATCTCCCATTTTAGCCTTTTGGGGGGATATACGTATTAACAAGACTATTATTCAGTTAAATGATTTCACCAATTGATTCTAATATAATAAAGAGATACTACTGACTAGAATTGTTCAGTGCATTTCCCCCATGGAAGATGGCAATTCCAGGTCAAGTTTTAGACACAATCATGTGAGGAAGATTCTACTGCTACTGTACTGTCTTGTGAATGAACAAGGAATTTAATTTCTTTACAGGGCTGCTAGTTCAGCTTCGTTCAATATCACTACATTCACTTAACTTTTTAATGTATTTTTCTCTAATTTTCTTTCATTTAGTAACTTTTTTCTCTGGACACTTTTGTTTGCTTGCTATTTTATTTTATTTTATTTGTTGTGTGTGTGAACAAGTTGGGAGTGAAAATTGAATACATTAAACTTCTAGCTCATGGGTCTGAGTTTTCAAGATGATTTGTAAGATTTTTTTTTTCCAGTGGCATGGTCTTCAGTAAAGAATTGTAATTAAAGAAAAACATTTCAAAAATGCACAGGTTCGTACAGGCTCAGAGCAATTAGCTAGGTAATTAGAAGCATGATAAAAGGAGAAGCATGGAAAAAGGAATTTAAACCTCCTTGAACTGTTGCATCAAAAAGTGAATAAGAAAAAGAGTAAATTAATAGTATAGTTTATAACTGGCAGGCAAAAGATAAAGCCAATTATTTGGGGGGGGGGAGTGTTTGCTTATTTATCTAGACTTACTGTTCATCATGTGTAATAAAGTTGACTCTGAGCAAAGACAAACACTTAGCAGCTCTCCCTGTATATATCACTTAAAATGTGTTGTACATTTTTGTTAGCAGTAACTCATACTACAAAGGAGAACTGGTTAAACGCTGCTAAAGCACTGCTCAAAGATACGATTATATTCCAAACATCTGTTCAGTGAATGATATGCATGCTCCTTTGTATTCAAAGTTTCTGAACATTTGCACAAGTGGGGTTTGATCAAAAAATATTTTGGGAATGGCTAGTAGCTAAGATTCACCTGTGTGCCGTGGACCAGCATGCGGCTTATGCCTCACTTAAGTTCCATTTTAACTCTATTTAAGGGGTTAAGTGAAACTAAGGCTACATGCCTGCTCTCTGCACAGGGGTGAACTTCACCACTTACAAATATCCATATTGACACACAAAAAGATATTCATATATCCTGCATGAATACCTTATTCTTTATTCACTGTTTCTTATTTGCTATTCATCATTAGTTATTCATTATTCTGCTTTAAAATGTCAGTCATCCAAGCAGAAACAATATCAAGAGACTCAGGTAACCATTCATACACCATGAAGAGTGAATAACAAATTGACAAAGTGAACAGTTTCCAGACAACTTGTGGGTTACAACTTATTTGCATAAACAGTTGATTGAATGATTAAAATTATGGAGAGTGAAACATCAATGTCTATTCAGGTAATGTATTCACTATGAAGAACATGACTATGTATACTACTCAATCCAGAACTATTAATTATTTCTATTACAGTAGTACTTAGCCCAACCAAGTTTGGGTTTCTGTTATGGTAGGCATTGTGCAAACACCTAGTCCCTCTTTCAAAGCGTTCAAAGAGCTTAAAATCTAACTAACTAAACCATCAACAAGATGTTTTGGGGCTCTTTTATATAGCAAAAGGAGTCACATGCACTTAGATAAGTGTAGGGTACTGTTATATTGTTAATTATTAAGTAAGTACCACTCTCTCACACATGATCAAGAACCAGGAAAAGAAAATGCATGCATGCTTCTGTTATACTGCTTTTTTTGCTCACATCTGTAAACATCTTAAATGTTTCTAACATGCCATTTCAGTTGACAGCACTCTGTGCAGCAGAGAGACAGGTAGTGCTTAGATTCTGGCAGTTAAAACCAGACAAGTTCAAGTTAGAAATAAGGCACATTTTGTTTTAACAGTGAGTGATTAACTATTGGAACAAACTACCAAGGGAAGTGCTGGATTCTTCATCTCTTGAAACTTAATATGAAAACTTGATGAGTCTGGAAGATGTGCTTCAGCCAAACGTAAGTTAGTGGGCTCAATACTGAAGCAACTGTAAGAAATTCTGTGGCCTGGGTAATATAGGAGGTCAGAATAGATGATCTAACGGTGGCTTTTGATGTATGAATCTATGAATGTATATCACCCTTACCCATTTTACTTGGAAATTTTGCCTGTGTTGTACTTCAAGAAGGCAGTGGAAATTTCAGTACCCAGATGCATCATTGCAGCCTGTGCTGATTGCTAAGTTGTCCCTTTCATTGACTCTTTCATAGTCATCTCCTTATTCAGCATTTCTCAAACTGTGAGTTGGGACCCCAAAGTGGGTCTCAACCCTGCTTTAATGGGCTTGCAAGGGCTGGCATTAGACGAGCTGGGGCCTGGGGCCAAAGCTGAGGGCTGAGCCCCACCGTGAGGGCCCGAAGCCAAAGGCCAAGCCCCACCACCCGGGGCTCAGGCTTTGGCTTCAGCCTGGGGCAGCAGAGCTCAGGTAACAGGCTCATGCCCGGGGATGAAGCCATGGGGCTTCGGCTTCAGCCTCCCCTGCTTCGGGTGGCAAGGCTCGGGCAGGCTCATGCTTCAGTCCCCCCACCAGGGGTTGCGTAATAATTTTTGTTGTCAGAAGGGGGTCGCAATACAGTGACATTTGAGAACCCCTGTCCTTATCTTCCTAAACTGTAAGTCTCGGGGTTTTATGTGTATGTGCTTTTCAAGATGAGGAGGTGCATAAAGTACTTTATGGGTCAACTATATTTTTGTAACCCATGAAAATCATTTGGGCCAGTGCTCCAAACAACTCTGAACACAATGGAGAACAATGATTGCAGTTTATGAGGAAGTGAGAGAGCTTCTTTTGAATATATGGACTTTCATGGGGATATTCTTGGCACCTATGGACACTTGGGTTTGAAATTATTGTCTTGCTCTGAGTGTTGATAGAAACCACAGCTATCCATATGCTCGCTCTAAAGCTTCACTCCCACTGCATTTGTAGCTCAAGCATGAGCAGCACTCGAGTTTCACCCAGTTCCCCGGATGGTTACCTACTTTGAGATTAAAGTGTCACATAACTCATGCTAGAGACTTGTGAGTGTGGACATGAGTTGGGTTAGGGGCAACATTTGCGTTATACCTTGAGCTGGCACTGCAGTGAAGACAAGCCCTGAAAGTAAAGTTCCTTCCACTTTCCCAAAACCCTGGGCTACTTTACAGTCAATAATACCATTGCCTATGCCATTGTGTTTGGAATTTTTCAACCCATTGTAGTGCTTTTAACTGTGTGATCATTACATCATATATACAAAGCCAGATTTTGGCCTCTCCTGTGTGCCTGCATAATTAAGGGAGGGTAACAGTGCAGGGCGAGTTGGGGTGCAGGGAGATGCTATTCCCCATCTTGTGCGGGTGGGTTGGGAATAGGCATATATGAGGTGAGGAGTGGCAAAGCCTTGGCTCTGCCTCCCCAATTTACTGGGGAGGTGCTGCATCAGGGGACATCCATTGTGCCAGATATTGGCACTGGTACAAGGTATGTCTTCCCTGCCCCCCCACCACAAGGGGTCCATCCCTGATGTAACAAGTGGGGGAGTCCAATGTGTAATTCACATTAATTTGCAAGGGAAGGAGAAGAGTAAATCCACCCCAGATATGGGTGGAAGAAAGTAGCCCTAGCTCAATGCTTAACTTCAATGCTTTTGACTGTTTTGAAGTTGTAATGGTGTGGGCTTTTTAAATTTATTATTATGTTATTTAATTGATTTATAACTAGTGTGTTTGATTATTACTGCCCTATGAGAGGGGAAAAAAAGCCTTAGAAATTAGATGAAAGTCTCACCAGGTTTATTTGTGGTTAATTAATAATCAGATATCCTTTATCTGTAGCAGAGTTTGCCAGCAAAAGAAGTTTAAAAAATATTGATTTAATGAGGAGACAGACATTTGCTTTATTGACTATCTGACTGTAAATGTACAAATTATTTATTTTTAAAAAAATAAAATTAGAAAACTATTAAAAAATAACAACCAAACAACCCCTTCTTTGTAACAAAGCAGTCAACAAATGTTGCTTTACTGCTTCATCACAAGATCTAGCCAGGAAATCGGCTTAATAATAAAACAGGGCTCAATCATGTCATTTATAGTTCCATAGATTTTAAGGTCAGAATGTCCTCACCACACATTAAGGTGGGGGTGGGGGCGGGGGTGTTGTCTGGCTTGTAGGAAAAACTGTGTGGCTCTTTAAAAGGCTAGAAAGTCGAAATGACTTGCTGCAGCAGCCTCAGACCAGGTCAGCATGAGGATGCTGATCCATCCCTCCAGGTGACTGAAAGAAAGCGGGGGGGGGGGGAGGAGGGGACTATTTAGGTCCACGCTGGTACATGAAAAGCCCTCTTTTTTTGAACACACTACAACTCACCCACTGATAAGGAATGTGAATTTTTGGGATAGCATTGCTAGCCTGGGACAGCTGGGGGGCAATAGGGCACTGAGGCCACAATGGTCAGTCACATTGGTTATGCTGGGGTGGCTGACCCCAGGGGAGTTCACCTTCTCAGTACTACAGAAGATACAATTTTGAGAGAGGAACATGTAGACATCTCATCACTGTTGCACAGTGAAGTGCTGACAGGAAGTAAGCTGGAGCAGAGAAAGAAGGCCAGTGAAATGCCTAAGCAACCAAGGGTGACTAGGGAATATTGGGAAGATTCCTTCCTGATCTATTGCAGAGGCTTCCCCAGACAGAAGTATTGTTCAAATATTTGCATATAATCCAGCGGGCATGTAATACATTTCAGAGCCTGGCTTGGTTTAACTATGGCAAAGAGTTTTAGATTGAGGGCAGCAACACAAACTGGAATCCAGTGGGAAATTCCACATCATACACGGGGGCCTGGTTTCTACACTGATAGTGGCCTCTTCATTTTGCAGCAAGCCCTCCTGAGGCTCACAACAAAATTTGCTGGGCATCTAATGAAAGTGGTTGGTTTTGTAGCATCTGGAAATGTAAGTGTGCTTGAAAATGTGCTTTTTGGGGAGCAAGGAGCCTGCAATTGCCACAGCAGTTGGGGAAGGCAGCAGTGGGGACCACAGGAAAACAAAATGGCAGATAGGTCAGGTGCTGCCACAGACCAATGGGGGCTGGAGCAAAGTATGAGACCCAAGGCACAGGAAGGGGTGGAGGGCAAGCTGAAAATGGGGAGGGGGGACTGGACAAGAGCACCATCTCTGGTTAAGATGGAAGTGTTAAGGGTGCTACTTTGGGATTATACTAACAAGATAGGGCATATTTGCAGGATAGTTTACTGGCGAGTAAAGTGGTTTCACCCCTTTACAGGTGAAAGAAGTCATGTTAGGTCCAAAATGTGAAGTCCTTAGTGGAAATGAGCCATATTGTGTTTTTTTTTTTTTTTAAGCTTCTACAAGAATTAATGGAGAAAAAGATAGCAGGGCCACTCAATCATCTACCTATACAGGACTTGTGGGTTTCTTCTCTGGGGGGTTGGTCCCTAAGAAAGTGCTTGGTGATTACCGCTTAATTCATCACCTGTCATACCACAGGATAGCTCAGTTAATGGTGGAATAGACCCAACCTTGTATTCCATGCACTTTTCCTCCATTTATGAGGCTGTGCACATGGTTGGGTCGTGTGGCACGGGGAGGTGATGGCCAAGTGTGATGTCAAATCTGTTTTTTGATTGCTGCCAGTGCATCCTTCTGATTTTAACCTTATGGGTGTCTCTTTTTGAAGGACAATTTTATTTTGCCAAAGCTATGCCCCTGGGATGGACAATATCTTGTTCAGCATTTGAGACATTTAGTACAGAGATACATAGGGCAGTGATGTGGGAAGCTGGTTTACGGCAGGTAGTGCATTACTTGGGTGACATTTTGTTCAATGTGCAGGGTGCATTCAGACAAGTGTGTTAATCTGACAGACACTTTTCAGGCCCTGGCTAAAAACTTTGGGGTACCCCTAACAGAGGAAAAAACAGAGGGGCCTTCCACTATGCTGACCTACTAAGGGATTGAACTAGATGCACTGGTGGGTATATTGCAATTCCCTCAGGATAATCTTCAGCAGATACTGGGCTTGATTGGGGTCGGGGTAGAGCAGCCAGGAAAATCACAGTCCATGAGCTGCAATCTATTATAGGGCATCTTAACCTTGCCTGCCATGTGGTAGACTGTGTGTGAGCATTCTGAGACCAGCTTGCAGAGGCCACACCACAGGCATTCCCATTTTATAAAAGTTACTGGAGAGGAAGGATCATTTGAGGGTGTGGAACCAGTTTCTGAGCCATTTTAATGGAGTATCATTGTGACGGAAGGAATGGATACTTGAGGCTGATTTTAAAATCCACTTGGATCTTTGAGAGATACGGGTTTTGGGGTATTTTACCAAGGCAGGAGGTAGTACACCCAGAAATGGTCCTCTACCTGGATACAAAAAGGGATAGTGCAGGGTATAACATCTCTGGATCCCCCCCACCATTTTAGTTGCAATGGTCATTTGAGGGATCATTATGACCAGCTAGTCTGACCTGCTGCACAACCCAAGCCAGAGAATGTCACCCAGTAATTTCTGCATCAAGCCTATGACTTTTGTCTGAGCTAAATCATCCCTTTTAGAAAGACCCGCATTGGGGATTGTTCTGCCTCAATCCCGTGGAAGCACTGGAAGTACTCTTCACTAGAGCCAGAATGCCTCCCAGAGTTCCCAAGAACACAGAGGAACTTAAACACACTGTCATACCCTTCTAAGGTATGCATAAGGCCCAGGGTGCATGGTTCTCCTGGGAGGCAGCCGGGGTGTGGGGTGTGAGGTCAGCCTTCTGCTCCCTGTGGGCCTGTTGCTGCAGCAGTTGGGCTGTCTCAGCTACTGGGACCTAGCTCTTTCCACATCTTGCTCCCTCAGAGACCAGGGGAAGCAGACTGGGCCACACTGAAAGGTTGGGGTCAGTCATGTGCTCTGTCCAGCAGACTCAGACTACCACCTGGCTCCCTGCCCATCTCACTCCTTCATGCGGGGAGTGAGAGTTAGATGAGATGGGCACGCAGCTGGGTGATAGAGGAGTGAGACAGGCAGGAAGCCCCTCTCAGTTTTTGGGACCCAGCTCCCTGCATGTCTCTCTCCCCCAAAACACAGCAGCAGCCACCAGCCGGTAGTTATCCACCTCTGCATCCACAGTACTGTGCTGTCCGGCAAGAGATTGCGAGGGGTGGGGAATTGGATCCGGCAAGTTCCAGGACTTGCAGAATTTGTGTTAAAATCGATAAAAACCAAATACTTGCTTTTGCAAAACCCAGGAATTTTGCAGGGAAGTAAAAACTGAAAACAACAGGTCTCACGCCTGCAGTATACTCCCCTCCCCTCTTCTGGCAAATATGTAGTCTGGATGGAGCCATGGTTCTGCCTGCTCCTTGCCTCTTCTCAGTGTGCCCCCAGTGGAGTTACTAGAGAGTGGTGTCTGCACTCCCCTGGTTGAAGGGAGTGCAGGTCTGCCTTTTTTATGTAAGCTGTGAAGGGAGAGGGGAAGGTGTCCCCACTGATCCCAACGCATCCATGTAAGGGCTAGACAAAACCTTAGCCCTATGTGAATAATGCATGTGAGTGTTACTTGGTCACATAATCCCATTACATTTTTTTTGTAAAGATGCTGTATTTTAAAGCTGAGCTGTATCAGAGTGTATGGACTAATGCGGTAACAAGATTTTATAAGAAAAATACAACAAAGGGCAATTTTAATCAACAGTGGAATCAGACTCAGTCTTCTATTTTTTTCCCTCTATCTGGTTTTCTTTCACCATCTTCTCAGCCCCCTGCAACTTATATTATTTTGTAATAGCTATTAAACGCGTTAATGAAAGTGCTTCCACCATGTCTCTGCTAACAGGCTGCTCACCCACTCAGAACACTCAACTAGCACTTCTGGAAGCATCACCAGAGCTTGATCAAAACAACATGTAGGAAGATGATCCACTTTCCTGCCTTTATTTTTCTCTTCCTTTATTTCTGAGTGACTTCAGCTGTCATGAAATGTTTTCTCCTAATGCTGGAGGCTGAAGTCATATTTACCACCAGAGCTGGAGTGCAAACTTCCTTTGTTTCACCCTGATCATGTACTCCTCACCTGACCTGCTGAGACTATTGCAGTCTCTCTGCCATGGTCCTGCTTGCTGTGATGATGTAGACCTATGGTATTGGATTGACATACACAACACAGATCACTAGATATCAGTGGCTTTTAGCACAACTGGTTTATACTGCATTTGAACCAATGACCTTGGAGTCAAAAGCCTTCATAGCTCATTATCAAGCCTCCTGAGCCATCCAGTTCCCTCTCCTGTTTTGTTTTTACATTTATTACAAAGTGTGTGAAAAATCATGCCTAAGAGAAGAAACCTAGACACTAAGAAACCTGATCCTCCTGGATCTATAGGAAGACAGCAGGCTCTCTGAAGTACTTCTCCCTCAAAAGAAGTAGGGAGATAACAAGTAATAGGAACTCTTGTGAAAACCCAGTTTTTAAATGTTGATACTGTCTCTGCCATCCCTCCTGACAGAACAATGTGAAGTAGCCGAATGATGGCATTTAGTCAGTTGTCCCTTCTCACTGGAAATAATGATTTATTTTATAGGAGACACACACTCTCCTCTCTGGGACAAGCACCTAGCTGGCATAGATTGGCATCTCCAGTGAAGTCCATGGATCTTGGCTGATTTCCAGCAGCTGAGGATTTGGCTCGCTGCTGTTAGTCTAAGCTTCGTTGATAGTAACAAGATTGTAATTGCAGATTATGCTGGGACAGATAGAACAAGGAGGCCATAATCTGACTACAAATGCCAAGCAGAGAATTCCCTTGTTGGGTGTACGTGGTCCAGCTGCAGGCCTACATCTCTTTAGACAGTGTGTTGGCTGAGGGGAAAGGATATGGTGGTGCTCCATTCTAGCTCACCAGTATAAGAACTTCATGGGTATGTCTACACTAAGAACTATATTAGGTCAATTTACAGCCACTGCAGTAATTATTGCAGTGGTTCATGTCCACACCATCCTCCTTGCTTCCTCTGACCTAAAAGGGGCAGTGTGGAGAGCTGAGAGCTCGATCTCCCAGCTCTGCTGGCAACTCCTGGCTGCCCCACAGGCTCTTGGGCTCCTGGCAGGCTGGTAGTGGGGGAAGCCATATAGGGCTTCTCACCTCCCTGTTTCCTGCTGGGTGTGGGGTCCAGCGGCCCTGGGTTTCTCACCCCGGCTCCCAGTGAGGTCCAGCCACCCAGTTCTCCCAAGAAGTGGGGGGAAGCTGGGCTCTAGCTGCCCAGTTTGTCAATTTCATGGCTCCCCACTGGAGCTGTGAAATTAACAAGAGAGCTAACAGCCAATGTAATTAACAGTGTTTACGCAGACACTATGTCACTGTAACTACACTGACATAAGCCCTTTGCTTCTTGTGGAGGTGGAGTTATTATGTAGGTGTAGTAGTACTTACATAAGTGGAACAAGGCTGTAGTGTAGACACTAACATAATTAGGGTGACATAATCTGCCTTACATCGACCTAACTGTATAGTGTAGACCAGGCCTCTATCAGTGGCAGAATTTGGAGCTTCCTGTCAGCAGCTCTAAGTTGCAGTGGGGTTGGAGCTGTCCCTGGGAATTGGGGTGTGTGTCTGGAACGATTCCCCTGATTCCCTGTCTCTCTCTTCTCCAGCACTAAATGGAGCACTAGCACAGCAGAGAATCTGGCCCACAATTGTAGGAACCACACCAGCAATTAAATGCATTAATACCAAGTTGTTTACTGAGTGCTTTAAAAGACCCTTCTTAGAAGACATATCAACAACAAAATCACTATTAATCATCTCAAAGTGTGAGACACAAGGCCACTACCACCCAGTCTGTAGTATTTTCTACTAGTATTTATTTTACATGAATTGTATCAGTTGTAGCACTAAGATATTAGCATACAGAAATATTGCCTTGCAAGAGCACTGTAAAAGAAGGGTGAGAAATCTTTACTTTCCTAACTTTGACTGCCTTAATTCAGTCTTCATGGAAATAACTTGAGTGTACAGAGCTTTGGGTAGCAGCAGCATTACCAATAACATTCTTGGCATTTTATATTTTATTTTTGTATATGTGAATGACAGCGATGTAAAGACTGAAGCAACAAAAGGAAAATGAGACTCTGCTTTCTGTAAAGAAGTAAGCTACAGTTAAGAGACATAAGACATAAGGTAACAAGCCTTGTGGATGAGGGGAAGTGGTAGATGTGGTATATCTTGACTTTAGTAAGGCTTTTGATAGTGTCTCGTGTGACCTTCTCATAAACAAACTAGGGAAATACAACCTAGATGGAGCTACTATAAGGTGGGTGCATAACTGGTTGGAAAATCATTCCCAGAGAGTAGTTATCAGTGGTTCACAGTCATTCTGGAAGGCATAATGAGTGGGGTCCCGCAGGGATCGGTTCTGGGTCTGGTTTTCTTCAATATCTTCATCAATGATTTAGATAATGGCATACAGAGTAAACTTATAAAGTTTGTTGACCATACCAAGCTGGGAGGGGTTGCAAGTGCTTTGGAAGATAAGATTAAAATCCAAACTGAGCTGGACAAACTGGAGAAATGATCTGATGTAAATACGATGAAATTCAATAAGGACAAATGCAAAGTACTCCACTTAGGAAGGAACAATCAGTTGCATACATACACAATGGGAAATGACTGCCCAGGAAGGAGTACTGCAGAAAGGGATCTGGGGGTCATAGTGGATCACGAGATAAATCTGAGTCAACAGTGTAACGCTGTTGCAAAAAAAGCAAACATCATTCTGAGATGTATTAGCAGGAGTATTGTAAGCAAGACACAAGAAGTAATTCTTCCGCTCTACTCCACACTGATTAGGCCTCAACTGGAGTATTGTGTCCAGTTCTGGATACCATATTTCAGGAAAGATGTGGACAAATTGGAGAAAGTCCAGAGAAGAGCAACACAAATAATTAAAGCTCTAGAAAACATGACCTATGAGGGAAGATTGACAAAATTGGGTTTGTTTAGTCTGGAGAAGAGAAGACTGAGAGGGGACATGGTAACATTTTCAAGCACATAAACGATTGTTACAAGGAGGAGGAAGAAAAAATATCGTTCTTAACCTCTCAGGATAGGATAAGAAGCAAAAGGCGGTTTAGGTTGGACATTAGGAAAAACTTCCTAACTGTCAGGGTAGTTAAGCACTGGAATAAATTGCCTAGGGATGTTGTGGAATCTCCATCATTGGGGATTTTTAAGAGCAAGTTAGACAAACACTTGTTAGGGATGGTCTAGATAATACTTAGTCCTGCCTTGAGTTCAGGGGACTAGACTAGATGACCTCTCAAGGTCCCTTCCAGTTCTGTGATTCTATAAAGAACTGTCAGTTTAGACACTAACATGAGAGAATGAAAAGCTTTCTCTGAAGGCTCAGGAAACTGAAATGGAGAATTGAGAAGTCAATAATTGAGGGTGAGAGCTGGTGACTGTTAGTAGTGTCCCTGGCTGAAAAATTATACAATACCCCCAAAAGAGGCTGAGGACTTGTCTATGCTACTGCTTACATCTCATAGACTCTAAGATCAGAAGGGACCATTATGATAATCTAGTCTGACCTCCCGCATGATGCGGGCCACGAAAGCTGACCCACCCACACCCGGAAGAATTCTCTCCCTTGACTCAGCTGTTGAAGTCCCTAAATCAAGATTTAAAGACTTCAAATCGCTGAGAATCCTCCAGCAAGTGACCCCTACCCCATGCTGCGGAGGAAGGCGAAAAACCTCCAGGGCCTCTGCCAATCTACCCTGGAGGAAAATTCCTTCCCAACCCCAAATATGGCGATCAGCTGAACCCCGAGCATGCGGGCAAGATTCTCCAGCCAGACCCTCTGGAAAAAGTTCTCTGTAGTAACTTTTAATATCCCATCATTGACCATTGTTGCTAATTACCAGCTATGGCACGTTATTGACCTATTGACTAAAATCACTTTATCCCATCAAACCATCCCCTCCATAAACTTATCAAGCTTCATCTTAAAGTTGATGTAACTTACATCCCTTGGGGGTGTGAAAAAGCTGCCTGCTGACTGATGTACGTTACATCGATTTAGCACGATATAGACAGCGCTTTATGTTGGCGGAAGATGCTCTCCCAGGGATATAGCTTCCGACTTGTGTTGAGATGGAGTAATTACGTTGACCGGAGAGCGCTCTCCCATCAACATAACACGTCTTCACCAGACAAGCCCTCAGACAACGTGGCTTACCAGACTCCAGATGAATGTATGCACCGATGACACACTGTTACCCCAGATTTGAGAGGTGTTACCCCTGAATTTCATAAAGCTAATTGCAGCCATTTTGTCTAATTCAGCCTCCATGAATTAATGAAATCGAACATCACATAGTTAAGGGTTAATTTGGACAAACAGAGCTTTTTTGAGGCAAGCTGAAATATTAGCTGCAGGCCTGTAGTGCCTGCTGATCAGAATGGGAGGAATGGAGAAGAGAGTCAACAAATTAAGAAACTGAAAGAAAATAAGTGGATGGAAACCTTGAATTTGATACAGAAGCTTATTGTGGCTAAGATTATTAAGAATGTTTTATTGATAAGTCCTTTATTGAATTTAGGAGAAGTGATGACCCAGTAAGGGTCACTATGAGCTATGTACTTTGTAAAAAATAGTTATAGAAAGACTAGATAATAGAGCAGTTCGGAGAGACATTTTCCTGACACCATACACCCCTTCAGGGAAGTGACCAGCCATCACTGACCTGCTGCTAATTACTCGATACCATCTAAGATTTTAGGTAATTATTTGGGATGTTCTAAACCTATTGCTTATGTCAGTGTGTGCTTAAATCGAATAGTAGTTTTAGATAAGAGCATGCTTATTTGTATCAGTTTTTTTATCAGTTGGAAGAGTTCCATTTCTATCGATTTATTCCTGACACCAGCTGGAGTGAAACCATTAAGTTACCTCTGCTTGGGTTCTGAAAACCCTGGGTAACAACACATGCCTAGACCGACCTTCAGGCTGATGTAATTTATGCCAATGACTGTCCTAGCTACGCAGTCAGGATTGTGTAAACATATGGATCCCACAAGTATTTTCCCTTCCTGAATTTTACACCTCAGTAAAACCCAATATAGGTCTTGGCCTATATCTCTGTTACACATCTTTTTGTCTATATATCTGAATGGAATCATGCCCCCATTGAAGAAAATGGCAAAATTCTCACTGAATTCAGAGAGGTTCAGATTCCACACATTGTTCTCAGAATTGTGTAATGCCTAAACAACTGGAGTAAATTAGAACTGAAAATCTTAACTTAACTGAAACTTAACAAGTATTCAGCTTGATTGTGTTTGTGTCTGTCACAACAGCCTGGTATTTGTTGTAATTACTGCAGACCCAATCCTTTGAGATGTTGAACACTCCCAATGTCTGATTTCCAGTTAAATGCAGATCTGTTGGCAAATGACTAGGGCCCTACCAATTTCACTGCCATGAAAAACGTGTCACAGACCATGAAATAAGCCCTTCCCTATGATAGCCAATCCTCCCCTATGCTTCTGGGAGCACCCCAGCTGAGGTGCTAATCCTGGCTGGGCTGAAGAGGGACAGGACTTGGCCTTCCTCTGTGGGGCTGCTCTCAGGGGGAGATCAGACCCACCTCCAAGTACCTCCTTCTGCTCCAGGAAGCTCTGGCTCTGGGGCTGCTGAAATTGTGAAATTGACTAATTTTCAAATCCTGTGGCCATGAAATTGACCAGAATGGACCCTGAGTTTGGCAGGGTCCTTCAAATGACAGGTTTACCTTTTGCCTTCTAAAGTTCCACTTCGTGACTAATAATATGATAACTTTTTAACTACCCAGCTGAGCAGAAACATTCATACAGTAAATATGGTATGGAATAAATGTGTTGCAGTTTATTTTATTGTAGTGCTAAATTAGCTTTTTATAGCTCTGATTTCTTCTGTTCAGTGAAGAAAAACTAAATTTACAAGGAAGATACTTAAAAGTGCAAAATGTTTTCTATGGCGACAACCTTTGCTCTTGCCCAGATATTTTCTTACAATTAATTACATTGTAATAATATTTAAATATAGGGTTGATTTGCATATCTGCCATGCTGCTTCCCACTTAGTGTTTTTCCTGCTTTTGGTAAAATCCAATTCAGGTTTCAATATATTCATTGTTTTATTGTATTTAAGAAGAAATGCAGCTATGGTAAGTACATATTTTTCTTGTTGCTTTTTATTTTCTTTAACAAAATAAAGGAATATATGGCTTTGAGGAATTCTATTCAAAGCAATATATTTTCTCTGAATTCCAGTAGAGCTCTCCCAAATCATAAGGTCATCTACTGTATAGTCAGCTTGTATTGCTCTCTTCCCGTTAGGCTGAACTATTATGACGAGCTATTGTAAATCTGTGTTTTCTCATCTTGAACAACAGAAATAAGAATGTCTAAAAGAATTATTGTTAAATAATCTGAAACCTCCTAATAACTTTCTTGCTCAGCCACAACTCTCACTTCCCTTTTTAAGAAGTGGGCATTTATTGATTTGTTTCCTTGAAGGGATAGTATAAATGGTAACTAGGGTTTCCCATAATGGAAATAACACCCACGAAGGGGGCAAGAGCTCTCTGCAGCAGTGAAGTGAAACATGTTGCCTTTTAAAAAAAAATTAGAGTCTCAAATCATTGAGCCTGATTCCAAAGCTCAGTTACAACATGCTCTCTTTTTTTCCTGACTGGATTCAGATATAATAAAATAAGCCACATTGGAACTAAAAAAATCCTTTAAATTCCATTATTTCAAATCAATTTAGCATATTCAAAGCTTTGCACACAACGGGAATGGATATATTAACATAACTCTGAAATACCCGTTTTCTTAAACATACATGGCAGATTTTTAAAAGTGCTCAGCACCCAAAACGAGGGTCAGATTTTCCAAGACGTCAGCTGTTCAGGCACCAAATTAGGTGCACAGGCTTTCAAAATTGCTCATCATATTGGTGCTAAGTGCTTTTGAAAATCCTGCCTACAAATGTCATAATGGGACCTTCTGAATGCTGAGATCTGCTGACAATGTCTCCAGTAGTAGTTTCTGAGTATTTTACAATGTGTCTCTTAGCTTCTTTGACAATCTGGGCCACACAGTACCAAGAAAATAAGTAGAATTAAAATGTTTAGTAACTTTCTACTGTGAACTGACGTGCCTGATAGAATAGCCTATATTTCTAAAGGCCGGAAATGTACATTCAATCCTTTGAATAATGTGTTACTGTGCTAGAACTGTGACTGTGTTTTACGGCTAAAGAAGTTAAAATGTATTTAGCCTGGGATTGAACAAAAGGGCAGAATTAGACCAATGTGTATGTTCCATGCATATGTCATATAATATACATACAGTGTATAGATTAGACACCATTTATTGATGACTTCTTATCTCAGCAGGACATACCTGCTGGGCTGTTGAGATTTTTTTTTATTATATATATAAATCCTTTTTTCAAGGGCATCCCTGGGGCTAAGCAAGACACCATACAAACATTACCGTACACATTAGGAATCTTTGTCTCATTGCAATTTAATATGAAGCATGAGAAAATGACTCAGTCTAAGGAAACCTTCTCAAGCTGATAGTGGCTGGGATGAAAGAAAGAACCTGTTGATCAATGGTTTTCAACAGTGGTGGTTTTAATACAGATTTGTCAGTTTGAAAGATTTGTGTGTTCTTCCACTTCTGGTCACCCATTTTAAATCATTTTAGAGATGAAAAAGTGTTCCTTTATGATAGCAGTTAAAGGAAGTAAAGTCAAGTAAGGTGTTCTAAAAGCATGCCATGCTTTTTCTGCCATTGTCTGGAAGGAATCCTGAGAAAGTTTTATACATGAATTTTTGGTAGGTATAGATGAGAGTTAATCCATTGCAACAGCAAACTGAGGTACCTATTTAGAGCATGAATAGTGTAACTCTATTCCAAATGGCAGAACACTGCTGCCTAGTTATTAACATATGATCAGACATCAGTTTTCCCTCAGTTATGATGCACTATTGTGACATAGGAGCCTTCTTTCTTGTTCACGTGAATGTTTTATTTATATAATGCTAACAATGACAACATCACCTGACCACCTTTTAAAATGTTAATAAACCTTCAGTTTTTGAGTACATTAAATAAATAGGCTGCCTTCACACTAATGTTGGATACGAGATTTAGTGGCAAAATTCTACTTACTCTGACATTTTGCTTTCCTTGGATGTACAGATTTTACTTTCATGTTAACAGTATTTGTGCGTAAAGAGCAAAATATGTAAGGAGAGCTGTATCCTGTTAATCTGAAAACAGAGCTTTGTCCTTGAACATTTGATTCCTTTTCTTTTAAAAGGGCGGATTATGGTACCATCATTTACCTGAGCCATTATTCCAGCATGTAAGCTGTTGCTAATCACAGTATAGAAGAACAAGTGGAGGCACTGAAGTGCCAAAGGCACTGATCAGTACTGGCTTCTGGTTCATTTCTGGGTTTCATAGAATCATAGAATATCAGGGTTAGAAGGGACCTCGGAAGGTCATCTAGTCCATTGGTCACTCAAAGCAGGACCAATTCCCAACTAAATCGTCCCAGCCAGGGCTTTGTCAAGCCTGACCTTAAAAACCTCTAAGGAAGGAGATTCCATCACCTCCCTAGGTAACCCATTCCAGTGCTTCACCACCCTCCTAGTGAAAAAGTTTTTCCTAATATCCAACCTAAACCTCCCTTGAGACCATTACTCCTTGTTCTGTCATCTGCTACCACTGAGAACAGTCTAGATCCATCCTCTTTGGAACCCCCTTTCAGATAGTTGAAAGCAGCTATCAAATCCCCCCTCATTCTTCTCTTCTGCAGACTAAACAATCCCAGTTCCCTCAGCCTCTCCTCATAAGTCATGTGCTCCAGCCCCCTAATAATTTTTGTTGCCCTCCGGTGGACTCTTTCCAATTTTTCCAAGTTTTGGGTTTAGGTTCATTAACGTTTGGGTTTTGATCAAAGGAACTGGTTTGAAAACATCTTTCTTGAAATCTTTGTGGATTTTCTTTTAAAGTTAATTTTGATGGAAAATTTTCTAGCCAGCTGTAGTTTTGCCTGATTATGTGGTTTGAGCCCTGGCTACCTAAGAAACCACCTTTCCTCGTAGTCAAAAAATGTTTTCTTTCTTTTTCTTATGGAAAATTTTGCTGAAATCAGAGAAGTGTCATTTTGTGAAATTTTCCAAAGACAATTTCAACTTTTCAAACAAAAAACAAAAACTTTAGGTGAAAGACCAAAAAACTGTCCAGTGTTGCAAAAAAAGGTTAATAACTGGTTCTTGGGGCAGAAAAAGTCTAAGAACCCCAGTCTCTCCCAACTCAAGCATTACCTTAGATGGCAAGCGCTGGAGGGAGGCCCGGGAGACTCAGGGGAAGCGCGGGGCCGGGGTGAGTAACAGTCCGGCCTGGCCGCGAGCAGGACTCAGTCGGGTGGTTGGGAGAGGAGGGGGGCGGCCCGCGGGGCCAGGCGGCGGCTGTTGTTGTCCCCCCAGCCAGCGGGACTCGGGAGCAGCCGCTGCTGCAGCTCCCACTGCCGCGGGGGGAGGAAGCGGCCATGGCGCTCCGTGGCTGCGGCGCCCCCGAACCCCCCGAGCCGGGGCCTGCTGCAGGGAACTAGCAGCGCGTACGCTGCGCCCAGCCCCTGGCCGGCGTCTGGGCTGCTGCCCAGCTGGTGCTATCCCGCGGCGGCCCCGGGGCGGAGGCATCGGCCCCAGCCCCCCCGTCCCGCAGGGGAACGAACGGGGCTGGGCGGCCGATGCCTCCGCCCCGGGGCCGCCGCGGGATAGCACCAGCTGGGCAGCAGCCCAGACGC